>NC_134779.1:75967405-75977405 GCF_046742065.1 Oratosquilla oratoria
TGGCAACGTAGTACAAGTTTCTGCACACTATGCTTGCCTGTCGCTCCCAGGCTGTTCTCGAACTGCTGCCAGCCTTGGCACTGTCTCGCATTGTCTGGCTCCATCTAGGTCTATTTGGCATTATGGGATGTGTATGATACTATGTGGTAATATGTGGTACTATTGGTATCTGTGTTGTTCTATATTGAATTATGTGGTACTCAATGGTACTATGTGGTGCTATACGATATTTTCTAGCACTTGGTATCATTTGGTACTATATGAAAGTATCTGGAGCTATGTGACGCTATATGGCGTTCTGTGGCAATATGTGGCATAACTTGTTATTATGCAACATCCGGTGTTATATGATACTGTGCGGTACTGTATTATAAGATATAGTACTCTGTATCACCGTATGGCACACTGTGCCTATATGTCCATTATGTGGTACTATGTGGTTCTATATGCATTATGTGGTACTATGTGGCAAGATATGTATTAGCCAGTGCTATGTGGTACTACATGACATTTTGTACCACTATGTAGCATTATGTAGTAAAATTACTGCATTACTGTGACTCTATTTGACTCATTTTGGCATTGTGTAGCAATATGTGGCACTTCGTGACATTACATGACACTGTACTACGTGACACCATCTATGACTATGCAGTATTATGAGGTAATATACAGTACCTTGTGGTTCTATATAGTATTTTGTGGCACAATGTGATACAGTTTGGCACCATATCATACTATCGTGCTATACGGAAGTGCATGGCTCTATGTGCCACTATGTAACACGAAATGATGCTATGTGGTATTATCTGATATCATGTGATGGTATTACGTTGTACTGCGTGGATTTTTTTTTTTTTTTTTTTTTTTTTTTTTTTTTTTTTTTTTTTTTTTTTTTTTTTTTTTTTTTTTTTTTTTTTTTTTTTTTTTTTTTTTTTTTTTTTTTTTTTTTTTTGCTATATACCCTTTGACACTCCGGTCCTTCTGGCCCTCCATAGCAATGGCATTCGTGGGAGGCCCTGTTTGGCCTTATTTGTAGCAAGTTGTCCTTGTCGAGTCACTCTCCAGGAGAAAAGTTTGTGATTTAAGAGATCCGAAGGGAATTCCAGATTCAAGATGTTATTTAAGAAATGATTTAACATGCTTCAAGATGATATACGAGGTAACATACGGTGGGGATCGTAATTTAGGAGAGGTGGGGGACGAAGAGGATGAGGGAGGTGCTGCTATGGAATTCAGTGATATACACTGAGGCAACTGTTTATGAGATATATATATCTCGTATACGTAGTTTCAATAGAAATGTTCATCTTGTTCCTATCCATAATGGAACATCATTGAGTTCTGCTACATCATAAGAGCATTTCAAAACAATATGAACATGAGTTTGGGATTATACAAACTAAACAAATTATATTGTTGATTTTTTCTATGGATATGATAAAGATATATCTTGACACTCCATGTAGAGCTGTTTCACATGGAACCTTTCCTAATCCCTTTTCTATTTTTCTTGTGCATATTTATGTCACATGTTTAATGTGTTATTTGTACCCTTGAAGATGTCTAGAATAGATGAGAACGTTCGGTCACCATTTATTTAATTTTGCAATGGTTTCTGAGAGAAGTGTGGGAGGTGGTGAAGGATAGACTAGAGTTAGGAGTGGAGGAAGAATGGGGATTTTTCAAGGATGGAGAAACAAGGTGTGCAAAGTTAGTGTGTGGAACAAGAAGGATAGGAGGGAATAGAAGGAAGGGTAGTGAGTGCTGGGATGATATAGTAAAAAATGTTGTGGAAGAGAAGAAGCGAGTATCTGCAGACTGGTTACAAAATAGGACTCGGGAAACATGAGAGATACAAAAAAAAAAAAAGAGAAGCAAAACATAAGATAAAGGAGGGCATATGTAAAAAGGGGGAGGAGCATGAAATAAATGAAAAAAAATGTTTTGTAAAGAAGTTAAGAGAGTAAGGGGAGACTAATCAAGTAGAGAGGAAAATATAAAAGGTGCAGATTGAAATATGATAACGGAAAAAGAGGCAGTAGGAAGATAGGCAGAATTATTTAGGAAGCTGCTAAATGGGGAGAAGGATAGGATGGGAGTGACGGTAGCAATGGGAAGCACAAAGAATGTCATTGATGGATGAAGTAAATGGAGGAGAAAAAAGAAAGGATGAAGTACAAGATGAGAGCAGGTAAGACACAGGGTTAGATGGGTGTCATGCAGTGTCTGAAGAAGGGAGGCATAGTAATAGTAGAATGGCTGATGAGCTTGCTTAATGTATATCTAAGGAAGGGTAGAGTACCGGAGGACTGGAGGAATGTCTGTGTAGTTCCGCTTTACAAAGGAAAAGGGGACAAATGTAAGTGCAGTAGTTTCAGAGGAATAAGTTTGTTGCGTTTAGTTGGAAAGGCGTATGTGAGGGTTTTAATTGATAGGATTGAGAAAGGGACAGAGGTATTAGTTGGTGAGGATCAGTATGGGATTAAGAAAGGTTGGGGTTGAGTAGATCAAATTTTTGTGGTAATACAGATATGTGAGAAAGCTTAGCTAAAGGTAATGACATTTTTGTGCCTTTATGGATTTGTAAAATGCTTATGACAGGATGGACAGGAATGCACTATGGAAAGCTCTTAAGGGTAGTCAAGAGTTTTTACGAGAGTAGTAGATCCTTTGTTAGAATTAGAAAAGAAGAGAGAGAGTGGTTTGAGGTAAAAGTGTCATTGAATCAGGAATGTGTCATATTGCCATGGGTGTTCAATGTGTACATGGATTGGGTGATGCGGGAAGCAAATGCAATGATAATGGTCAGGGATTGGAGATGGTTAAAAATGGAGAAAAGTAGGAAGGGAGCGTTATTGTTTGCTGACGAAATTGCGCTTGTGGCAGGGTTAGAGAGGTTATTAATGGAATTAGTGACAGATTTTGGGGAATTATGCGATAGGAGAAAGTTGAAGGTAAATGTCGACAAACGTAAGGTGATGAGTTGTACGTAGGGAGAGGATGACAGCAATTTGGAAGTAAGTCTTAATAGAGAGAGACTAGGGGAAGTCGATAGCTTTAGGTGCTTGGGGTCGCATGTGGTGGGAAAGGAAGAAGTGGAGGTGGAAGTAAATTCTAGATTAAGAGAAACAAGTAAGTGTTTTAGGTGATTAAAAAATGCAATGAAAAATAGGCACTAGGGCATAGATGCAAAAAGGATATTGTATGAAGGGATGATTGTGCCGGCAGCACTGTATGGAGGAGAGCCATGGAATTTAAGGGATAGCTGAGCAAGAGGAGGGTTTCTGTTGAGCACGGAAGGGAGAAAGCAGGAGATAGAGTAGGGTGGAGAATGGCTGTGTATAGATTATACTGTGGTGCAAGGAAACGAATAGATAGTAGATGGGGGATTAGAAAGTGGTTATGTATGTGAATGATATTTTAACTCAACCCGAAGGGACTTCTTTCCATCTGGTATTTTCTTGTACAAGGGGACGGAGAGGAGGGTGGGGTCTTCGATTAAGTGAAGTGGACTTGCTCTGGATGTGCTGTGCCTTAATGCAATGCTTCTGACCCAGAGGAGTGGGCAGAATAGAGGGATGACCCGTCATACATGAGGAGCTAAGATAAGAGGGAGAAAAGGGTAATAGATGGGAGTGGAATGAGTGGAGATGAAATGAATGAGGATGGGTATATGTCTTTAGACTTCGGCTAACTCCCTTGTAAGGAGGAAAAATCATCCCTTAGCGTGTGTTTGTATATATATATATATATATATATATATATATATATATATATATATATGTATATATAAAAATATATATGTATATATATATATATATATATATATATATATATATATATATATATATACAAACACACACACACAAGCGTTCGCGTTCGGTGGACGTGTGCCCTGTGGAGCAACCGCTGGCTCTAGCCAATCGTTTTGCTCTACTGGAGGATGAAGTGGCTGAAAACCAGTTCTTGGTGGTGGGGGACTCCATGGTGCGAGGCTATGACGACATCCTGCAGCGGAAGACTAAGCGACGTTGCAAGCTTGTATGTCAACCGGGCCGTGGAATCGTCGATTGTACCCGGTCCATCAGGGAGCAAGGACGGAAGAACACGGTTACGATTGTTCATACGGGAAGTAACGATGTAGGTAGGGTGAGATCAGAGGAGCTTGTTCGGAATTACAAGGTCCTCCTTCAGGAGATGAAGGAACGTGGGAGCCGTCACGTAGTCTGTGGGATCCTCCCGAGGATCTACGCAGGCTCGTGTTGGAACAGTAGAGCCATAGGGATCAATGATAGGATATCGCAGTTGTGCACACAATTGGGATACCACTTTCTTGATCCTTGGTATCTCTTTTCTAGGCGCCATGACCTTTACGCTTCTGATGGGATCCACCTTACCCGCAGAGGCAAAGATGTTCTTACAAATCTCATTGTGGGAGTTTGTAATGAATTAGCTCCTTTTTTAGGGTAGAAGCCCAAAGGGAAGGGGAAATAGAATGTACTTGGGAAAACAGTGTAGAGTATAGCATTAATGTAGAACAATGTGCCAGTATAGGACAAAATATAATTTTAGGATATAATGTCGCTAGAGGACGAAATGTCACATTAGGATGTAATGTCATAGGACAAAATGTCCTAATGGGATGTAATGACAGTGGAGGACAAAAGATCATGATGGGAAGTAATGATAGTGGAGAACAAAATATCACGATAGGATGTAATGATAATGGAGGAGAAAATATCACGGTAGGATATAATGTCAGTAAAGGACAAAATATAATTTTAGGAAGGGATACCAGACAGAATGTCCATGAAGGCCAAAATATCATGATAGGATGTAATGACAGTGGATATAATGTCGCTAGAGGACGAAATGTCACATTAGGATGTAATGTCATAGGACAAAATGTCGCGATGGGATGTAATGACAGTGGAGGACAAAAGATCACGATGGGAAGTAATGATAGTGGAGAACTAAATATCACGATAGGATGTAATGATAATGGAGGAGAAAATATCACGGTAGGATATAATGTCAGTGAAGGACAAAATATAATTTTAGGAAGGGATACTGGACAGAATGTCAATGAAGGCCAAAATATCATGATAGGATGTAATGACAGTGGAAGACAAAAGATCACGATGGGATGTAATTATAGTGGAGGAAAAAATATCACGGTAGGATATAATGTCACTGGAGGACAAAACATAATTTTAGAAAGGGATGCCGGACATAATGTCACTGAACGACGGGAGGCCGGCGTGAATCACGGTGAGTGATCGACCAGATGTCCGTGATGGGGGAAATATTAATTTTGATGGGAGAAATGTTAATTTTGATGGGAGAAATGTTAATGAGGCATTGAACGTCAATGAAGGACCAAATAATAATATAGAGCGAGGTATAAATGAAAAACAAAATGATAATGTAAGACATGATATTGAAATTCAAAATGTGTCAAAAAGAAATAATCACGAGTTTCTTAAAACCATGTACTTAAATGCTCGTAGTATTAGAAACAAATTTCAAGAAATACAGGCGTATGTCAAAAGCGAAAATCTCGATATGATAAGAATAACTGAGACATGGTTAAATGGTACAGAGTTCGAAGCTGAATTCAATATTGCGGGATTTAAACACTTTCATCAGGATAGAGACCACATGAAAGGTGGGGGTGTTCTATTGTACGTTAAAAACAGTGTTCATGCTTGTGTTTTAGAGAAAGTGAAACAGGATGCATATGATAGTTTGTGGGTTGAGTTAACCCAAACAAATGGACAAAAAAATGAATATAGGTGTAATATATAGGCCAAAGACATTATCATTAGCAGACGACAAACTGTTATTTTAAGAACTGTCTAGTTTCTGCAACCGGGATTTATTGATAATGGGTGATTTCAATTTTACTGACATTGATTGGATGACCCTTGAACATGGCCATATAGGTAGTCGCTTGTTTGATTTTCTTGGTGACAATTACTTAATTCAGCATGTAAAAGAGCCCACAAGATATGGAAACTTACTCGATCTTTTGATCACTAGCCGCGAAAGCATGGTAACTGATGTAGAAGTCGGTGAATCTGTTGCAAATAGCGATCACAACCTAGTTAGATTCAAACTCCTAAACAATTTTAGAATAGATACTTGTGTTTCTAAAATACCCGATTTCAGTAAAGCTCAGTTCATAGGACTACGTCATGAGCTTCAGCTTACAGATTGGGAGACAAAATCAAACGAAAGACCTGTAGATCAGATGTGGGAAATATTTCAAAATACGCTAACTATGATGATTCAAACTTACATTCCTTTTAAGGACAGACGTCCCCCAAATCAGGCTCGCCCAAAGTGGCTCGACAAAGAAACTGAAAAAAGTATTGCTAAAAAGCGACAGGCTTATAAGAAATATAAGTGCTCGGGTGCATCTAATGACTATGAAACTTATGTATCAATACAGAGAGATTTAAAGAAGACAATAAGAAAAAGAAAACGACAATACGAAATGAACATCGCTGATAAATTCAAAGAGAATCCCAAAGAATTCTATAGTTACATTAGAGATAAAAAGGTTGTTAGGAATCACATTGGTCCACTATTATCTGCTGACGGTCAACTTGAATATTCAAGTGAAGGAATGTGTAATATCTAACAATTATTTTAGCTCGGTATTCGTAAACGAAACACCTCAAAGTGAATTCCAAACTGAAACCTGTGAAAAGTCTAGGGTAAACTTACTCACTACGGTAAATATAATAAAAGAAAAAATTAAAAGGTGTATAAACAAACTCAAAGTTAATAAAACACCAGGGCCTGACCGTTGGCATCCAAGAATCATAAAGGAAATGAAAAATGAGATTATTGTTCCATTAGAAACTATTTTCAAGAAATCCATCATATCCGGAGATGTCCCAAGAGAATGGAAGCTAGCTAGCGTTACTCCCATATTCAAAAAAGGTGACAAAAAATGCCAAATAACTATAGGCCTATAAGTTTGACTTCAATCGTAGGAAAAATAATGGAAACTATCATCAGAGATGCTATCGAACATCATTTAGAAAGTAATTGTTTGATAAATGATAGCCAGCATGGTTTCAGACGGAAACGTTCTTGCGTGACTAACTTACTCGAATTCTACAACACAGTTATCTCGAATTATGACAACAGAAACAATATAGATTTAGTATATCTAGACTTTGCAAAAGCTTTTGATACCGTCCCGCACGAAAGACTACTTACTAAATTAGCTTTGCATGGAATAAGTGGTAGCCTATTAGGTTGGACTAGTAATTGGTTGAATGGTCGAAAACAGAGAGTTGTTTTAAATGGAAAAACTTCTGGATGGAAAAGTGTTGCAAGTGGAGTTCCTCGGGGTTCCGTTCTTGGGCCACTTCTATTCATAGTATATATAAATGATATAGACCATGGACTAAAATCTACTGTTTCCAAATTTGCTGATGATACAAAACTGTGCGGAGTGGCAAATGATCACTCAAACCAATTAGATATTCAAGAAGATTTAGATAAATTACAGCAATGGTCTCAAAAGTGGCTAATGAAATTTAACACAAGTAAATGCAAGGTAATGCACATAGGTAAAAATAACAGTAAGTACGATTACAAGTTATTTGGAAATTCGTTAACAAAAGTGGATAGTGAAAAAGATCTCGGCGTAATTATCAGTAACGACCTCAAATCATCCAAGTAGTGTATTTCAGCCTCTGAGAAAGCAAATAAGATTCTAGGACTGATTGCGCGATCTTTTGATTTCAAAAGTCCATCACTCATTAACAAGCTATATAAATCGTTAGTTCGTCCACATTTGGAATATGCTGTTTCCGTATGGTCACTGAATCTCAAAGACATTGGCAGACTGAAAAAAGTACAACGGCGAGCCACAAAACTGATTCCAAATATCAAAAATAAATCATACGAAAATCGACTAAAACATATGAATCTGTTTTCCCTAACAAAGCGTAGACTCAGAGGTGACTTGATACAGGTCTTTAAAATTCTAAAGGGAATTGACAACATCAAAAGTGACCAAATTTTCACATTGAATGAGAATCAGACAAGAAACAATGGTCTCAAACTGTCCGGAAATAGATTCAATTTGGAAGTAGGTAGAAACAACTTTGCCAACCGTGTAGTTAATGAATGGAATAAACTTCCTGCACAGGTAGTGCAATGTAGTTCAGTTCGAAGCTTTAAGAATCATTAAGATAAATACCTAAGTAAGATGCTGTAATGATTATAACTTATCTTGTATTATTTGTTTTTGTTTTCTTATAATTTGTCTGTCTGATTTTCATCTATTATTAGTTATATGTCAATTTACTATTATTTACTATTTACCTGTTTGTGTATTATTTAACTATACCTATGCATTTATCTATGCATTTTATTTGTTATTTACATTATCATAGTTTTTATTTATTATTTTATTATTGATATGATTTTTTTTCGCATCCGACCTAGATATGGATCAAAAGGTCTCCTGTCGGCATGCTCCGCCTTTGTAATCCTTTGTAATCTTTTGTAAGAACTCTCTCAGAAGACCACAGGCTGGAGAGTTTAATGGGAGAACTAGACATCATCAAGTGGGACATCGTAGGACTAAGCAAAGTCCAAAGAGCAGAAGAAAAGATGATATAATTAAAAGATGGTCCCCACCTGTTCTCCTATAGAGGTAAGGACAAAGACAGCTCTAGTGGGGTAGGATTCTTGATAAACCGAGAGGTTGATGGTAACGTAGTCAAGTTCAGTAGTTTATCAGACAGGGTAGCTTGTATTAAGCTGTGTAAAAGGTACACTAAAAATAGTTCAGGTTTATATATCAACTTCACAGAGTTCAGACGATGAAAATGAGTTGTTCTATGATGATTTAAGTCAGGTGATGGATGAAGAAAAAAGTAAGTACACGTCGGTAATAGGCGACTTTAATGCTAAAGTGGGGGAAGAAGATGGGAGATGAGTCGTGCATTGGGAGGTTTGGAGTAGATGAAAGAAATAACAGAGGCGAGATGTTAGTCAATTTTGCAGAGATCTGTATCATGAGGCTAATGTACACTTTTTTGCAAATACTAGTATGTCGTAAATGGACCTGGAGAAGTCCAAATGGAACAACAAAGTACGAAATAGACTTCAAATGAAGAGATGAAAACAAGAACGTCTGCAATGTTACGATCATAAATAAAGTCATCATAGGTAGGGACCATAGAATGGTAGGTTGCACAGCTAAATTCAATTTCAGAGCCGAGAGAAATAAATTAGTTTTAAGAAAGAAAGAAAATAAGCCTTGGAAAGGTTAAGGGTAATGAAAAGAAATTTCAGTTAGAAATTAAAAGTACATTCAAAGCTCTACGAACTAACGAAGACACCGTCGAAGATATGAATTTGAATTTAGTGAATATCATTAGGGAATCGGCAGAGAAAGTAGGAAGTACAAAAAGTATTAGAGGAAACAAATACGCCAAAGCTACAAATGACATAATTAAAAGAAGAAGGACAATGTAAATTAAAAGTATGATAGACGAAATAGAAAGAATAGATTTAAACAAGCTTATCAACAAAAGGCAGAGATTAGAGAAAAAAGAAAGAGAAATACAAATGAAATAGAAGAAACTATTCGGAAAGGTAAAAGTATTAATTGGAACGAGCGCAGATATGTTTTAGGAGGACAGAAAATTATGTGTTTGAAAGAAATGGGGAAATCATTAAATGTAGAGGCAGAATGGTAAAAAGAGAAGAATAGTTTTACCAAGAGCTTTACTCGTCAAAGACATAAGAGGCTCGTAGATAAAGGTAAACAAATGAGGTAGATAGAGGGGTACGTGGCGAGAATTCATTTTTATGAGTTGAATGTTTGATAAACAGTCGTAGGCGAAAGGATTGTACAAGCTCACTCCTCGCCTAGGTGTTCGGACGCAGCCGTCGAGGACTCAATTTCATTGCTGCATTATGCTGATGTAACTGTCCTGTACAATTTCTCTGAATATTCATT
>NC_134779.1:75984905-75992405 GCF_046742065.1 Oratosquilla oratoria
ATGCAAACATGTGCACGCACAATAATGCACGAACGGACGCTCGTGAGCGACACACACACACACACACACACACACACACACACACACACACACACACACACACACACACACACACACACACACACACACACACACACACACACACACACACACACACACACACACACACACATGAACTAATAAAATGGGATGATAGAAATACAAGAGGGCATGGAACGAAAATCAAGAAAGACAGTTATAGAAGAGATCTGGAAAAGAACAGGTTTCCCCACAGAGTAATAGACATTTGGTACAAGTTAGATGAGAAAGTGGTGTGTGCAAAAACAATCCATGGGTTCAAAAACAATTTAGATAAAATGAGCTATGAAGACGGGACACCACGAGCATAGCTCCCCTTCCCGTAAAATACAACTAGGTAAATACAAATAGGTAAATACACACACACACATACATATTCTAAAGTTGAGATTATATGAGCGATGAGTGAGACCCCGACACAAGCAATCCTCACCTTCTATGGTTATCCAAACACATAGGTAAAAGGTGGCGATTTTACCCGCAGTTAAGGGCACCTCTCCACAAGGTCTTTTCCCCTTTCCCTCCCTTTCCCCTCTTTTTCACTTTTCATTGACACCGATGTAAGACATATCAATAAATTGAAAGCCCCCAACTGTCTGTTTTAGGTCAGCATGGCCGAATATTGTTTGGCATGCAAGACCGCCGACAGTATTGTTTGGAAACGCAAATATATGTGGACATTTGTATTCCCGCGAGCATGAAATTATACACATATGCGCATACGAACTACGTCGCTATTTATGTCGGGTCACGCGCCCTAATGCCGGCGCTCCCCAGCGGCTCCAGAGAAAGCGCGGCCGTGGATGCCGACCCTTTTACAGAGCACCGCATGGTGCTGTTGTACTTGTTCATCAACTCATTCCCTTGTGTCATATTTTAGCCTGTCCACTTGTGTGTTTGTTTGTATACGTGTCTGCGTGTCTATTCCCTTTTGTAATATAATCACCAGTGTCCTGATAGTACTATTATGATCACTGTTATCATTACCATAATATCATTGTTATCACTGTCGTGCACAACTAAAAAAATCTATTCTGGCTGATGACACTCAATGTAACTGAGGGCCTAAGACAGTTAGAGGTTAACATTATTGTTATTGTTAACTTTATTGCATAGGTATTGTTATTATTATTGGTCATTACGCAGTATCGTTACCATTATCAATAATAGCCTTCATAGTCGAAATCATTAAGAATATATTTAAATGAGTAAAGTATTTCAAGAGTATACTCTGAAATAATTTGTAAATACATAAATTAAAACAAACAAACAAAAAACATGTGAATGGGGAACAGGAATACCACTCGAGTATTCCCTTGCGTGTCATAAATGGCAACTAAATGGGGACAAGGAAGGGAAGCAGGAACTCCCTCTCTACAGATAATTCTACCACAAAGTGTCAAGGTGAAAAATATGTTTCGATTCGGCTTACCATCCCCACTACCCTCTTTATAACGGAGACCTTTGTATATGTATGTCTATACATTACTTAATGCATTTTATGGGTACAAAAAAAAAAAAAAAACATTAGCTAGTGGAAATTACACAACAACTTTTTTTTTCAGTGTTACTTGAGCTTGATACTATACTTTCGTCTGTCCTAGCCAAGATGAAAAAGTTGAATGAAAGATAAACAGCCATTTTCATGTACATTCCCAAGGACGTAAATATGTTACACTTTTCTTTCTTTCTTTCTTTCCCTCTTGCTTCTCTCCTTTTTCATCTTAAGACAAATTAATTAATATCCTAACAAGAAAGTGAAAACAGGAATAAGGTGGTTATTAACAATTATTTAACCCTTTCACGGTGGATAATTAGTTTCATTGTTACTTTTTCTGACTCCAAACATTTCTATTCAGCTTTTGAGAAGCCTCTTGAAATTTGAAGGAAGAATCTAATGATTCTTTTCTGTCTAACGCCAGACGATGCAAATCAGTTTTTTTACTGTTGCACTAAGGTGTAGGCCTGCGTACTTTTCCCGAAAACAGATTCTCATCGTTTTCTTTGTTTTATTTTCTCATCAACTTATCATATCATAAGTTTCTCGGGGCATTTTTCAAAAGAAGAAGGAAGAAAAGGTGGGTAGGAGAGAAAGAGAAGGAGAAAGAGAAAGAGAAAGAGAAAGAGAAAGAGAAAGAGAAAGAGAAAGAGAAAGAGAAAGAGAAAGAGAAAGAGAAAGAGAAAGTGAAAGTGAAAGAGAAAGAGAGAGAAAGAGAAAAAAGAGAAAAAGAGAAAGAGATGGAAAAAAGAAAGAAAAAAGAAAAAAAAGAGAGAAAAAAGAGAAGGAGAGAGAAAAAGAGAAAGAATAAAGAGAAAGAGAAAGAGAAAGAGAAAGAGAAAGAGAAAGAGAAAGAGAGGGAGAAAGAGAAAGAGAAAGAGAAAAAGGAAAAAAGGGAAAGAGAAAGAGAAAAAGAAAAAGAAAGTGAAAGAGAAAAAGAAGTAAAATGAGAAAGAGAGAGAAAGAGAAAAAGAAATAGAAAGAGAAAGGGAAAGGGAAAGAGAAAGAGAAAGAGAAAGAAAGAGAAAGAGAAAGAGAAAGAGAAAGAGAAAGAGAAAGAGAAAGAGAAAGAGAAAGAGAAATAAACAAAGAGAAAGAGAAAGAAAAAAAGAGAGAGAGAGAGAGAGAGAGAGAGAGAGAGAGAGAGAGAGAGAGAGAGAAAGATAAAGAGATAGACAAAGAGAAAGGAAGAGGAAAGGAAAGAGGAAGACAAAGAAGGAGAGAAAGAGAAATATAAAGAGAATCTGTAAGAGAGAGAAGTAAGAGATATGGAAGAAAGAATGAAAAAGAGGGGGATAATGAATAAAAGAAACATAGAAAGGAGAGAAAATAGTAATGCAAGCTATAAAAAAAGTATTAGGAAAAAGAAGGAATGAATGAAGAGAAAATTACGAAAGAAATAGAATGAAAAACATGAAAAATTAAGAGAGGGAAAACGGAGGAGGTATAAAGAAAATCAGGAAAGAAAAAAAAAACTTAAAAGCTGAAAAGATGAAGAAATTAGTTGGAGAAGGAGGTTACCAGAGAGCAGTAGTTGAGAAGAACCGCTAACAAAAGTCTTTACCCCAGTTCATGAATTCAGCCGTACAAATAGAACTTTCCCGCCAAACAATCAATTTCCTTATACCATGGTGTCCTGGTTTCAAAGGAATTTTATTTTCCTTCTCTCGGATAAACATATACCAACCCATTCACTGGTATTCAAAATTTGTTTATTTATTCAAGATCTATTGAAAAGATTCTATTCAGCTGATGAGAATTCACTGAACATCCCATTGAGCTGAGTGACATCGTCTGGCGTTAAGTATATAGCGAAGCAGTGGGAGTAAACCTGTATCTTACTACACTTTCTTTGACCCAAGTAATGTGATGGTAGACTGAACAACTCTTCATTCCCAAAGTGCTGAAATGAAGTTGGTGGTATATATATAAATATATGTATATATATATAGATATATGTATATATATATAGATATATGTATATATATATATATGTATATATATATGTATATATATATATAGATATAGATATATATAGATATATAGATATATAGATATATACATATATATATATCACCTTTGTATTAATCATAGACGAGGCTTAGGTGGCTGCATCCTGTGTTGGGGACATCCCCAATCCCGTTTGGGAAATAGAGGGGACACACTTGGACTGACTATCTTGGGATAGTCGGAATAGTACTCCTGATAGTTGTACCATTTTTTATTTCTACATTAATGTCTTTTAGACGAAGAATTTTTTTGGGAATATTTGGATTAATATTTTTGTTGGGTGTATTTTTCTTTTTATATTTCAGTACATTTTAAATACTATAGCTATTCAAGTAGTGGTTGTAGTACTGTTTGTGATTAAGACCCATGTTACTAAACTGTACCATGCAAATGCAACAACTATTATGGTAATACCTGAAATAGTACCCCTGAAGGTTATGCATAGTTTTTTCACATAAAACATTCAAATAGAAAATATAGCAGGAACAGTTCATTTAATATAACTGTTGATTTTGAATAACCTCTTTTAATTAGTAGTTTACAAATACATTCATTATTCTAGAAATAGTTGATTTAACAATAGTGATAACTATGAAAGTTGATTTTTTCAAATTAATGCCTTTAAAGTACAGGAGAGCAAAATGCCATTATGTAAATTCGGCTGTAAGTCCCAAGCTCTGCCCTTTTGTTGACAATGAGATTGGGAGAAAAAGAGAGATGGAGGGAGGGAGGGAGGGATGGAGGGGGAGGTCATCACTCTAAACGAGAAGAATGTTGGAAGAGAGAAAAAAATCACTTAAACCCAGCTTCCGATAGAACGTATACGTCGGAATTTAAAAACCACCTGGCAGTATCATGGAATATATATATATATATATACATATATGTATATATATGTATATATATATATGTATGTATGTATATATATATATATACATGTCTATATATAAATATAGTGTACATATATACATATATATACTTATATATATACATATATATATATACATATATATATATATATATATATATATATATATGTGTGTGTGTGTGTGTGTGTATATGGTTTACTTAGAATAATCTCAAGTCTGCATAATTCTCACTTAGGTTACAAAGCAATGTCATATCATCAAAAATTCAAATATACATTCAAACTCCCGAGCTCTTATTTACAAACATTATTCATTTTACTTACACAAGGTAGAAAACTGACTCAGAGAGCTCAATTGGGCTTGTTATTTACAAACAACCTACCTTTAAAATGCAACAACCCAACTTCTACCCCTCTTTCTACCCTCTTTTCTACCAGCCTCTTACATTTAGTCATCGAACGTAACTTGATACACAAAAAAGATTCAGCGCACTTCGGAGGGAGGGGAGTAAATAGCAATATATATATATATATATATATATATATATATATATATATATATATATGTATATATATATATGTGTATATATATATATATATATACATATATATGCAAAACAAATCACTAAGCACACGTGACAACAATACTTGCAGAAACCACTTGGAAAATAAAAGAAATGAATACCGAACGTTTTCGTCTATTCAAGACATCATCAGGGTACAAAGGATCACATTTATACCCTTTGTACCCTGATGATGTCTTGAATAGACGAAAACGTTCGGTATTCATTTCTTTTATTTTCCAAGTGGTTTCTGCAAATATATACACACACACACACATATATATATATATATATATATATATATTTATATATATATGTATATGTATATATATATATATGTTTATATATACATATAGATATATGTATGTATATATATATATATGTGTATATATATATATATATATATATATATATGTATATATATATATATATATATATATATATATATATGCAAACAGAGGCGGTCCCAGAATTGAACATTGTGGTACACCACAAGTTATCTCTCTGTCACCTGAGCAGGCTCCATTTACCTGTACAAGTGGTTTGCAACCTGTGAGGTAGGACTTGAACCAGCCAATATTCGCCACTCCTAATGCCTGATTTTTTTTTTTTTTCTAATAAAATATCATGGTCCATTGTGTCAAATGCCTTTTGTAGATCCAACATAACTAAACCCGTGTAGTTACATCTGTCGCATTCCTGTTTTATCAGACCGAAAAGGTATATTAAGTTGGTGTCTGTTGAGTAGTTCGACCAGATTACATGGCGTATAGTAGATTACGTTCCCTGAGGTGGGTATCTAACTGATTATATACAATGTGTTTCAAAACTTTGGAAATAATACCTAAAATTGAAACAGGCCTGTAGTTTCCTGCCTCAGTTTTTGCGTTTTTCTTATAGAGAGGTGTTACCCGAGCCTTTTTCATATCATTTTGGGATAAATCCTGAACTGATAGACAAATTTATTATGTGAGTTATTGGTGGAGTTATAATTGTGGCCCCATCCTTAACAAACCTTGCAGGAATATCGTCTAACTCTGTAGTTTTATTGGCTCTTATGTCAGCCAGTAATTTAAACACCTCTTATTGGGTGGTCTGATGTAGTTGGAAGCACTTTCTGGACTTATCTTTATAGTACTCATGAACATACCCCAACCCAAACTTCCCAGAACTCGTTAGGAGGGATTTTACTAGTTTAGTGGCTATGGTTGTGAAAAAGGAGTTGAAGTGGTTAGCTATGGTGTTTTTGTCGGAGTTAAGCCCGCCGTTTATCCTTAGTTCAATCCTGTCTGCTTTGTTACTAGGGTTAATGTGAGCTTCTAGGTTCTTCAGAATTGCCAAAGGGTCTTTGGATCGTGTTTGTTCTGGTTCACCATGTTAGTACAATCATCAGCTCTGGCTTTTTCCTTCCAACATTTCACCTTATTTCTATGGTATAGATAGCCATAATAGCCCTCCTGTTTTCTAATTTTCCTAAATCTTGCAATAAATCCGTCTCTATCTCTAATCAAACCCAGTACTTTGTTTGTCATCCATGGTTCCGTCCTCTGTTTTATTCGTATCTCTTTGAAAGATGCTACTCTGTCAATAATAGTAAAAAATGTTTACTTAAAATTAGACCAAGCCTCATTAACATCAGAACAATTTAGTACTAGCGACCAGTCTGTCCTACACAGTTCATCTACAAAATGTTCCCGTGAGTAATGCTTCATAGAACGAAGCTTCACTGGGTTGTGTTTATTGTAAGTCATCTCCCTAGCTTTCCTAGTACAATATATAAGCTTGCGGTCACTAAGACCATAATCACAAGCACCAGCCTACGTTATCTTATTACAATCGGATACCATGATATGATCTATGATGGACCTGGAAGTGCCTGTTATTCTAGTAGGCTCGTCAATCAGTTGTATCAGGCCATGATATTTTAGCAAGTCTCTCATTGCCTTAATAAGGTTATTGTTTGTACTTGCCAGATTTGTACCAAAATCAACTAGGATAATAATTTCTTAGCCATGCATATTGACCCGATTGAAGCAGGTAGTTTCTAATGTGCTATAGAATGACATCTGTTTTGGTGGTCTGTAATAGGCCCCGCATAAGATGGTTTGCGACTTAAGTAACAGTATTTCTATCCACACAGCTTCGAGGCCCTCGTTACTCATAAAATCTGTACGGGGATTGAATGCTATATCATTGCATATAAAAATACATATCCCTCCTCCGGACCTCTTTCTATCCTTACGCACAACACTATAACCCGACATCGTAATTTCTAAGTCGGAGATGGTACTGTCTAGCCAGGTTTTGGTGACACCGATGACTGCTGCCCTTGTGCGCCGCGCTAGTAGACGAAACTCGTCTCTCTTTGGTTGAAGGCCTCTAGTATTCAATTGAACGAAGTGGAGGCCTCACTTGTTGAAGCAGTTGGAGTCATCCCCGGGTGTTGACTGGGGCGGGGCACAGCGATCGGGGTTAACAGGAAT
>NC_134779.1:75999905-76002405 GCF_046742065.1 Oratosquilla oratoria
AAGAAATGCATGTAACATTCAATACTTTCGTCCATATCACTTACATATATAGCAAACGTTATCGGAGCTAGTACTGACCCCTGTAGGATACTACTACTCATTACTTCTCGTTTTGAATATTTGTCTCTGAGCACTACTCTCATTTTTCTTCCATGTAGGAAATCCTCCACCCGATTCAATAGTTTTCCATGTATGCCGCCTATTGTTTCGCGTTTATATAGCAATTTTCTGTGTGGTACCTTATCAAATACCTTTTGTAAGTCCAGTAAGGCAAGGTCTGCCCAGCAATCCCTTTCTTGTAATATATCTATCAATCTTGAATAGAAACAAATTAAATTAGTGGTACATTATCTTCCCTGTCTGAATCCAAATTGCCTCGGTTCAGTATATTTTTCTCCTCCAGATATTTTGCCCATTTATCTTTGATGATTCTCTAACAAATTTTAACTATTGTACTCGTTAGAGACAAAGGTCTATAAGTTGTTGGGTCTTCCTTATTTCCCTTCTTATATATTGACACTATATCGGTATTTTTCCAATTTCCTGGTAATTTTCCTTCTTTGAGTGAGCCTTCGATTATTTTGTATATTTTTCCTGTTAGTTCATCTATAAATTCATTTTACTATCTAATTTGCAGCTCCGTCCGGGCCATGTGATTTGTTAATGTTAACTTTAATATTTGATTCCTTATTTCACTCTGAGTAATATTTATTTCCTTCATTGGAGGAAATCTTGATTCATTTCTTTGATCACATTTTTGTAGATTTTCTTTTTCTTTGGTGAATACAGATTTGAAATGTTTGTTCATAATATCTGCCATTTCTACATCTTCTGTGTATTCTCTGTTATCTTGACGTAATCTAAGTATTTCCTGTTTATTTTTTAGTTTGCCGTTTACATATCTATAAAATAATTTGGGTTGATCTTTACATTTGTCTATTATGTCCTTTTCATAATTTCGTTTTTCTTCCCTCTGTATTTTACACATTCTTTTCTTAGTTTCGTGTATATTTTCCATTTCTCAGATTTTTTCCATGATTTCTAGGCTTTATCTCTTTTGTCTTTTGCCTCACTGCACTTTTTATTGTACCCTTTCCTGTTTTTGTCTAAGTACATACTTGTCCACTCCTTCATTATAGATCTCCCTCCAAATTGTCCATTTCCCT
The DNA here is from genome assembly GCF_046742065.1 of Oratosquilla oratoria. Lineage (NCBI taxonomy): Eukaryota > Metazoa > Arthropoda > Malacostraca > Stomatopoda > Squillidae > Oratosquilla > Oratosquilla oratoria. The sequence goes on from NC_134779.1 coordinate 76,001,072, forward strand.
TCCACCATTGTTTCTTCATTATTACAATTTTCCCAATTCGCTTCTTCAAAGAATTTTCTAAGTTTTCCAAAATCTGTTTTGTTATACATTAGTCTTTCTTTTCTGTGTTTTTCGTTTATTCATTTATTTATTTATTCTATTTCTAGTAGTGTGATAACTTTTTCCAATTGGTGCCTTGTAATCGATTTTATCCAAACTTGAGGGTTCAACGTTATTTCTATATCTAGTATTTTCCTTGACCCATTGCATCAATGTGCAATCAATGGTCATATCCTGTAATATGTTTCCCCAGTGATCTTCTCTACCTTTGATAGTCATTTCTTCCCAATATATTTCTTACGAGTTAAAATCACCTATAATTACCAGACTTCCTTCTTTCTTTAGTATTTCATTTAGTGTTTTTCTTGTGTCTTCCAGCATTTTGGAATGTTCATTTTCATTCCATGCGTGAGTTTTAGTCGGGATATAAATCACTGCATACTTTCTATTTTTCATATCTCTATACTCACCTCTTATCATAATCAACTCCACATGGGTTAGCAACATGACTCATCCAGCCTGCTTTGTTTCTCTGTTTCTGATCCAATAATTATATAGTCCTTGGCCTATACTATTTGGTGGTAATGTCCCTTTGAATTTTGTCTCCACAATCCCCATTATATCTGATTTTTCTTGTTCCAGATAGTCATTCAATTAATCTATTCCTGATACCAATCCGTCTATGTTGGTATATGTTACTTTTTTTCTGCCTTTTCTTCTTGCCCCTGTATTTCCTTTTTTCTTATGTATCATTTCCTCAGTCTGTCCATCACTTTCCAAAAAGCAATCCTTCCTTTCGTTCTCCGTTAGTTTCTTGTTCTTTTCCTTAGCTCCCTCTTTTAGTGTTTTTTTCTTTCTCTTTTTCCACATCACTTGGTTCTTTTTTATCCATAAATTTTTGTAGTTATTACTCTTTGCTAGTCTTCCTGCGTTTGTTAATATTTCTTCCGCTATCCTCTGCGAATTAAGTTTTATTTTGAGAGGTGTGTGTGTGTGTGTGTGTGTGTGTGTGTGTGTGTGTGTGTGTGTGTGTGTGTGTGTGTGTGTGTGTGTGTGTGTGTGTGTGTGTGTGTGTGTGTGTGTGTGTGTGTGTGTGTGTTCATATGTAAGTGCATGGATGTACATGTATCATACACTCCCCTAGTTATGCAGTTAGGGGATTTTTTTTTTTTTTTTGGGGGGGTGGAGCGGGAGAGAAACCGGTTTCTCCACATTGCTATGGGCTCTGACATTTCTTCCTCGTCTACCTACGTTCATTTTATATGATCCAGTCTGCCCGTCAATCCGTCAATCTC
>NC_134779.1:76007405-76009905 GCF_046742065.1 Oratosquilla oratoria
TCTCTTAATTTTATTCTTTATCTTACTTTTACTCTTACTCTTACTTCTCTTATTTCAAGTGCTATTGTCCTTTCTCTTACCCTTATTCATACTTTTATTCTTACTTTTCTTACACTTTATTTTACTCTTAATTTTGCTCCTACTCCTACTCGTCTCCCTTTCTTCTTCTTCCCTTTCTTGTCTGTCCAAGAAACCCTGTCCCTTATCAGGTTTATTTCTCTTACTTTGTTTCTTCTTCCTGCTCGGTTTCTTAGCCCTGCTTCCTCCACTTTGTTTTCTCCCCGCCCCTGTCCACCCCGTCCTGAATGTTGTATTATTTTCATGTTTTCTCCACCCTCTTTACTCCTCTTCGTGTACTCCCCCCGATCTCCTCCCATCTACTTCTGTCTACTCCTCCCAGTCTACTCCTTGTCTACTCCCTGTCTCCTCCACCCCTTCTATTCCTCGTCTACTCCTATCTATTCCCCGTCTACTCCTTGCCTTTCCAGCCTTTCCATCTGCTCCTCCCCTTCTTTTCGTTCCCATAAACTTTTTCCCGTTTTTCGTCCCCACTTTAACCTCCCTGCAAATCCCCCTCTCTTTTTTTTCCTCCCTTTTTTTTTTCTCTTCACATTTCCTCTCTGTTTTCCCCACCTGCTCATTTCCTCTTCTTGGTCCCCGGGAGACATTTTTTCCTCATATTCCAATTGGTTTCGGACTTTCGAACTCCCTCCGGCACTGGTGCCGAACCTTATCGACTCCATATCGATCAACATAAGAACATATGAATGGAAGAGATTGCAAGAGACCATAAGGCCTACAATAGGCAGTTCCATGTCCCTTGCCAACTGTCATTCCTATCCATAAAGTTATCTAATCTTCTCTTAAAACAACCCGTTGTTTCAGCGCTTATCAATTCTATTCATACGAGGGGGGCGGAGTCAGAAACCAATCCGAGCTCTTATTCGTCGAGGACCCTGGGTCCTTCCATCTGCTGGACGAGATAATGTGTTGTTGTTGTCTTTATGGATTGTAGTTTACCAGCGTTTCTACCGTTTTGGACAATTTTACTTTGCTGTCAAGGGTCTTTATAATTTGGTTAAGCCTTTCTTTTTGTAGGAGATGACAGAGGCATTGGCTGCATAAGATTTGGTGTAGAGTCAATGTTGTTTAAGGGGATAGATGACAATAAGTAGTTATTGTGGGGTGTGTAAACTAGGTAGTCTAGTAGCATGTATGATATTGAAAGGGGAACTTCATTTTGGCAAATGGAGTTCCATTATATAACGGAATGAATAATCTAGTTTGCTTTTTTTTTTTCCAGAGTGGGGTCGTGTTCAGTTGCTGGCTGATGTAGGACTTGTTAATGTAAATGTGTGTTGGTTAGGATTAGATATGTATTCACTCTATATGGGTCAGGTGTGTATAGATTAGACTGGGATGATATGGATTTTACCTTGTAACTTTTATGTTGAGATTAAAGTGGATATTGTTTACAGGTGAGATTAATTTCTATATTTTTTATGGGAAATGATTTGTTGGCGTTTCTATGGTGGAGAGTTTATTTATGTGGTATGGTTGAGGTACTCCATTATGTTGTCTGAGGTTTCTCTTGAAGGTTTTAATATCTTCTTGAAATGGAAGAGTTGTAATTCTTGGGGTTGAATAAGGGAGGAGGGTGAATGGGTTTGTGAATAAGAGTTGTAGTGAACTGGTGAAGGTGTGGTTTTAATCAAGAGGTTCTTCTATTCTTTTCTTCGAGTGGGAGAACTTTGGATGCTCGGGTGGGTGGCTGGGTAGGTGGGTGGGTAGAGACATTGAATGAGTTTGTTTGTGGACTAGGGGCTGTTGGGGGTTATATATGACGTTATAGTGATTCAAATGTGTTTATTGTGTATGGCTGGGTCTCGGGTTCTAGCGAAATTGGTGAAAAGTATATTCTGATCTGTACAGGAGTTTCTTTTGCTATGTTGGTGGTCTCTCTTTGTGTAGGCGTTTGGGTGGATCTATTAGTGGGGGCTCGTCTGACGAACTTTGTATATGACTCCTGTTCTGATCATCTTGGATCGTATTCATTTTTGGTTTTCTTTGGAATTTATGCTTTCTGAGTCTATGATACAGAGGACCACTTTATCATATTGGTATACTTTGCAATTTGATAATGATGTAGAGTGGTTTTGTTTGCAGTTTATACATAAGACTGGGTTTCAACAAAGGTTACCATGCAATGAACGCCTACATCGTCTAGAAAGAAATATTGTTGTCTTGTGTGTTCCAAGCGCGAGTCAATAACGTGGCCGTGGATAATATCTCTCTATTTCATATCTCAAATAACCTACGGTCAGGTTGGTTGAAAGTTGTGGTTGATTAAAACTCATGATTATTATTATGCTATCTATGGTTCTTCTAATTCGGTACATATTACTTTTGATCGCCTCACCTCTCCATCGTTTCTGCTTCTGTGTTACATGCTACAGGCGGAATGTGGGATACTCCCACAAACGTGTTGAATGTTCTATGT
>NC_134779.1:76017405-76022405 GCF_046742065.1 Oratosquilla oratoria
AATCGGCGATCCCACGGCCCGGTTGACATACAAGCTTGCAACGTCATTTAGTCTTCCGCTGCAGGATGTCGTCTTAGCCTCGCACCATGGAGTCCCCCGCCTCAAAGAACTCCTGATTTTCAGCCATCGTATCATCTAGCAGAACAAAACGACTAGCTAGAGCCCACTTACTGAATGCGGGCTCGACAAACGGGACCCCTCGGAGCGCTACTTGCTCACGGCAGTGACAGAAGTGGAAGAAGTTGAACGCTCATTGGATTGTGGGGAGGATTCACTCTTCTCACACATCCTGAGACGGTGAGACGAATTTCCTCCTCCTCTCTCTCTCTCTCTCTCTCTCTCTCTCTCTCTCACACACACACACACACACACACACACACACACACACACACACACACACACACACACACACACACACACACACACACACATACACACACACACACGCATACACACACGCACGCACACACACGCACACTCACACACACATACACAACCAAGTGCATACACACACACAAACACACAACCAAGCACATACACAGACACACACACACACACACACACACACACACACACACTCACACACACACACGCACACGCACACACATGCACATGCACACACACACACACACACATATATATATATATATATATATATATATATATATGCAGTATATATATGTATATATATATATATATATGTATATGTATGTATATATATACATTATATATATATATGTATGTATATATATATGTATATATATACATATATATATATATATATATATATATGCATATATGTATGTGTGCATACCTTTCCTGGTGGATATTTACACCGCATAATACAGATAGATTTTTGGAGCGGGAGTGGTCATGATAATGAAAAATTGGACAGTAAAAAAACAGCGTCGAAGGAGTGAGATCGGGAAGGTGAAGTCCACAGCCTTCCGTTAAACCATTGTTATGATCCCGTTATAGTGACCTTTTCCTCAATATCTGTGGTTAGGAGATTCATACTATCCCCTCACTGCTTCTTAAGTTCACTATACCTGCACAGTAAGCCATGTATTCTAAGATTCAGACCATCAGTTAGCCGTATTCTGTTACAGCAACAGTCTATGTATGAACTTTCCTCATTACGATCGGGAAACTCTTAGCAGACTATCCGAAGTTTTGGGCGTATAGTTCTGAGCGCTGATACTCTAGTCTACATACCGTCTATAGAATATATGTTCATAGACCGGGTTCTTACTGAGACCCACCAGCAATTTCATTCCACCCAAACAGTGAATTAAAACCATTTCCCTATGTGAAGTCCAAGATTTGGTTAACACTAATTCTCTTCAGTGGAAATCTACGAGTAAAGGCCTTCTCAACCACCTTAAGTCAAACTTCGCCCCTTCTTACCATTAAAATGGTTTTCAATATAGATACTTTTGTTAATAATCCTTCAGTGGATCAGTAAGAGTGTGATCTCGAGAAAAATGATTAGAGGCTGTTGGTTCAAACTTACAAAATTAATGCTTCTTATACCTTAAAAGGAGATGAACTTAAAAGAGTGGTTAATGAACACCTCGTAGCTTCATTTGAACTGGATGCAGACGCATTCAAATTAATTCACCAGGAGAGTGCTCGTGACGTAACTGAAAGAGACCCGAATGTAAACAACAGCGACTCCCCCTTTCAACCTGAAGCCCACTCTCCTTTAAATAGATCAGTTGTATCTTTAGAATTAGAGAAAATTAAACACGAGACGAAAAAGTGAGGAACGAGAGAAAGATCGGGGGCTTGAATTAATGAAAATAAAACAACATGAGAAGGATCGAGAAGACAGAAAGTAAGACCGTCAGCTTGAGCTGAGAAAGGAGGAACGTGACAGAGAAAGACAACGTGAGCGTAAAAAAGAACTAGAATTAGAATACCAGCGTAAACTAACGTTAGCCGTCATAGATAGGAATAACAAATCTGCCCTCCTATTGAATAACCAAGTTGCCTCTATCCCCAACTTTAATGAGTCAGACCCAGAATATTTCTTTAGGCAATTTGAACCACTAGCTGAGCACTTAAACTGGCCCGTAGAAGAATAGGTATGGATTATTCAAAGGAAATTGGTAGGAACAGCAGCCAAATTCTTCAACAGTCTTAAGGAGTACTCTTCCTATGAATTAGTCAAATCTAGTATCCTCAATACCTATTAAGTTACCCCTGAGTCTTACCGTCAAAAGTTCCAAAAATTTGACGAAATCATTTAACTCGACCTTTGTCGAATTTGCCCCTGAAAAGATCAGAATCTTTAAGCAATGACTCTTTGCTACCAAAGTAAAAACTTATAATCAACTCGTTAACTTGATGGTCCTCGAGAAATTTAGACGTAGAACTCCATTCCATGTCACGCTTCATTTAAATGGGAAATATACTTTTGATTTAACTAAATCAGCCCTACTTACCGATCAATTTTCAGTATTGAACAAGTTGAACGTACAGCGGGGAAGCAATTTTGTAAAGCCATCAGTAGGCTCCCTTGCCACTCCCGATGATAAGCAGGCAGGAAAGACCTCTATCCCTACCCCTTTCTACTCTCCCTGTAACTACTGTAAAAAACCTGGCCATCACATCACTCGATGCCAAAAGCCAGGTTGCAGAATTTCAAAGTGCCCTAGTTGGTCGAAAGCACCTAACCAGTATACAGGACCAAAATCTTACGGTCCTCATAAGCCAGTGACACATGCAGTGAAAGATACCTTTCCCCCCTGTGAAGATGCCTTTAAAGTTTTCAAGTCCCATGGTGAAATTTCTACTGATGAGAAAAGACCTTTTTTTCTATTACCATTTTACGAGACACTGGAGCAGTGCAGTCCATAGTGAGCAAACAGGCTTTGCTTGAGTTAAACAAGAGGATGACAGGAAGGAAAGTAACTGTCAGTGATTTATCCTCAACCCAATCCATCGAGCTAGCTCGAGTATTCATAAAGTGTAAATTGTTTCAGAGAGAAGTAGAAGTTGGCGTCTGGAAAAACCCAATGCCTGTCCCCGGGGTTAATTTCATCCTATGAAATGATCTAGCTGGATCTATGGTTGTTCCTTCTCCAGATATTACAAAGTTCCCTAGTGACAAGACCCTTACTGTTGTGGAAGATCACCTTCACTCTAACATTTTTCCCCTGTGCGCACTCACCTGATCTCAAACTCCCCTCTCTGATAGTAATGTGTCTTATGAATTTGATCTCCCTAACCAAATAATTTCCCGAAAGAGCTTAATCAAAGCTCAACACGATGATCCCACCTTAAAGAATTTCCATAGACTAGCGGTCGATTCCAGGGAAGAGATCGACTATTTCCCAGGTTACTACTTCCAGGATGGTATCTTGATGAGATGTAGCAAACCTTCCAACTGCTCTGATCGTGATTTTTGGACAGAGGTCCACCAGATAGTTATCTCATTATCCATTAGAAATCAAGTGATTGAAATAGCCCATGATGGAGGACATATGGGAGTCAGTAAATCATAAAAAATATATATATATATAATAATAATCATTTCTTCCTACCTAGTTTAAAAAAGACAATCTCAGAATATGTAAAGTCTTGCCACATTTGCCAAATGGTAGGCAAGCCGAGCCAGAAAATTCCCCAGGCTCCCTTAAACTTCATTCCAGTTCCAGATGAGCCCTTTGGCAGAATTATTATAGACTGTGTTGGACCCCTGCCTAAGACAAAAAAGGGAAATCAATTCATTCTTACTGTCATGTGCCCGGGAACGAGGAATCCTGAAGCTTTTCCTCTTAAGAAAATAAATGCCAAAGTTATAGCTGACAACTTGTTGATAATTTTTACTCAAATAGGATTGCCAAAAGAAATTCAATCCGATCGAGGAACTAATTTCACGAGCGACCTCTTTGCCAGTATCCTAAAAGACCTAGGTATTTCTCAAATCCTGTCCTCTGCCTATCATCCGGAATTGCAAGGGGTATTAAAACGTTTTTATCAATCTCTCAAGTCAATGCCATATAAATATTGCAATCAATTCTCTTCAGATTGGGATGAGGGGTTACCACTAATGCTGTTCGAGGTCAGAGAGACGGTTCAACAGTCATTGGGATACTCTCCCTTTGAACTGCTCTATGGGCGCTAGACAAGAGGGCCCCTCAAGGTTCTAAAAGAATAGTGGTACCAGGAACTCCTCAATATCCTAACCAGACAGTGAATCAGCTCTTGGATATATTAAAAAATTAACTGCACATAGTAAGAAGCATTGCCTTGAAAAATTCATATACCTCTCAACAAAAAACTAAGGCTCATTCTGACAAAAAGGTTAAAGTTAGGAAATTCAATCCAGGCGATGAGGTACTTCTCTTACCAGTCCCAGGGACCCCTCTTTCTCTCAAATTCCATGGCTCATATGTAGTTTCTCATCGGCTGGATAAGTAAAATTACGTAGTCCTCTCTCGAGACTGTCGTAAAGACATCAACCTAATGAAAGAGTACGTCCGTAGAAAGCCTACTGATGTGCTTGTGAGACCAGTGTCATGCCTTGTAAAATCCCTCCTTACCAATGATTCTAACTTTCGAGAGATCAATAGGACTGCTCTCAAGTCCAACTCTGTCTTCCTTGAAGACCCTAGTAAGTGCCTTGGGCACCTAGATGAAACGAAACTGGAAAGCATAATTCGGATATTCAAGAAACGCCCCTCCATCTTCTCGGATAAACCAGGACTGTGGACCTCCATTACCCATGATATAGAAGTGCACCCTAATACTCTTCCCATCTGCCAGACCCCTTATCGCCTCAACCCCCACAAGGCAGAGAAGATACAGTAAGAAGTGGTCTACCTGTTGGAGAACGGGCTAGCTGAACCCAGCTACTCCCCCTTGGCATCGCCGGCTCTTCTAGTCCCGAAGAAAGGTGATGACAAGTGGAGGCTCTGTATCGACTACCGTAAGCTCAACGCGATTACAGTCAAGGACTACTACCCGTTACCCCGCATCGACGCCCTCGGGGA
>NC_134779.1:76027405-76032405 GCF_046742065.1 Oratosquilla oratoria
CAAATAAATGAATAAATGAATAAATGAATAAATGAATAAATGAATAAATGAATAAATGAATAAATGAATAAATGAATAAATGAATAAATGAATAAATGAATAAATGAATAAATGAATAAATGAATAAATGAATAAATGAATAAATGAATAAATGAATAAACGAATAAACGAATAAACGAATAAACGAATAAACGAATAAATGAATAAATGAATAAATGAATAAATGAATAAATGAATAAATGAATAAATGAATAAATGAATAAATGAATAAATGAATAAATGAATAAATGAATGAATGAATAAATAAGAAATAAATAAATAAAATAAAAATAACATAAAAAAAGAAACAAGAAAGAAGTCAAAGAGCACTAACAAAGATGGCACCAGCACTTAGCATGTTGACATACTAACAAAGATGGCACCAACACTTAGCATGTTGACATACTAACAAAGATTGGGCAAACTAAAGTTATTAACTCTGGAGCAAGGAAGAGAAAGAGGCGACTTGATAACTATCTATAGAATTATGAAAGGGATGGAAATCCTTGACATGGATAATCTACTTAAATGAGACAGAAGAAATACAGGGGGGCACAAGAAGAAACTTAAGAAGGACAGTTACAGAAGAGATCTGAAAAAGAACAGCTTTCCACACAGAGTGATAGATACATGTGCTAAAACTATACATGACTTTTAAGAAAGAACTAGATGCGGAAAGATACAACTGCGGGTCTCTATGAGCATAGCTCTTCTCCCGCAAAATACAAATAGATAAATACAACTAGGTAAATACACACACCATACACACACATACACACACGTAGACACACACACACACACACACACACACACACACACACACACACACACACACACACACACACACACACACACACACACACACACACACACACACACACACACACACACACACACACACACACACACACACACACACACACACACACACACACACACACACACACACACCACACACACACACATACACACACACACACACACACACACACACACACACACACACACACACACACACACACACACACACACACACACACACACACACACACATACACACACACACACACACACACACACACACACACACACACACACGCACACACACACACACACACACACACACACACACACACACAGACACACACACACACACACACACACACACACACACACACACACACACACACACACACACACACACACACACACACACACACACACACACACACACACACACATACACACACACACACACACACACACACACACACACACACACACACACACACACACACACACACACACACACACACACACACACACACACACTCGTCGAGTCACCCTATAAAATTAAATACAAATATAATTTTCATTACTGAGCATTTTTTACTCTTTTGTACACAGCAGTTGCTCTAACCTGTGGAAGCCCCAGTGATTACTTTATTTTGATTGATTTATTTGTTGTTGTTATTGTTATTGTTGATTTTATTGTTGTTACTGGTAATGTTGTTGTTTTTTATGTTATATCACCCCAAAAAATATGTCCGTGTACAGGAACATCTGGTTTAGAATTTTTTTTAATAGCTTATCAAAAAACCTGTGTCTAATATCTTCGATATGGCTAAAGCTTGTTAGTTTTATTAAACTTTGCTTGAATCCTGGGCGTTAATTGTTTAAAGAAAATGTATTTTGTAAACAAATGAAAGATTGCTTACACCTTTACAACATGAGCTCATCGTGCCAGGAAAATCAGCAGACAACTGTAGAATTGGTTCCACTCCTATGTACAACATATGCTGTTGTTTCCTATCTTAAGTTGTTGTAGCAAGCGTATTGACATAGATCGTATATATTTGATACAAAGGAGTCTATTTTGATCTAGTCAACTCAGACGTGTACCGAATCTACGATGGTAGTGTAACGTAATATTAGATATTACGTCATATGTGTAATTATGTTATAGAATTGTGTTCCTTTGTATTACATAACTATGTTCATATTTCTTGTCTATGTATGTATTGTAACAATGTTAAGCAGTAACGCCCGTCCACTATATGTAATCTTGCCTACGTGCGGAGAGGTGCGCACTCTTGTAGAACAAACAGACAAGCGAAATCCTGAATAGTTCGGAGCGCACAGATTTGACAGTTACTAAATAAATAGTTTGTTCAAGCGAGTCTATGGTCCAAAAACAACCCATGTTTACGTGTTAACTTACCCTCCACCTCACCAGCACCCTTAACCGGAAGTATCCTGCATCCGGTCCAATGGTATATAATCTGTGGAACTCGCTGACTCCTTGTCATATTCACACATATTGATCTCTTGATAAAAACTAGAAGGTTTAGATTCATGAGACGATTGGTGTGAAGTGATCACCCTTTTTGCCTACATTACGTGTCTGATATACATTGCATTACTTTACTTATATTTGTACTTATTACTTATTCTGATGCATGTTCCTGATCTCTTTGTACTTAGATAGTACCATATTGTATACTTATCTTGTGTTTCTTATTTGAACGATAATTTCCATATTCTTATAATCATGTAACGGTCCCATTGACCCTACTGCCCATTCTCTTTTGTGTTGATTGCCTGTAAATATTTTCCATTAATAATTTCGTTTACTAGTTTTATCGCTAGTTTAATATTCCTTTCCTGGAATCTTCTTTGTTACCTTTACTTCTAGTCTTACGAATTATCTAGGCCCTGACCAGATAGTTCAGTCCTACAGTGGCTTCTAGAAGTGAGCTGGTTCTTAAGCACTTAGACGTTATACGTAACGTATCTTCACATACCAGCCGCACGTAACAGTAGACATTACACCTCTTATCCTAAATAACCCCATGTAGGGTACCAACTTAGTTTTTTGCAACCGATTTTCGTACCGTTCTTTTATGATTGGAGAATAGTCTTTACTCAGAAAGAAATACCCAACACTTAACTTCTACGAACGCTCCTTTTTACTACCCTCCTTAAATATTTTCTTTTCCATTCCTCTTCGATGTCATATTGTTCCCAAGGATAGAAGCGCTGGGTATCGTTCAATGAAAAAACACTAGCCTCTGTTGTACTTAAAAGTGAAGGCAGAGTGTTTGGCGCAACTTTGGTCCTCCTCTGTACAATCCCGTTCCGGGAATTTCAACAGCCCCTCTCTTCTCCCCAACGATAATTTTTTTTTTTTTTTCAGAAGCTTAAATATTGTCACTTCTTTCCCCTCCTCTCTTCGGCATTCAAACTTCCCGCTAGGTAAGTCTCGCTTTACTGTTTCCCTTAGTCCTACAGAGAGTACTCCTAATCCCAGTTATGCCTGTCTTGTTCTCGGCATACCTGTGAACATTAGAACACTTCAGGACAAAAATCGACAGCATAAGATATGTGAAGTGTGTCACCGAATTGAAGAATGTTGGTGCATGGAAGGACTACAGAAAGAGAATGTCACCGAATTTAAGGTGTCCAAGTCTCCTCACCGCTGGAATGTTTTAATGGTTCTGCTCGCTTTCATACTAGGCAATTTCATTCAGGTAAAAAGAGAATACAGGGGGGCCGAGGGGTATTGAAAGTGAGTTGTATGAGGAAAAAGGGGATAAATACCAGGAGAAACAAAGAGGAATGGAATGTAGTGAGAAAAAAAGGGGAGTGAAAGTAGAAGAAAGAATATGTTTCCTGGGGGAAGTATTGAAGTGTATAAAGGCGGTACGTGGGATAAGAAGGATGACGGGGAGTGAAAATAAGGATTGGTAGTGGATGGTGGAATGAGAAGGTGAGTGAGTTGATGGTGGAAGAAATGCGTGCATACGAAAGACGGTTGCGGAGAAGAAACTAAGAAGCGCAGGTGAAGGCCGAAGCAAAACGTAAAGTAAGGGAGACCAAGGGGGAGAGTGGATGCGAGGTAGAGTTGGTACTTGTCTGTGAATTTTGAAAACAATATAAAGGTGTTTTGGAAGGACGTGAAAAACGTGTGAATAGTCGAATCATGTAGAGGGAGAGAGGTAAAGGGAGCAGATGGACAGTTGTTAATGGAATAAAAGGCTGTGAAAGGGAGATGGGTGGAATTGCCGAGTGTAGAGGGAGAGGGAAAGGTTTCAACTGTGGCAATGGGAAATGAGAGGAAAGATCTCAGATGAGAGAAGAGGAAGATAATGTGATGGCAAGAGAAGAGATACATGTATTATTAAAAGGGATGAAAATTGGAAAAGATGGCATGGATTGCAGAGATGTTGTGTGGGATTCATGACAAAGCTTGGGATAATTATGGTGCAATGAAGAATTTGTTCATTGTGTATCAATGGGAAGGAAGTAACTCAATATTACCATTCTCCCTTTGATATGACTATCAATACCATTTCTATACTTTCAGTAATATGCATCACGAATTATTGTGCAATATTATTGATCATGGAGAGGCTACTTCATTTCTCCAGCAATACAGTTGTCCCTCAGATTTCAGATAAAAAAAATGTAGTCTGACGTTAGCTACAATAAAATACGAGGGAATAATTGTTATTGCATTTAGAGAACTTTGTTTGCGGAAAAAAATAATTGCACAGGAAGCACCGTATATAGAAAAACATGAAATACTCGACAACGAAAGATATATTTGCATTGTTACATCACAGGGCCGAAGCGGTTGAGTCTTCATGGAGAAATGATTTAATAAATTGATTCTGTTTACCACCAAATGGAAGGGATAAAAAATATTCAAGTCAAGCCCTTCCTATTTAGATAAAATTCACTGACCTTGTTCTCACTGGCGTCAGACAATTTTAATTAACTGATAGAAGGCCTTTGAACCAAACAAACTAAATTTTTTATTAAAATTTTTGACATGAGGGGATATCTTTTGCATGTATGCATGCATTTATATATCTGTTAATTTTTTCCTATTTGTTTTATTCATCTATTTATTTATTTACTATTCATTTATCTATTTGTTTGTTTAACCATTAATTTAT
>NC_134779.1:76037405-76039905 GCF_046742065.1 Oratosquilla oratoria
TATATATATATATATATATATATATATATATATATATATATATGTATATATATATATATATATATATATATATATATATATATATATATATATATATATATATATATATATACCGTGTGGTGAAGAGAAAGAATACTGTAACCATATCTTCCACTTGAGTCGTATGAGTCAACAAAAATGGGACGGGGAGTAGAACCAGCCATCCTTCTCCCTGTAGCCCCACAGGGGACATTCCTAAGTAGCAGTACCCTAAGATTTGGGTCTTTTGATATGCATCAATATTGTACAGATGAGAGTAAAAGGGAAGAGATAGGCAGTATATTTCTGAGAAGAAAGATAGATGGGTTGGCACTGAGTGAAACTAAGTTGAAAGAGAGGGGCCAATGTATGTTTGAAACTGTAGGTGTGAGGTTCTCAGGAGTGAAGAGAGGACGAGAGAGAGAAGGGGTGGCTATACCAGTAAGTGAAAATATATGTAAGCATATAGTGGAGTAAAATAAGATTTCTTCAAGGTTAATGTGGATAAAGGTGAAGCTGGGAAGTGAGATGTGGGTTTTTGTTGGTGCATATGGTTCTGGTATTGACAAGAGTGTAGAGGAATGGGAGGCTTTTTAGATGCATTAAGATGAGTGCATAGAGGGATTAGGGAGAAATGTCAATATAGTGGTATTGGGAGACCTTAATGCTAGAGTATGAAATGAAACAATAGGCGGAGTGGTTGGGAAGTGTAGAGTTCCAGGAAAAAATCGTAGTGGAGAGTTGGTGATGGAGATGTGTCTCGAAAGAGAGTTGATGATAGCAAATACAGTGTTTCGGAAGAAAGTCAAGCATTTGTTCACATAGGGGAGGGTGGTGCATGAAAGGGTGATAGATAGAGAATTGATGGACTATATAATGGTAACCGGGAGTATAGTAGGAAGAATTAAGGTTGTACACATTCTAAGGGGAGAGAGTGGGGGAATCAGATAATTTTTTGGTGGAAGGTAAGTTGAGAGTGGAGAATAGAGGGGAAAAGAAGAAAAGGACAAAAGGTAGGGAGATGCTTGGAGTGAACTGCTTAAATGAGAAAGCAAATGAAAATGAAAACAAGAAGATGGGAGAGGAGTGGGAGGGAGTAAAATATAGAGTAGAACTAGGAGTGAAAAAGGACTGGGGATGGTTCAAGGAAGGAGTAATAAGGTGTGGGAAGTGTGCAAAGATGGTGTGCAGAACAAGGAGGACGGAAAGAAATAGAAGGAAGGGTAGTAAGTGGTGGAATGAAGAAGAAATGAACAAAGCTTTCACTGATTAGTTACAAAATAGGACCAGGGAATCATATGAGAGGTACAAAGAAAAGGGAAGAGAAGTAAAACATAAGATAAAGGGAGCAAAGAGGAGAGTAAATATGAAATGGGGTAAGAGTATGGTAGAATTTTTTTTAAGTATTATAAAGATGTTTTGGAGAGAAATTAAGAGAGGAACAGGAGGCGAATCAAGTAGTGAAGAAAAGTTAAAAGGTGCAGATGGAGAGATGATAATATAGAATAAGGCAGTTAGAGGAAGATTGGCAGAGTATTTTAGGAAGTTGCTAAATATGAAGGAAGATAGGGAGAGAAAGATAGTTGCAGTGGAAAGCGCTAAGAAAATGACCGTGATGAGTGAGGAGAAAGGAGGAGAAATAAGGAAAAATGAAGCAAAGGCAGTTATTAAGATGATGAGAGTAGGTAAGGCACCTGAGTTGGATGGATGTCATGCAGAATGTCTAAAAAAAGAGGCACAGTGATAGTAAACTGCATGGTGAGGTTATTCAATGTTTCTTTAGGAGAGGGTAGAGTGCTGGAGGACTGGAGGAGTGCTGGTATATTTCCACTTTACAAGGTAAAGAGAGGTATTGCAAATATAAGGGATAGGGGTAAAGCTGTTAAGAGCAGCCAAGAGTTTTTACGAGATTAGTAGAGCGTGTGCTAGAATTAAAAATGAAGAGTGAGAGGTTTGAGGTAAAGGTGGGACTTCGTCAGGGATGTATTGTGTCACCTTGGTTGTTCAATTTATACATGGGTGGGGTGGTGCGAGAAGTGAATGGAAGGATAGTGGGTCAAGGATTGGAGATAGTTAAAGAAAATGGAGAAAAATGGGAGATAAGCCAGTTAGTTGTTGATTGCTGACGACACTGTGTTTTTAGTAGGATAATAGGAGGGATTGAGGAAGTTAGTGACAGAGCTTGGGAAGATGTGGGAAAGAAGGAAGTTGAAGATAAATGTGGGTAAAAGTAAGGTAATGAGATGTACAAAGATGTACAGCAGACTGGAAGTAAGTATTAAGGGAGAGAAACTAGAGGGAGTGGATAGTTTTAGATACTTGGTTGCAAATGTGGCGGTAAAGAGAGAAGTGGAGGTGGAGATAGAGTAAGAGAAGCTAGTAAATGCCTTGGGGAATTATAGAACGTAATAAGAAATAGACATTCTGGAATGGATAATAAGAGGAGATTGAATGAAGGAGTGATTGTACCGACAGAAATGTA
>NC_134779.1:76089905-76092405 GCF_046742065.1 Oratosquilla oratoria
TCTCTTTTTTCCCTCTTTTCCTCCATCCTTCCCCCTCTCTCCCTTCTCTCAGTCCCTCCCCTCCTCCGATTATTCCTCCCCTCTCTCATCCTCCCTACTTTTTTATTATTCTTTTCTCCTCCACTTCCTCCCTCTTCCCCCCCCCTACCGACTCTCCTCCCCACCTCCCTATCCCCCTAATCCTCCTTTCAGTGATGCTCCCAGATCCTACAGGAAAAAATCGAATTTCCCCCTCCCTCCTTCACGTCCTCACTCACTCGCTAACTGCCTCCCCTCACAAAAAAAAAAAAAAAAAAATCCCGGTTGTTAAAAAAAAATAAAAGAATAAAAAATAAAAATAAACAAGTAAATAAAAAATCCCCACCACCACTTTTGCCAACCATTGGTATCCCATCTCTCTCCGATAAGACTTCTGATCCCTCCCTTTTTGCTCCTCCTTCTCTTTCTCCTTTTTCTGTATAACTCCTTCCTTGTCATTTTTCCTTCCCCTCTGCTTGCCTTCCTTCCTCACTACTATACTATGTTTTTATCACTCTTCTTAGCTTTATTCTTCTCTACCTCTCTCTCCTTCTCCCTCACCTCCCTCCTTTATTCTTTATTCTTGTTACTAATCCTCTCCCTCAACCCTTTCTCTCTCTCCCTTCTCTCGTTTTTCCTTTCCTTCCTCTCGACCCTTCCCCTCTCCATCACCCTCTACTCCTATTTCTATCAATATTTCTCTCTATCCCTCCGTCCCAACTTCCATCCTTTTTACTGTACCCTTGGCCAACATGTCAAGTGCTGTAAATTAGATATCTTAGCAGCTCTCTATGTACAGTCTACCCCCTGCCTGGCAACTGGGATTATCTCTTGTCAGCATTTTGTAGAATCGGCGGCGCAGCCAACCGGTTCTTGAAGCAGATTGACATCGCCAGCGACAGGCGGGAGCGTCTCTGTGCCTTTTCTGGACGGTGTGATCTCTTATCGTCAACATTTGATGATTTTGTAACACTTTGTGTTGTTCTTCCAGTTCGTTGTCCATTCTCATGGATACACCTCCTTTATTTCCTCCTTTTCTCCCTTCCTTACTTACTCCATTTTCCCCTTTCTTTCTTCGTCCTCTTCCTCCCTTTCTTTTTTACTCCTCCTATTCCTTCCCATTTTCTTAATTTTTTTCCCCCACTCTTTCCGCCCGTCCTTCCTTCTTTTTTGTTTTCTACTTCTTCCCTCTTATACATCTCTCCCTTCCTCCTTCCCTATCTACCTCCTCTCTTCTCTACCCCGTGGCTATTGTGTTCCTATCTATTACACCCTAACATCTCCTCTCCCATTCCCCTCTTCTTCACATCCCCAGCGACTTCCGAACACTAAATTTCCTCCTCGTCTCTCTTCCTCCCTTCATCTCTTCCTCCCTCTTTCTTCCCTTTCCCTTCCTTCTCCTTCCTATCCCCGTTTCTCTTTCCAAGTCTCCCCTTTTCTCTCTCTTTCTCCCTCCTCTTCTTCCCTCTTCCCTCCCTTCTCCTCCCTCTTCCCTCCCTTCTTCTTCCTCCTCCTCTTCCCTTCTCCTTCCTTTTCCCTTCCCGAGACGCTCCAAATAGCCTATTTCTCCTTCCAAGCCTCCCTTTCCTTTCTCTTTCTCCTTCCTCCTCCTCCTTCTTCCTCCCTCCCTCCCTTCCCCTCCTTTCTCCTTCTCCCCTCCCTGAAACGCTCCCAATAGCCCCTCTCTCCTTCCAAGCGTCTAACCCTCCTCTCAGCTTCTCCGACAGTTTCCTCCGCTCTTTTCTCTCATATCTCAAATGACTTTGAGACACTTGAACTCTTCTTTATCAGTTCCTACTCTTTCCAGTAACAACTTCAGTCACCTTCAACGCCAGCTTTCCTCTCTCTCTTTCTTCAATATGTCTAACCCTTAATTTTCAATCTTGCTGTGTCCTCTCCTCTTCCCTCCCTCCCTCATTACACTCCTCATTCTTTCCTTCCCTTTACACTATCTTTCATTCTCCCTGCAACCCCCCTCTCTCTCTCTCTAATTTTCTCTCCATTTCTCTTAATTTTTTTATCCCCCTATCCCTCTGCATTCCTTTCTTTCTCTTTCTCCTCTCCTTCCGTCTTTCTTTTTTTTTCTCCATTTATCTTTTTCTTTTCCCCTTTCCCACGCTCGCCCTCCATTTCTTCCTCGTTTCTCTTTCTCCTTTTTTCTCCTTCTTCTTCTTTTTTTCTTTCTCCTATTTCACTCCTTCATCTTCCCTACTTTTTACTCTCTCTTTTCTTCTATCTCCTAATCCTTCTTCCTGCCTCGTAGCCCTTTTTCTTCCTCCAACCTAATATTTTCTTTCTTTCTTCTCCTTCTATATAATTTTTTCATCTTCTTCGATTCATTATTTTCCCCTCTCTTTCCCTCACCTTATCTCCCTTTCCCTTCTCTTTATTTTTATTCTTCCCCTTTTCTTCTCTCTTCTCTCTCTCTCTCTCTCTCTCTCTCTCTCTCTCTCTCTCTCTCTCTCTCTCTCTCTCTCTCTCT
>NC_134779.1:76124905-76137405 GCF_046742065.1 Oratosquilla oratoria
ATTCGAAACTGGATGAAATTTCTCCCTTTGACCACATTACGAGATTAGGGGGACATCTCCGGCCAATAACACTTAGCCGCCACTTCAATAACTTAAAACACTTTCTGTGTCTTTCTCAGATGCAAAAGAAATCGTCTAATAGTTTTCAAAAAGCGCAATTTATAATCTTTGAACGCTTGAGAAAGGAAACATATTCTGCATTTTTAGTTTATAAAGCCTAAACTCCGATTCATCCTTTCTGTTACGTAAAAGTTCACAGTCTTTGTGAATAACAAAAAAAAAAATAAGCTCAGTCCCTCATGACAAATCAAAAACTCCACCTTGATTGAAATTTCCTGTTTGTTATAATGAACTTTAAAAGAAATATCTATGGATGCTTTCAAAATGAGGTAATCTGTAAGCAGGTATGTAGGAAGGTTTTTGGATTTTCTCTAAGTGAAATGTGGTTAGAATTTGAAAGTGTACAAACTGTGAGTGTCCTCAACAGGCAATCATAGAGGTAGCGTGTTACAAGAAGAAAAGACTTTAGCGTAGGAGGCTTTAGACTGAAGCACACGAAAGTGATCCGTTGTGTGAAAGCATTGACTGTGGTGATAAAAAAAATAAGGTTTAGCTGATTTTTGCTTAAAACAGCGGTTTGCCAAATGGCCTGGCTGTAAACAATAGTAACAGACCACCCTATTACGTGAAGGTGAACTTTGTTGTGTACTGTACTGTGAACGGTTCCTGAATAGCGATCGTGAACGTGTATTGTCTTCATAAACCTTAGCTACTGTAGAAGGGGGAGGGAGTTTGTGACAAAGGAACTGACTGGTTATCAATTTTAGCAGTAGTGCCAGGGTTCACTGGACTTGAGCGAGAAGTCAGTGAGTCTGGTGACAATTCTACACTCGCTGCTTTAGTAAGTGTGTTTGGGTAAGTGTGAAAGGAATTAAAAATATGAGAATAGAGCAACTACATTTTCAAGCAAGATTTGTGGACCAGACGTTTGTGTATCTGAAATCAAAGATGATTCTTCAAGGGTTTTCCACAATTCACTTTTGAGGACGGATGTCACTTTTAAAGCTATTTCTTCTTTAAAATACCTATTGCTGTGGTTTCTGCAAACATTTTTATCTGCTCCATTAAGTTCTTATATAATGTCTCATCGAAGGCATTCAATCGAATAACATTACCTCCTGTCAGGCCAGGGATTTCATTGGGTATCATTTTCCATTTTTTTTTAACGTGTACGTGATTTATAACACATAGGATTGGGGAAATTATATCTCTCACTCCATCAATCCATTACGTCATGAGGACATGCTCGTATGTATGAACCGATTAGGAAGCTTCATTTTTTTTTTTTTTTTAGATCACATGAATGTTCCACTACAAAACGAGGTAGCGAAACCTTAGCTTAAATTTCGAAGTGTTTTCTATGGGTGTAAATTACTTACCATTTATACCATACTTATGTTGTATTGAATATAGATTAAGGAGGAATTATATGTTATAAGTGTTGATAAGAATCGAAATAACATCACCTCATAGGTTAGTACAACAAATTTGATATTGACTTTTTTTTTTCTTTTCTTTTTTTGTCTCTGCTCTCGAAAAAGGGGGAATTTAATAAAACTGTGTGATGGTCACGAACTACCACATACTGTAATATATTTAGCCTTGTGGTTGGAATGGTGGCAGCGAAATACGACAAACATCTTGTGAATACTAATCAAAATAATGCGCCACTACTTTGTAGTAGGTAGCTTGGTAAAAAAAAAAAAAAAAAGTCGCGTTTTTCTGTCTTTATTACAAACCTATATATTTCAGTTACACAGTTTCTAATTGATATGTAAGTTCAGACATTTCCCACATAGATGTTACTAGATATAACTACACTTTCAAAATATGTTTGTATTTTTTACCATCATATTTCCTTTGGTGATTCTGAACTCTTGTTCCTCTTATCTGCTAACAGTCAGTGTTTCTGTCTTTTCTATATTTATTTTCATGCCTTTCCTTATAAAGCACTCATTCCACCTTTTTAAGTCTTCTCCGATCTCTTCCCTGTGCGTAAGCCATTATTCTGTTCATATAATTTTCCTCTCTACTTTCTTTAAAATCCTCTATCATAGTCTCCATATATCCTATGAAGAGCACAGGGAGATAACACACTTCCTTGTTTAATCCCTGTTTTCATATGGAATTTTTTTCTGGCCCCTTTGATGTTCTAACACACTACATATACAGGGTTACAAAAATGTAATGGCTTTCTTTATATGTTCCGTGACACCATACCTTCTCCATGCATCTCCATACCTTTTCACGAGGTATTGAATCAAAAGCCTTCTGTAGATCAATAATGGAGATGTACAGGCTTTGGTTACACTCCCATACCTTCTCAATCACCATCCTTAGTCCGAAAGTAAAATCTGTTATTGATCTATTACTTCTATACCCATGTTGCTCGTCTCCTGAAATTGGCTCTACAAGGTATCTAACTCCTCTCTCATTTATTCTCTCATACAGTTTTGTGATATGCGGTATGAGGGAAATCCATCTATAATTATTAACACTTCCAGCATCACCTTTACCTTTGAAAATTTAGACTACTACGGTTTACCCTACTCCTCTGGTATTGTTCCTTCTTTATAGATATTATTTATGAGCTCCGATATATCTTATTGTACTACACTTCCTCCTATTTTCATTATCTCTATTGATATTTTATCTACTGGTGTTTTGGAATTTTTCATCTCTCGCAATGCCCATCCAATTTTTTTCATGATTTCATCATGTTCTTTTCCTTCTAAATCTTACTCCGTCTCTTGCTATTGTTCTTCATTTCCTGCATTTAGGAGCTCTTGGAAGTATTCTGTCCATCTGTTGTCTATATCTTCTTGTTCCGTATGAACATTTCCTTCTATGTCTTTAATGTTATATTGTTTTGCTTTGCTTTTCCTATATGATTTTGCTATACCATATAACAACTTTCTTCCTTTCTGCAAATCCTCTGCCAATATCTCTCCCAGATTTTTCCATGTCTTGGTCTTTGCTCGATTTTTTGCAAGCTATGCTTCTTTTCTTGCCATTATATATTTTGCTCTACTTTTAGGTGTTCGCCTTCTAGGCCACTTTTTTAGCTTTTAAAGTTTTGTTCTTTACTGCCTGTTTGACCTCCTCATTCCACCAAGGTGTGTGCCTTTTCCTATTTCCTTCAATCCATTCAACCCATAACGTTTCTTCTGCTACCTCCCTCTTTCAAAGTGTCCCATCTTTCTTTTCCCCCACCATTTTGCTTCTTCAATTTTTGTGTAAGTTTAGTCCTATAAGGATATTTTTATCTTCCTCTCGCAAGCTTTTTGTTATGATTAATTTTCTTTTTCTGCATTGCTGTGGTTTTACCTTACCGATCTTAAGATCAGCCACTAGTAACCTGTGGTCTAAATCTAAGCTCACTCATGGTATTACCTTTATGCTGCTAAATATTCTTCTGTCCGAATATATTATGTGATCGATGATTGATTTTTATCACTGTCCAGTTTGTTAATTCCATCTGCATCTAGTGAATTTGTTCCTCTTTATGCTGATAAAAACTATTCACTATTCTTAAATCATTTCTCATACAATAGTCTATTAGTTTTCTCCTGATTTTATTGTTTCTTCTCCATATGTCCCTATTATATTTTCTATTCCTTCCCTTTCCTTTCCAACTCTTGCTTTAAAATCACCAATCAAAAGTCCTATATCACCATCTAGAATTTCATATTTTTTCTCCAAATGATAAGGAAAAGTTATTTTTCTTCTTCAGAACATCCCTGTTGAGGTGCATACATATATTGTACTTTCTTCCTTTCATCCGTTTTGTACACTTCATTAGTCTTTCACTGATCAATTTCAACTCTTGAATATACTGTCAGTTTTGGTCCCACTATCATAGCTATCCCATGCCTTTCCCCCCTCTCTTCTGTTCCACAGTAAATCAAGGTATATCTCCCTCCGAGATCTCACCCTTCATCTTTTCCTCAATGTCTTGTTTCTGCCATTCCTACAATGTCTATCTTTCTTTCAATCATCATTATAAAGATTTCTTCTTCCTTGTCTATGTATGTTGCGATGTTAATCATTGCAAGTCTTACATTGTGGAGTATTTTGTACGAACTTCCTTTACGTTTCCAATTTCGTTTACCAAAGTGTCGACTGGATTCCGAGGGTGGTCGTGGAGTTTCACGAGCATAAGACTTTTTACACCACCGGCTAGCCAGGCCCGTCGTAGCAACCCTCCTTTTCATCCGAGCTTGGGACCGGCAATGGCGGAGTTATATACGATATATATCTATCTATCTATCTATCTATCTATCTATCTATCTATCTATCTATCTATCTATATATATATATATATATATATATATATATATATATATATATATATATATATATACATATATATATATATATATATATATATATACATATATATGGTGTCTTGTGACACTGCTTCTGACCCAGGCCAGTGGACAAGGTGCAGTGGACAAGGTGCAGGGATGACCCGTCATCCAGGAGGTGCTTAGATAAAAGGGAGGGTGGAGGGGTGTGGAGTGTTTTCAGGGATAGAATGGGTGGGAGCAATTTTATGCCTTTTCCTTTTTGGCTACCTCCCTTGTAAGAGGGAAAAAGACTTGGTATACATATGTATGTATGTATATATATATGTACATATATATATATAGATATATATATATATATATATATATATATATGTACACACGCTGATTATATGTATATATATACATATATATATATATTTATACATATACATATATTCATACATATATATACATATATATATATATATATATATTTATATTATATTATATACATATATACATATATATATATATATGTGTATATATATTTATATATATATACACATATATATATATGTGTGTGTGTGTGTGTGTTTGTGTGTGTGTATGTGTGTGTGTGTGTGTGTGTGTGTGTGTGTGTGTGTGTGTGTGTGTGTGTGTGTGTGTGTATGTGTGTGTGTGTGTGTGTGTGTGTGTGTGTGTGTGTGTGTGTGTGTGTGTGTGTGTGTGTGTGTGTGTGTGTGTGTGTGTGTGTGTGTGTGTGTGTGTGTATTCACCTCGGATCTGCTGTAGTCTCTCTCGAGACAGCCAGACACCACCCTACGGCAGTGAGCTCAGAGCTCCTTATTAGCCGATCTCTGGGTAGGTCTGAGACCACTCACACACCACACACCGGGACAGCAAGGTCACAACTCCTTGACTAACGTCCCGTACCTACTCGCTGCTAGGTGAACAGGGGCTACACGTGAAAGGAGACAAACCCAACTTATCTCCGCCCGACCGGGGAATCGAACCCCGGTTCTCTGGCTTGTGAGGCCAGTGCTTTACCAATCCGCCACCGAGCCGTGTGTGTGTGTGTGTGTGTGTGTGTGTGTGTGTGTGTGTGTGTGTGTGTGTGTGTGTGTGTGTGTGTGTGTGTGTGTGTGTGTGTGTGTGTGTGTGTGTGTGTGTGTGTGTGTGTGTGCAGAAAAAACTGATAAATAAGAAACGTAGTCTGAACGTTTTCGTCTGTTTAAGACATCATCAAGGGACATCATATATATATATATATATATGTATATATATATATGTATACATATATATATATATTTATATATATATATATATACATAGTATATATGTGTGTGTGTGTATATATATATATACACACACACACACACACACACACACACACACACACACACACACACACACACACACACACACACATATATATATATATATATATATATATATATATATATATATATATGTATATATGTATTACAAAGGATTACAAAGGCGGAGCATGCCGACAGGAGACCTTTTGATCCATATCTAGGTCGGATGCACATAAAAAAAATCATATTGATAATAAAATAAAAAATAAAAACTATAGTAATGTAAATAACAAATAAAATACATAAATAAATGCATATATATAGTTAAAATAATAAACAAACAGGTAAATAGTAAACAATAAATTGACATATAACTAATAATAATTGAAAATTAGACAGACAAACGATAACAAAACAAAAAGAAATAATATAAGATAAATTATAATCATTACAGCATCTTACTTAGGTATTTATCTAAATGATTCTTAAAGCTTCGAACTGAACTACATTGCACTACCTGTGCAGGAAGTTTATTCCATTCATTAACTACACGGTTGGCAAAGTTGTTTCTACCTACTTCCAAATTGAATCTATTTCCGGAGAGTTTGAGACCATTGTTTCTTGTCTGATTCTCATTCAATGTGAAAATTTTGTCACTTTTGATGTTGTCAATTCCCTTTAAAATCTTAAAGACCTGTATCAAGTCACCTCTGAGTCTACGCTTTTTTAGGGAAAACAGATTCATGTGCTTAAGTCGATTTTCGTATGATTTATTTTTGATATTTGGAATCAGTTTTGTGGCTCGCCGTTGTACTTTTTCCAGTCTGTCAATGTCTTTAATGAGATTCGGTGACCCTACGGAAACAGCATATTCTAAATGTGGACGAACTAATGATTTATATAGCTTGTTAATGAGTGATGGACTTTTGAAATCAAAAGATCGCGCAATCAGTCCTAGAATCTTATTTGCTTTCTCAGAGGCTTGAAATACACTGCTTGGATGATTTTAAGTTACTAATAATTATGCCGAGATCTTTTTCACCATCCACTTTTGTTAACGAATTTCCAAATAACTTGTAATCGTACTTACTGTTATTTTTACCTATGTGCATTACCTTGCATTTACTTGTGTTAAATTTCATTAGCCACTTTTCAGACCATTGCTGTAATTGATCTAAATCTTCTTGAATATCTAATTGGTTTGAGTGATCATTTGCCACTCCGCACAGTTTTGTATCATCAGCAAATTTGGAAACAATACATTTTAGTCCATGGTCTATATCATTTACAAAGGATTACAAAGGCGGAGCATGCCGACAGGAGACCTTTTGATCCATATCTAGGTCGGATGCAAAAAAAAAGAAAAAAAAAAAAAAAAAAGAATCATATTAGTAATAAATTAAATCTATAATAATGTAAATAACAAATACATAAATAAATGCATAGGTATAGTTGAATAACAAACAAACAGGTAAATAGTAATTGATAATAAATTGGCATATAACTAATAATAAATGAAAATCAGACAGACAAATTATAACAAAACAAAAACAAATAATATAAGATAAATTATTATCATTACAGCATCTTACTTAGGTATTTATCTAAATGATTCTTAAAGCTTCGAACTGAACTACATTGCACTACCTGTGCAGGAAGTTTATTCCATTCATTAACTACACGGTTGGCAAAGTTGTTTCTACCTACTTCCAAATTGAATCTATTTCCGGAGAGTTTGAGACCATTGTTTCTTGTCTGATTCTCATTCAATGTGAAAATTTTGTCACTTTTGATGTTGTCAATTCCCTTTAAAATCTTAAAGACCTGTATCAAGTCACCTCTGAGTCTACGCTTTTTTAGGGAAAACAGATTCATGTGCTTAAGTCGATTTTCGTATGATTTATTTTTGATATTTGGAATCAGCTTTGTGGCTCGCTGTTGTAATTTTTTCCAATCTGTCAGTGTCTTTAATGAGATTCGGTGACCATACGGAAACAGCATATTCTAAATGTGGACGAACTAATGATTTATATAGCTTGTTAATGACAGATGGACTTTTGAAATCAATTGATCGCACAATCAGTCCTAGAATCTTATTTCCTTTCTCAGAGGCTGAAATACACTACTTGGATGATTTTAGGTCGTTACTGATAATTACGCCGAGATCTTTTTCACTATCCACTTTTGTTAACGATTTTCCAAATAACTTGTAATCGTACTTACTGTTATTTTTACCTATGTGCATTACCTTGCATTTACTTGTGTTAAATTTCATTAGCCACTTTTCAGACCATTGCTGTAATTGATCTAAATCTTCTTGAATATTTAATTGGTTTGAGTGATCATTTGCCACTCCGCACAGTTTTGTATCATCAGCAAATTTGGAAACAATACATTTTAGTCCATGGTCTATATCATTTACAAAGGATTACAAAAGCGGAGCATGCCGACAGGAGACCTTTTGATCCATATCTAGGTTGGATGCAAAAAAAAAGAAAAAAGAAAAAAAATCATATTAGTAATAAATTAAAACTATAATAATGTAAATAACAAATACATAAATAAATGCATAGGTATAGTTGAATAACAAACAAACAGGTAAATAGTAAATGATAATAAATTGGCATATAACTAATAATAAATGAAAATCAGACAGACAAATTATAACAAAACAAAAACAAATAATATAAGATAAATTATTATCATTACAGCATCTTACTTAGGTATTTATCTAAATGATTCTTAAAGCTTCGAACTGAACTACATTGCACTACCTGTGCAGGAAGTTTATTCCATTCATTAACTACACGGTTGGCAAAGTTGTTTCTACCTACTTCCAAATTGAATCTATTTCCGGAGAGTTTGAGACCATTGTTTCTTGTCTGATTCTCATTCAATGTGAAAATTTTGTCACTTTTGATGTTGTCAATTCCCTTTAAAATCTTAAAGACCTGTATCAAGTCACCTCTGAGTCTACGCTTTTTTAGGGAAAACAGATTCATGTGCTTAAGTCGATTTTCGTATGATTTATTTTTGATATTTGGAATCAGCTTTGTGGCTCGCCGTTGTACTTTTTCCAGTCTGTCAATGTCTTTAATGAGATTCGGTGACCATACGGAAACAGCATATTCCAAATGTGGACGAACTAACGATTTATATAGTTTGTTAATGAGTGATGGACTTTTGAAATCAAAAGATCGCGCAATCAATCCCAGAATCTTATTTGCTTTCTCAGAGGCTGAAATACACTGCTTGGATGATTTGAGGTCGTTACTGATAATTACGCCGAGATCTTTTTCACTATCCACTTTTGTTAACGAATTTCCAAATAACTTGTAATCGTACTTACTGTTATTTTTACCTATGTGCATTACCTTGCATTTACTTGTGTTAAATTTCATTAGCCACTTTTCAGACCATTGCTGTAATTGATCTAAATCTTCTTGAATATCTAATTGGTTTGAGTGATCATTTGCCACTCCGCACAGTTTTGTATCATCAGCAAATTTGGAAACAGTAGATTTTAGTCCATGGTCTATATAATTTATATATACTATGAATAGAAGTGGCCCAAGAACGGAACCCTGAGGAACTCCACTTGCAACACTTTTCCATCCAGAAGTTTTTCCATTTAAAACAACTCTATGCTTTCGATCATTCAACCAATTACTAGTCCAACTTAATAGGCTACCACTTATTCCATGCAAAGCTAATTTAGTAAGTAGTCTTTCGTGTGGGACGGTATCAAAAGCTTTTGCAAAGTCTAGATATATTAAATCTATATTGTTTCTTTTGTCATAATTCGAGATAACTGTGTTGTAGAATTCGAGTAAGTTAGTCACGCAAGAACGTTTCCGTCTGAAACCATGCTGGCTATCATTTATCAAACGGTTACTTTCTAAATGATATTCGATAGCATCTCTGATGACAGTTTCCATTATTTTTCCTACGATTGAAGTCAAACTTATAGGCCTATAGTTATTTGGTTTCTTTTTGTCACCTTTTTTGAATATGGGAGTAACGTTAGCTAGCTTCCATTCTCTTGGGACATCTCCGGATATGATGGATTTCTTGAAAATAATTTCTAATGGGACAACAATCTCATTTTTAATTTCCTTTAAGATTCTTGGATGCCAACCGTCAGGCCCTGGTGTTTTATTAACTTTGAGTTTGTGTATACACCTTTTAATTTTTTTCTTTTGTTATATTTACCGTAGTGAGTAAGTTTACCCCAGACTTTTCACAGGTTTCAGTTTGGAATTCACTTTGAGGTGTTTCGTTTACGAATACCGAGCTAAAATAATAGAAGTGGCCCAAGAACGGAACCCTGAGGAACTCCACTTGCAACAGGTTTCAGTTTGAAGTTCACTTTGAGGTGTTTCGTTTACGAATACCGAGCTAAAATAATTGTTTAAGATATTACACATTCCTTCATTTGAATACTCAAGTTGACCGTCAGCAGATAATAGTGGACCAATGTGATTCCTAACAACCTTTTTATCTCTAATGTAACTATCGAATTCTTTGGGATTCTCTTTGGATTTATCAGCGATGTTCATTTCGTATTGTCGTTTTCTTTTTCTTATTGTCTTTTTTAAATCTCTCTGTATTGATACATAAGTTTCATAGTCATTAGATGCACCCGAGCACTTATATTTCTTATAAGCCTGTCTCTTTTTAGCAATACTTTTTTCAGTTTCTTTGTCGAGCCACTTTCGGCGAGCCTGATTTGGGGGACGTCTGTCCTTAAAAGGAATGTAAGTTTGAATCATCTTAGTGAGCGTATTTTGAAATATTTCCCACATCTGATCTACAGGCCTTTCGTTTAATTTGGCCTCCCAATCTGTAATCTGAAGCTCCTGGCGTAGTCCTATGAACTGAGCTTTACTGAAATCGGGTATTTTAGAAGCACAAGTATCTATTCTAAAATTGTTTAGGAGTTTGAATCTGACTAGGTTGTGATCGCTATTTGCAATGAATTCACCGACTTCTACATCACTTACCATGCTTTCGCGGTATTCATTTCCCTTTTCGCCTACCTACCCTGTGGTAGGGGCAAAAGAATATTGCCACCAAATATTTCCACTTCGATCGTAAGAGGTGAGAAAAAAGGGACGGGGATTAGGACCAGGCATCCTTCTCCCTGTAGTCCCACAGGGGACATTCCTAAAAAAAGCAAAGGCATAAGAGGGTCTAGGAGTTTTCCAACCAGCACCCTAAGGTTTGGGTCTTTTAATGTGCGTCGATGTGGTACAGATGAGAGTAAAAGGGAAGAGATAGGTAGTATGTTTGTGAGAAGAAAGATGGATGTGTTGGCTTTGAGTGAAACTAAGTTGAGAGGGAAGGGCGAGGTAAACGTGTAGTGGAGTGGAAGGAGGTTTCTTCAAGGATAATGTGGATGAAGGTGAAACTGGGAAAGGAGATGTGGGTTTTTGTAAGTGCATATGGGCCTGGTAGTGAGAAGAATGTAGAAGAAAGGGAGGCTTTTTGGATAGATTTAAAAGAGTGCATGGAGGGATTAGGTAGAAATGTCATTGTAATAGTACTGGGAGACCTTAATGCTAGGGTAGGAAATGAACCAATTCACGGAGTGATTGGGAAATGTGGAGTTCCAGGAAAGAATCGTAATGGAGAGTTGATGGTGGAGATGTGTCTAGAAAGAGAGTTGATGATAGCAAATATAGTGTTTCGGAAGAAAGTCAAGCATAAGTACACATGGGAGAGGGTGGTGGATGGAAGGGTGGTAGATAGAGCGTTAGTGGACTATGTAGTGGTAGATAGGAGTAAAATAGGAAGAGTTAAGGATGTACATGTGCTAAGGGGAGAGGGTGGGGGAATATCAGATCATTTTTTGGTGGAAGGTAAGTTGAGAGTGGAGGATAGATGGAGAAAGAGGAAAAGGAAAAAAGGTAGGGAGGTGCTTAGAGTGAACTCTTTAAATAAAAAGAAAAAGGAGAAGGAGTACAAGAAGAAGCTGAGAGGGGAGTGGGAGAGAGTGAAGGATAGAGTAGAGCTAGGAGTGAAGGAGGAATGGGGATGGTTCAAGGAGGGAGTCACAAAGTGTGCAAAGATTGTGTGTGGAACAAGAAGGATAGGAGGAAATAGAAAGAAGGGTAGTGAATGGTGGGATGAGGAAACAATAAAGGTTGTAAAAGAGAAGAAGCGAGCTTTCAAAGATTGGTTACAAAATAGGACGAAGGAGTCATATGAGAGGTGCAAAGACAAGAAATGAGAAGCAAAGCACAAGGTAAAGGAGGCAAAGAAGAGAGCAGATGTGAAATGGGGTAAGAGTATGACAGAAAATTTTGAAAGTAATAAAAAGATGTTTTGGAAAGAAATTAAGAGAGGAAGAGGAGGCAAATCAATTAAAGGAGAAAGGATAAAAGGTGCAGATGGAGAGATGAAAATGAAGCAAAGGCAGTAAGGGGAAGATGGGCAGAATAGTTTAGGGAGTTGCTAAATTTGAAGGAGGATAGGGAAGGAAAGATAGTTGCAGTGGGAAATACTAGGAAAAGGCAGTGGTTAAGATGATGAAAGCAGGTAAGGCACCTGGTCTGGATGAATGCTATGCAAAATGTCTAAAAAAGGAGGTACAGTGATGGTGGACTGGCTGGTGATGTTATGTAATGTTTGTTGGAGAGAGGGTAGAGTGCCGGAGGACTGGAGGAGTGTCTGTATAGTTCCACCTTACAAGGGAAAAAAGGGACAAGTGTAAGTGTAGTAGTTTTATAGGGATTAGCTTGTTAAGTGTAATTGGGAAGGCTTATGGGAGGATCTTGATTGAGAGGATTAGGAGAGGAACAGAGAGAGTAATTGGTGAGGAACAGTGTGG
>NC_134779.1:76147405-76152405 GCF_046742065.1 Oratosquilla oratoria
TGGGGAAAATAGTGTAGAGTATAGTAATAATGTAGAACAATATGCCAATGTAATACACAATATAATTTTAGGATATAATGTTGGTAGAGGACGAAATATTACATTAGTATGTAATGTCAAAGGACAAAATATCACGTTGGGATGCAATGACAGTGGAGAACAAAAAATCACGATGGGATGTAATGATAGTGAAGGACAAAATATCACGATAGGATGTAGTAATAGTGGAGGACAAAATATGACGGTAGGATATAATGTCAGTGGAGGACAAAATATAATTTTAGGAAATGATGCCGAACAGAATGTCAGTGAAGGACAAAATATCATGATGGGATGTAATGACAGTGGAGGACAAAAGATCACGATCGGATGTAATGATAGTGGAGGACAAAATATCACGGTCGGATGTAATGTCAGCGATGGGCAAAATATAATTTTAGGAAGGGATGCCGGACAGAATGTGAATGAGTGACGGGAGGCCAATGTGAAATGCGGTAATGTAGGGGGGCAAAGTGTACAAAAAAGATCGGATGATCGTGAGCGATCAGATGTCCGTGAGGGGGCAAATGTTAATGAGGCAATGAATGTTAATGAAGGACCAAACATCAATATAGAGCAAGGTGTCAAATAAGAACAAAATAATAATTTAATGCATGATATTGAAACTCAAAACGTGTCAAAAAGAAATAATCACGATTTTCTTAAACTATGTACTTTAATGCTTGTAGAATTAGGAACAAATTCCAAAAAATACAGGCGTATGTCAAAAGCGAAAATCTCGAAATGATATGAATAACCAAGACATATTTAATGGTAAAGAGTTTGATGCTGAATTTAACATTGCGGGATTTAAACACTTTCATCAGGATAGAAACCACAATGAAGGAATGTGTGATATTCTAAACAATTATTTTAGCTCAGTATTCGTAAACGAAACAATCTCAAAGTGAACTCCAAACTGAAACCTGTGAAAAGTCTAGCGGTAAACTTACTACGGTAAATATAACAAAAGAAAAAATTAAAAGGTGTATAGAGAAACTCAAAGTTGATAAAACACGAGAGCCTGGTGGTTGGCATCCAAGAATCTTAAAGAAAATGAAAAATAAGATTGTTGTTCCGTTAGAAATTATTTTCAAGAAATCCATCATATCCGGAGATATTCCAAGAGAATGAAAGCTAGCTAACATTACTACCATATTAAAAAAAAGGTGACAAAAATCATCCAAATAACTACAAGCCTATAAGTTTTACTTCAACTGTAGGAAAAATAATGGAATCTATCATCAGAGATGCTACCGAACATCATTTACAATGTTTGATAAATGATTACCAACATGGTTTCAGACATAAACGTTCTTGCGTGACTAACTTACTCGAATTTTACAACACAGTTATCTCGAATTATGACAAAAGAAACATTATAGATTTAATATATCTACACTTTTGATACCGTCCCACACCAAAGACTACTTACTGAATTAGCTTCACATGGAATAAGCGGTAGCCTATTAAGTTGAACTAGTAATTGGTTGAATGATCGAGAACAGAGAGTTGTTTTAAATGGAAAAGTTTCTGGGTGGAAATATATTACGAATGGATTACCTCAGGGTTGCGTTCTTGGGCCATATCTATTCATAGTATATGTAAATGATATAGACCACGGACTAAAATCTATTGCTTCCATATTTGCATAACTACAAATGATTACTTAAACCAAATTGATATTCAAGAAGATTTAGATCAATTACAGCAATGGTCTGAAAAGTCGCTAATGAAATTTAACACGAGTAAATGCAAGGTAATACGCATAGGTAAAAATATCAGTAAGTACGATTACAAGTTATTTGGAAATTCGTTAACAAAAGTGGATAGTGAAAAGGATCTCGGAGTAATTATCAGTAACGATCTCAAATCATCTAAGCAGTGTAGTTCAGCCTTTGAGAAAGCAAATAAGATTCTAGGATTGATTGCGCGATCTTTTGATTTCAAAAGTCCATCACTCATTAACAAACTATATAAATCGTTAGTTCGTCCACATTTGGAATATCCTGTTTCCGTATGGTCATCGAACCTCATTAAAGACATTGACAGATTGGAAAAAGTACAACGGCGAGCCACAAAAGTGATTCCAAATATAAAAAATAAATCATACAGAAATCGACTAAAACATATGAATCTGTTTTCCTTAAAAAAGCGTAGACTCAGAGATGACTTGATACAGGTCTTTAAGATTCTAAAGGGAATTGACAACGTCAAAAGTTACAAAATTTTCACACTTAATGAGAATCAGACAAGAAACAATTGTTTCAAACTGTCTGGAAATAGATTTTGGAAATGGGTGGAAACAACTTTGCCAACCGTGTAGTTAATGAATGGAATAAACTTTCTGGAGAGGCAGTGCAATGTAGTTCATTTCGAAGCTTTGAGAATCATTTAGATAAACACCTAAGCAAGATGCTGTAATGACTATAATTTATTTTATACTATTTGTTTATTTGTTTTGTTGTCATTTCTCTGCTTATTATTATTTGCTTGATTCTCATTTATTATTAGTTACATGTCAATTTATTATTATGTACTATTTACCTGTTTGTTTTGTTATTTAACTGTACCTATACATTTATTTATGTATTCTATTTATTATTTACATTATTATAGTTTTTATTCATTCATTTATTTGTTTACTTATTCATTATTATTATGAATTTTTTTCGCATCCAACCTAGATATGGACCAAAAGGTCTCTTGTCGGCATGCTCCGCATTTGTAATCCTTTGTAATCTTTGTAATATATATGCATATATATATATACATATATATATATATTTATATATTTATATATATATATATTTTTATATATACATATCTATATATATATAAACATATATATATATATATATATATATATATATATATATATATATATATATATATATATATTATATATATATATATATATATGCTACGCCACTTTGCTCAAACGGCCTACTCATAAGTACTATAACTATTATCAGTTTATCGGATTTTTCATACGTTCTGAGTTGGTAAATAGTAGTTTGCGCGGTGTGCGTTTTTTCATTTTTTTGTGACTGTGTGTGTGTGTGTGTGTGTGTGTGTGTGTGTGTGTGTGTGTGTGTGTGTGTGTGTGTGTGTGTGTGTGTGTGTGTGTGTGTGTGTGTGTGTGTGTGTGTGTGTGTGTGTGTGTGTGTGTGTGTGTTTGTTTGTTAATTTGTGTTTGTGTTCGCACGCGTTTGTTTGTATGTGTTTGGATGTATTCTTGTGTGTATGCCTAATGAAAAAATGCATTTTTTTCTTTTTTAACCAATTATTTTTCCCCCAGTGAACTTCGTCACTGTTTTTAGAAGATAGCTTTTAAGCACCTTATCTCTTTTCACTCAGTTCATTAATGGAAGAAGTTAATTGATTCATTATAGGGATTTTAATTGTTTTTCCTCCGTAAATTGCTTCTGAGGAGGGAAAAAGAGTTTTAGGTACATCTGAGTTTGTTTGTGGATAAAGAGATGAAGAAGCCCAAAGACAGCAGTTTTGGAAAGAGGAATACTCGAGTTTATTTTAGTATTGAAACCTTATAAAAAGACAAAAATAACGACTATATATTCTGCACCAACAACCTCTGTTGTGTTGAGGCCACTTGAGGCTTTGATTTTACTTTGTGGTAAAAGAGAGCTGGGTTCCATCACCAACGAATATTCGTAACTGACACACATTTTGGTTGTCCGAGATCATAGAGAAAAGGTGACGACTATGAATACAAATAATCGTCTCCTTGTGTAAGCTGGAGATGGTTAGTTCATCAATGGCTGATGAAATTTTGTTTGATTAAGATTCTGTTTTTAATAACGAGGGAGGGGATGAGACGGAGCGAGGGAGAGAGAGAGAGAGAGAGAGAGAGAGAGAGAGAGAGAGAGAGAGAGAGAGAGAGAGAGAGAGAGAGAGAGAGAGAGAGAGAGAGAGAGAGAGAGAGAGAGAGAGAGAGAGAGAGAGAGAGAGAGAGAGAGAGAGAGAGAGAGAGAGAGAGAGAGAGAGAGAGAGAGAGAGAGAGAGAGAGAGAGAGAGAGAGAGAGAGAGAGAGAGAGAGAGAGAGAGAGAGAGAGAGAGAGAGAGAGAGAGAGAGAGAGAGAGAGAGAGAGAGAGAGAGAGAGAGAGAGAGAGAGAGAGAGAGAGAGAGAGAGAGAGAGAGAGAGAGAGAGACAGAGAGAGAGAGAGAGAGAGAGAGAGAGAGAGAGAGAGAGAGAGAGAGAGAGAGAGAGAGAGAGAGAGAGAGAGAGAGAGAGAGAGAGAGAGAGAGAGAGAGAGAGAGAGAGAGAGAGAGAGAGAGAGAGAGAGAAGAGAGAGAGAGAGAGAGAGAGAGAGAGAGAGAGAGAGAGAGAGAGAGAGAGAGAGAGAGAGAGAGAGAGAAAGAGAGAGAGATTGGTATTTTACCGTTTTTCGACAGTAGCCGGTGGCTCTCTCAACACTCGTGTTGCATTAAATGGAGTCGTAGAGACGGCAAAGGTGATATTTCAAAAGGCTAATAGCAAAACGGAAGGATAGTAGAAGATAAAAGTGATAATTCATTTATTTATTTTTTTATTTTTTTTTTAATGGAGATTCATTTCTAACCATACATGAATGGTGTTTGGTTGTTCCGAAGTGACGTCATTAAGTTCCCGATAATATCGACTGCTTATGACTGATGCAATCGATATTCCATATGGAGACAGTCAGACAGGCAGACAAACAGACAAACAGAGGCAGACAGACACACAAACATAAAAATAAAGAGATCGTGGGAGAATTACAGACAGACAGACAAACAAAAATAAGAAAGAAAGAGAGAGAGAGATAGATAGAGAGAGAGAGAGAGAGAGAGAGAGAGAGAGAGAGAGAGATAGAGAGAGAGAGATAGAGAGAGAGAGAGAGAGGGAGAGAGAGAGAGAGAGAGAGAGAGAGAGAGAGAGAGAGAGAGAGAGAGAGAGAGAGAGAGAGAGAGAGAGAGA
>NC_134779.1:76169905-76174905 GCF_046742065.1 Oratosquilla oratoria
CATTTCTTTCAACAGGACCCAAAACAATCAGTTGGGGGAATCCACACACGTCTCCCACAAGAAAAAATCATAACATCAACCATAGCTAAACCAGAAGCCCTATGTTTCACAGGCACAATAGGGAATTTCCATTGTACGTTCCTAATAGATACAGGCACGAAGATAAACATACTTTCACAGTCTATGTGTACACGATTAGGTGATTCCTACCCTACCGACAAACCACACCTCATGGGAACCATAATAAGTGGCACGCACCTAAACTTCACCTCAACCATAACCGCCCCCATAACCATTGATAATAACCCATTCCCACCCACTACCTTCTACGTAGTCAAAAACTGGACCCTTGAATGTGATGGCATTTTAGGTTTGGAATTCTTAGCCAACCACAAAGTCTCTATACATACTAACCCCGCTATGCTCAAGTTAGGTGACATAGAAATCCCCCCCTCCCCTATCCCGACGCTTCTAGGCGCTCAGGTGAACACCCTCAGTATCCACCACTACCCCCCCGCATCACCCTCCCGGAGTGTCACAACATCCCGCTTGCAACCAAGCTCGCCCGACTCGGCTCTCGCTGACCTCAGCGGAACGCAAAATACCTCCGCGAATCCCTGACTCGGCATCGGGCAATGCCACCAACATTACGACACCCTTCCCCAACCACACCTGCATGCCAAGTCAGACAACACCACACCACCTAATCCCCCCCTTTCTCAACACACAGATTCTCAACAAAGGCAAATTGACAATTCCCCCAGGGGAAAGTATGCTTATCTTAGCAATCATACCTGGTGCACTTCCAGGCCAAGATATAATTGTGTCTCCCAATACCTGTACGAGAAAAAAATCTCCGTATGCCCGCTGTTTGGGATACAGTTAGAGAGAACAAAGTGGCAATTATCTTGGTATGAACTTATAAATTTCCCCGGTTAAGCTAAACAAACACACACGTTTAGGAACAGCCAAGTTATACATAGACCCCATTCAAGAAACACACACCACTCCAATCAACACCATCATCACCAAACCAAACCCCACTCCGATCCCCCCGGAAGATGTCCCAATTATAGATTTCCAACAAGCCAGGACCAATCTTAGGGACATCCTTCAATCCCATCGTGAGGCAATCGCCTTAGACGATGAACCATTAGGAAAGACTACGTTGGTTAAACACCATATACACCTACCACCCCACACCCCCCCTAGTTTCATACCAGCTTACAGAATTCCTCAGAGCAAAAAGGAATTGGTGTCACGAAACATAGACGACATGCTGGAACAAGGTGTCATCAGGCACTCGCAATCCCCCTGGAACTCACCACTTTTCCTAGTTCCTAAAAAGGATGGATCCTTTAGGCCGGTCATAGACTTCAGAAGAGTTAACATCAACACCACCCCAGACCGTATGCCTATGCCTGTCATGGCAGATGTCCTCCAATCTCTGGGACAAGGAAACATGGTTTTCTCAACTTTAGACCTCAAATCAGCCTTTTGGCAGATTGAACTAGAAGAAGAGTCAAAAGAGGTCACAGCCTTCAGTACTGACAAAGGTCATTTCGAATTTAATCGAATGCCCTTCGGACTAAAAAATGCCCCTAGTACATTACAAAGACTTATGAATAGCCTTTTCAAAGACAAACTTGGCAAGTCCCTTTTCGTCTACCTAGACGACCTGATAATTTTTTCCCATACGGTAGAGGACCACCTAGACACCCTTGGATACGTTTTACGAACCATCAAAGAAGCTGGACTCAAAATCCAACTTAATAAGTGCTCATTCCTAAAAAAGGAAATCACCTTTCTTGGCCATACTGTAAACAAAGATGGAATCCACACAAACCCAAACAAAGTCAGGGCAATTGCTGAATTCCCCACCCCGAAGACCGAGAACCAACTCCGTTCTTTCGTTGGGATGGCTGCCTATTATAGGCATTTTATCAGAAATTTTGCTGACCTAGCTACTCCACTTACCAAATTTACACGTAAGAACATACCTTTCAAATGGGACTCTGAGGAACAAGAATGTTTCGACAAAATAAAGACAGCATTACAAAAGGCCCCCATACTCGCCTTCCCGAATTTTGAGCAGGAATTTTTCCTGTATACAGATGCATCCACCCTAGGGATAGGCG
The DNA here is from genome assembly GCF_046742065.1 of Oratosquilla oratoria. Lineage (NCBI taxonomy): Eukaryota > Metazoa > Arthropoda > Malacostraca > Stomatopoda > Squillidae > Oratosquilla > Oratosquilla oratoria. The sequence goes on from NC_134779.1 coordinate 76,172,044, forward strand.
CAGTCCTGCAGCAAATAGACTCAAATGGGAAACATAGAGCGATAGCGTACGCAAGCAGAGCGTAACTACTCCACTACCCACTTGGAAGCTCTAGCAGTAGTCTGGGCTCTAAAACATTTCAGAGAACTCATTCTGGGTCACAAAATCACAGTCTTGACAGACCCTTAAACCTTTAACAGAATTTTTCAAGGGAAAGACCTTAAAGGTAAGATAGCAAGATGGCATATAACCATATTGGAATACTCCCCTAAAATAGTCTACGTTGAAGGGAAAGCTAACGTCATTGCGGACACCTTAGCCGAAACCCCCTAATTGCAACAGTCCCTACCACCAATTGTATTTCCCCCCAGGAACTACGAGAAGAACAGAGAAAAGACCCGACTTGGTCACAGGTAATCCGCCACCTAGAAATGGGAACCACCTTACAAATCCACCCCCCTGTACCCGTCAGTGAATTACACCTCAAGAATGGAATTCTTAAAAGAGGCACTACTATCCCGACCCAAACAATAATCCCTAATTCTTTGATTCCAAGAATCTTCCTCATGGTACACAATAGCCCCATTGCAGGCCACCCAGGCAAAGAAAAATGTCTTGCAAACACCAAACGGGCGTACTACTGGCCCAAGATGGCCACCGACATCAACCGTCACATCGAAGACTGCATCACATGTAGCCAACTTCGTGGACCAGACCCGAAACCACTCCAAATTGGAGAAGTACCCATCCCTTCAGAACCATGGGATACTATGGGCATTGATCTTTTAAAACTACCTCCAAGCCGCCAAGGTTCCCAATACATCCTTACCACAGTAGATTACTTCTCAAAGTATACGATATTAGTCCCCCTGCCAGACAAATCAGCGGAAACAGTGGCCCAAGCTCTAGTCGACCATGTGTTCTGCAAATACAACATCCCCAGGCAAATCCTTTCGGATAACGGGTCCGAATTCAAGAACGAGGTCCTCCAAAACATAGCCAAATTATACCACATCAACAGATTGTACGCCACTGCGTATCACCCGCAAGGAAACGGACTAGTTGAGAGGACTAACAGAAAGGTCCTCGAAGTCCTTCGCCCCCTGCAAGAATGCCTTTGCGACACATGGGAAGACTGCCTTCCGCAAGTACAAGCCAGCATTAATGGCTCTATAAATTCAGCAACGAAGAACTCCCCTCACTTCGTAGTCTTTGGCCAACCCCTCCGTTTGCCTTATGACATCCATAGAAGATTACGCAAAGCGCGTAGAACTTGCCATGCACTTGATCCACAAAGAGGTCAAAATGAACCTAGAACAAGAAAAACAAAAGACAAAAACCAAGCAACATAAATACTCTCGATCCTTATCTCTCACTCCAGGCGATGTTGTCATGCTCAAACAACACACCAGATCTAACAAACTTAAACCAAAGTTCTTCGGCCCCCTGGTAGTAGCGGAAACGCTCGGTAATAACAACTACCACCTTATTGACCCATCAGATGACACCCTCATCACAGCACACGGAGAAAAACTAAAACAAATAAAATCCAACCTCGACGTAACCTCCATCCTAGATAGGCATAGATTCCTACCAAACCAGCCTCCACCCACAACCACGCATCCTCAACCCCCCACCTTTCACATGACACTACGCCCCAAGCGCTAACTCACTACACCTGCCCAGATTCTCCCCCCCCCTTAGTGAGCAGGACGTCATGCTCATCTGAGTGGGAGGTGATCGCGATCCCTATCCATCCAACCTTTCCCCAACTATATAATCTCTCTTTACTTCCTTCTGGATCGCGCTCACCTGGCAGAATCATACCCAAATCATACCCATAATGTGGAATATCATGACCATGTCAAATCAAAACATAACAAAAACATCTGGAGATAACATACCTAACCCCACTCCCCAACTTCCAGGCCAATCCTACCTCTCATCCTCGTAGTAAGCCTCATCGCAGCCCTTTCCTGCACTGAACAACCGAGGATGATACCAGGAGCGATAGTCGCCCCTGCAGGTCAGGTAATGGTAATCAGAGACACCATTACGGTCAGGATGGAACTCGACATCGCGAGAGTCCATTCTGACCTAGAGTCAATACGTAAACTAACCAATACCATATCAGACCACTTCCATACTACCTTCAAACGTCCCGATCCCATGTCTAACTCCTCAAAATCAAGAGACAACATGTTCGACTTAATCTCCACCAAGCTAAACACGTTACTCCTCCAACTCTCCACAATTGAACGGAGTGACATGACATCAACCCATAACTCAGAACTCCACCATGCCTCCTTCAGACATAAAAGAGGACTCATGAACTTCATGGGCTCCCTTTCTAAATCCCTATTTGGCATTGCAACTGAAGAAGATATAACCAATGTTCACCTCACAATAGACAAAATGGCCTCCAAACTAAATAAGATGGGGAAGCTTGTTCTTCTGAACTCCCAAAATTCTCAATACTTAGCAGGATCCGTAAACTTACTACTTGACCGTTTCTCCAAACTCCACGAATATTCCCTTAGCCAATCCAACCACCTCCACGAACTAGAAATGTTCATATACTACATTGAACAAATAAAAAGCATAAGCGACCACATAGATATGGTCAGACACTACTACAACTTACACTCGACATCATAGACGCAGCCGCCAACAAGGCCACCTCGAACCTCCTCCCCAAAGGCAAACTAAAAACTGCACTCTCCGTCGCCTTAAGAAACCTCCACCTAAAAAGCATTTTCCCCTCCGAACAACTAGACCTATACTACCCTCTCATTGACACAACACTAGGCACAAATGCAATCTACGCACACATCCCCCTCGACCCACAGAATAGATTCACAGGTTGGAATATAATCCCATTCC
>NC_134779.1:76179905-76182405 GCF_046742065.1 Oratosquilla oratoria
GCAATAACACACAGAATAAAAGTACACCTAAAGTCAATATACTCTTTCCACACCATAGTGTCTCATTTTAATTTCATTTTGCATTTTGTTGTGGAGGGCATGCTTTACTATTATTATCATTAGAAATATAACTTTCCACCGTACACTCTTCGTTGTAGTTCGAAGGGACTTATACCTGGACGCCAAGGATTCCACCGCAGACGAGGTGTCTCCATTTTCTTTTGGAGTTTCTCTTTCCGTATTTCGTCGTGGACAACCTCACCTTCCCTTCCTGCCGATAGCTTTCCTGAACCCCTTTCTGATATCATGATGAGACCAATCAGCCCTCTCCCTTTGTTGCTTATCGGCTATGGACCGTCGTAGCTCTCAGGAGCAGGATAGTGGGACAACGCACAAAGTGAATGGAGGTATGAGGTAGTGGTATATTGGGTGCGTGAGGGAGATAAGAGAGACCTGGCCGCTGAGAGAAAAGCAGAGTGGCAGGGTGGGGAGAGGATGAGGGCCTTAGGTGTGCGGGGGAGGTTCAATTGAATAGTTAATTATGGGGAGGGCAAGTGTGGTAGAGGAGGGGGTCGGGGTTCGGGAAGACGGGAATGGAGGTAAAGAGAAGAGAGTAAGTAGTGAAAAGGAAAAGAGTGGAGAAATTAACTGAGATAGGCTATGGCCGTTCGCTAGATAGGGGATGCCATAAAGGTGAATAAAACAGTCTGGTGGCAGCCAAAATAAAAGAGGAAATACCCACTAGATACGGAAAGTGTCAACATGAAAAAGCAGTTGCTCTATGAGTTATATATCAAGGTAGGGAGGAATTTCAAAAGCTATTAGAAATATGCTCTCGATGATTGAAATAAAACAAAATAAAAACAAAACAAAACAAATGAATGACTGAACATATGAATGAAGAATGAAAAAAAAAAATTAATAAGGTGCCCCATCAGAGACTAGTAGATAAAATGAAGGCATAGGAGGATTTTTTTTAAATGGATTAGAGCATGGATTAGTGACAGAAAATAGCGGGTCGCCATTGATGTTGTAAAATCCAAATGGAATAGTGTTACTTGTGGAGTTCACCAGGGCTCGGTTTTGGGTTTCTTGTTGTTCATTATGTAAATAAACGACTTGGACAATGGGTTTGATAGTGATATTAGTAGATTTGCGGACGATACTAAAATAGGACGCTATATTAAGTGGGTGGAGTATACTGGGATACTGCAGAAGAAACTTGATAAATATTTTGCATGCTGGGCGAAATCACAAACGAACCTCAATACCTCAAAGTGCAAAGTAGGATTACACGACTCAACTAACAAGTGTAACTTAGATAACGCTATATTATAGAAAACAGGATATGAAAAGGACTTAGGAGTGTTAGTGGATCCGGTCCTTAAATTCAGGAAACAATGCGTCAGTGTCGGAAATAGGGATAACAGAGGATAAGGATTTATTGCTATAACGATTACAAAGTGCAAAAGTAATCATTGAACACTATCTGGTGATAGCTGGACCCATCCTTGACTTTGTGGATTTAGCCTTCGTTCTATCAAATGGATATTCATTTACTAGAGTCAGTACAGAGGAGAATAATAAAAAATATACAAGGGCTTGGAAATAATACGAAGACATACTACATCTCAGCTTACACTTTCTGGAAAGACAGAGCACGGGGTGATCTGATAGAGGTATTCAAATAATTCAAAAATTTTAACAAGGATGATGCCGACAAGGTCAGCATATTATGACATCAGGGTAGGACTCGCAGAAGTGGAGTTGAATTGGACAAATGTAGGTTTAAGAAGTAAATGGCCAAGAACTCGTTTATTAACAGAGTGATTAACGAGTGGAATAGACTTAGTAACCATGTAGGAGGGCTTAATAGGTTGTTTTAAAAGAAATTTAGATAACTTTATGAATGGGGGTGACAGATATTAAGGGACATGGAACTGCTTAGTGACCTTGTGGTCTATTGCAGTCTCCTCCATTCATATGTTTCTCCATTCTTATGTTCTTATGTTCTTAGATATATAAACAAACAAGTAAATAAGCAAACAAATAAATAAATAAATGAATATGTAAATAAACAATAACATACATATATAAACAAATAAATAAACAAACCAGTACACTAACAAATAGAAAGTAAATAAATTAATAAATAACTACATAAAGGAATAGATTGAAAAAAATTGAATAAATAAAAATATATAAAAAATTAATAAGTAAATAGATAAATAAATAGATATACAAATAGAAAAGTAGATGCATAAATAGACAAATAAATAAATAAATAAATAAATAAATAAATAGATAAATAAACAAATGAATAAATAAATAGAATAAAAATAAATAAATAAATAAATAAAATAAAATAAATAGATAAATAAATAAAAATGAATAGATAAATAAATAAATAAATAAATAAATAAATAGATAAATAAATAAATAAATAAATAAATAAACTATTATATAAGTAAATAGATTAATAAACAAATAAGAAAATAGA
>NC_134779.1:76187405-76189905 GCF_046742065.1 Oratosquilla oratoria
AAACCATACCAAATCCTGTAATGCAGGTAACAACGATATACGCATTACGGAATTCAATATCAAAAGCGATTGCTGTTCATTGCATGACGTGTCACAGACTTCAAACGTCTATTGTTCAGGGCCAATCATCGCGGAATGACCTGTGCTTCCCACAGGTTGAAATGTATTAATAATAATAATTTTCTGAAGAAGAAGAAGAAGAAGAAGAAGAAGAAGAAGAAGAAGAAGAAGAAGAAGAAGAAGAAGAAGAAGAAGAAGAAGAAGAAGAAGAAGAAGAAGAAGAAGAAGAAGAAGAAGAAGAAGAAGAAGAAGAAGAAGAAGAAGAAGAAGTAGAAAAAAGAAGAAGAAGAAGAAGAAGAAGAAGAAGAAGAAGAAGAAGAAGAAGAAGAAGAAGAAGAAGAAGAAGAAGAAGAAGAAGAAGAAGAAGAAGAAGAAGAAGAAGAAGAAGAAAAGAAGAAGAAGAAGAAGAAGAACAGTACCAACAATATCACGACGATGACGACAACAGCAACAACAACTATAAGAGGAACAACCTCAAGAATGATAGTCATAATACATAATAATGTATGTAACAGAAGCCCTTCTTCCTTTATAAGGGCCGTGGTAGTTTGGGATGAGGTGGGTTGGAGGTCACTAATAACAATGATAATTATTCCCGGGACATCGCCATGCCCTATTACAGATCTGACTCCTCATCGCCAAAATCAGTCACGACAACCAATCGGATGTTGCATAACAGAACAGACATGAGGGCCGAAATAATCACATCACAACGATGCATACATTGGAAAGGTCAAGATTCCAATTAATTGCCACGTGATGAGTTATGTTACATATTGCATTTAAAAAATGCGAACACCAAAAGCAATCACTTGCATGACACATTGGACTGCTTTTCCACTGCAGCAAGAATGTTGTGATCAGAACTGGGATGCAACAACATTGCAGAGCTCAAGATCAAAGAAGAGGGTCGCGCATCGAGATGCACTCTGCCGAGATCAAAACGGCAATCTTTTGCAAGGATCGGAATTCTCATCATCATTGGCAATTATTGCACAGGTATCCTTTGCAATGAGCAAACTCACCATCTTCAGCCTTATCAACTATTGCACGGAATGTTTCTTTATTATTATTGGCGATTACCGCACAGAGAACTATTCTCTGCAGCGATCAGACACATTATAATCATGATCAATTACTACACAATAAATCCTTCATTATCATCATTAGCTCCTACCGAACATCAAACAACACTTTTCAATGTTCAAAATGATCATTATCAAAAAATAAATTATTATGCAACGAGTTACACTTTTCAAAGAGGAAACCCTTATCAAGAGTAATTTTCTCAAAACAAACCACACTTTGTAATTTTTAGAATCCTCATCATCATTAACATTACTTTGCATTAAAAAGCTCTTTGTAAAGGTCAAAGCGCTATTTATAAATGACCGCAATACAAACTCTTCTTTACAAAGAACAAAGTCGTTCTTATCAAGAGCATTACGCTTTGTAAAACAAAACACATCGGAAGAAAACAAAGAGAAACAAGCCGCAGCTGAGCAACGTACTTAATGCAAAATCAAAATTAGAAATTGAGAGCATGAACAATGTATCACGCATTGCAGAGGCCAAAAATATTCCACATAAAAGCCCCTCTCCACCCGTAAACAACTACGCACTACAAAGGGCAAGAGCATCAAGAGTGACCAAAAGGAAAGAAGAAAGGAGGAAAGAAGGGAAGAAAGAAGAAAGAATGGAAGAAAAAGAAAATGAAAGAAAGACGGAAAGAAAAAACGAAACAAAGGAAGAAATAAAGACAGAAAAGAGGAAAGAAAGAAAGAAAGGAGGAGAGGAAAAATGAATGAAATAGGAAAGAAAGAAACAAAGGAATGAGAAAAGAGGGAAAGAAAGAAAAAAAGGAAAGAAGGAGCAGTTATATCACATCGATGTACATAAAAAAAGAGCCCTCACTGTGTGACGTATCGCTGATTTGAAAGGCCTCAACAGTAGTAAAGCAACAACCAATAAATTTCATTTTACATTCAATGAGGGGAAGGGACAAAGCTTTGTCTCCTTTGCTTAATGTTTTTGGACAGCCAGGGTATGTGGTAGTTGTCGGCAGACGTGAAGATCGAACTGAGATCCATATAGATACAAGTGAACGCGAAATTCACCCAGCGAGACATAGTTTGGTCATCACAATGACAGAATCTACCTTTTTTGCTGGGGTCATCACTGGATAATTTTATTCAGCTGAAGGACGTCACCCCTGGACTGAAAAGCGTCTCGAATGATCGAGACTCCCGTTCTTTGTAGATAAAATTATCTGTCACCATTTAACATAAAATCTTTAGATTGTAGAACGGCACATACAGGTTTAATGTAATTATATTATCTTTATCCTATTTGTGATTGGAGTTTTTTTCTCAGCTGAATAAAATCGCTTGGTATTAGTTTGGATGAGATTTCTAAATAGAACAGGGGGCACAATTATGTT
>NC_134779.1:76197405-76202405 GCF_046742065.1 Oratosquilla oratoria
GAGTAGGAAATCGAATTCCACATCGTATTGGACTCACCCGTCAACTGAATAGAATGGAATCTCCCCTCTCTCCCAGACTTGGCAAAAGGCTTCTGGGATGACGTCGACTCACACCCTCGATCTTCGTGTTTCTTTTACCGTTCCGAACATTGATTCAATCGTGTTATATCTGTGTCTACGATCCCTACGCGTCCAGGAATCTTGCCAAGGGTATGTGCAATAAAAACATTTGTATCTGACTGAAAATAAGCAATATTATGTGCCACGAAGCTAATCTTTAGGATAAGCGCCGTATGATCTTTCTGGTCATCGTCTCTACTTACCGTCCTGAAGAGTCAACAAATTGCACTATAACAGTTTCGTCAGGCGGTCAGCGAGAATCTTTGAGGTCCATAAAGCTTTCCAATGTATACCATAGTCCAAACACTTTTCCCTGATTTGCGTACTTTATAGAGCGGAAAGAATAAAATACGACCTAAAATGTTCACAGAAGGCCACTCAAAAAAAAAAAAAAAAGAGGAGCTTACAATTTTGATCTCACGTGGAGATGTCTTAAAATTCCCTGTCTTAAAAAGTCCAAATCATAGACAGAGGAAGAAGCATTAGGGTGAAGGGGATTCTAGAGCCTCCCAGTGAAGGGAAAGAAAGACAGAGCCTACAGGTTGACGACAGGTGATTCTATTTTGCTTAGGTGATCCGTAGACTAAGAAATTCAACAAATCGCATTACAGGTATTTCTCTTAATAAAGAATTTCGCATAAAGTTCTCTTACATTTGGAATGAAAACACGCTTGTAAAATGTACCAGAATGTTAAAATATTAGAAAGTGTTTCTGCTTTAGAAACTTTTTGTTCCGATTTTTTTTTTCTATAATAGAGGGAACTATGTCGTTTTCATTCAGGGAACCACGGGACCCTGAAGGACCATAATGGTTTCTAAAGGAATTCGAAATCCAAATGCTCGCGCGTTTGCAGAAAGTGGTTGATGATAGGCAATCTTATTCGGATCTTAAGGTGATCTCTCGGAAAAGTGGTAAATCCCCCTCTTATCTCCTTCTTTCTCTACCACTGCCACTGAACATTCGGAAAACTGCTTTTCATCATTTCCATCCTTGGTTCTATGAGACCCTTGGGTATCTACAAAGACACCCAAATCCATCCTGTACCAAGACATCTCGCAGCCTTTGGTTGATGGCAATGAACTTTATTCAGATTTGATGATCATATGGATAAGGGATTCACAGCCCTTGGGACCCTCTCTCTTTCATTGGCCTGAAGACTCAACGAATCACCCAAGATCACTGAGTCTTAACCTGGAGTCTCTGTGACCCTATAGGTCTCTCGGAAGTTATCAGGTCTATTGGTCGGGGGAAATCAAACGATTCTATTCAGCGCTGAGGCGACCTATTACAGGTTACGTTAAAAAGCACTTTGCTACGGCAGAGACCGTCACCTTTGTTTAATTTGCTCCTTAGCCAGAACAAGTGGCAGTCATCAAAACTGAATATGTATATGTATATGATTAAATGTATGTACATGATTATGGGTTTTCAAGAATGCACGGGAGATCAAGTATTCATTGTACTATATTTAGCTGTTCCTAGACGATCTTACTCAGCGTTGAAGTGGCTTGCGAGAACTCCATGAATATGACTTTCTAAAGACGACTCGTTATAGTATGGAGATCAGATGTATCTGGCTTACGACAGATGTCTTTATTCGGCATTACGGTGATCCTCCTGAGTCTAGTGAATGCACCTGCTTCATCAAGATAAGTTTGAATCTATAGCGTGTAGAAGCTACTGAATTTCCCTCAATTGAATAAATTTCTAGAAGGAGGGTCTGGAAGTATGTAAAAAGAGATGATGTCACATCAAAACAGGCTCCTCGAGGTATTGAATTCAACCTAGAAAGATTTGATAGGGTGGGGAAGGGATCGTAAAAGTAAATAAAATTGCTTGGCGGTACCAAAACGACCTAATCAAGACATGCTTCAATTCACAGAAGTCGAGGGAAGAGGATGGCATGCCGAATGAAATCAGCTGATGGCAGACAGGAATTCATACAATGAGGTCAGCTCCTAATGGTTCTTCATGGTCTCAGACCTTGAATTGTCTAAGAGGCGGCGTGACGTCACCAAAGACAAATTTCTTTAAGAATGCAGAAGCTATTACGTCATAGAGTGAAATTTCTTCAAGATAGGAGGAACTATGCAGAAAAATAATGAGGGTACGTCTTTGGCACGCAGAGAAACCGTGTGGAATCTGAAGAAATAAAAGAGACAGACAGAGAGAGAGATAGAGATAGGGAGAGAGAGAGAGAAAGAGAGAGAGAGAGTGAGAGAGAGAATATCCCTTCTCATGTCCACGATGGCCGGCCGTCCGGTCCTCAAGGTAGTGAGTGAAAGAGACTCGAGATGCAAAAATACTGTGGAGCAAGTTTTAATGGCGTCGTATTAGGCTGTACATATTCTTTGGTCGTCGTGGCTTTTGATGCTCGATGGGGGACAAGTTTGTATTCATGACATATTCAAACTTGCCCCAAGTAAATATCTGGATCTTCTCGGTCCCTATTCCTCTTCTCATTTACTTTCCATTCTCTATTTCTCTCTTTCTCCTCCTACTCTTTTTTTTTCTTTTAATCTTTGGTCTTACCTCAGTTTCTTACTATTTCTCCTCTCTGGGTTATATTATCTATCTTCCTCTTCCTTCTCCTTGTCTGGTCCTTTAGTATCGTTTCCTCCTTTCGTGTAAATTTATTGCCTCTTTTCTTTCTCTTTCTCTTTTTTATATATTGTATTTTTCTTCGCATCTCCATCTTCTCTTGTTTCCTTTTCATTGGGTCATCAAAAACTCGCGCATTTCCATCTCGTCTTCCCACTCCACTATCATTCCTCCTCTTTATTTTCTCCTCCTCCTCCTCCGCCTCCTCCCTGTCCTCCTCCTCTTCCTCCTCCTACTCGACCTGCTCCTTCTCTCCCCATACCCATCTTCCCTTCCTCCTCTCCCTCTCCTCCTTTTCCTCTTCCTCCCTCTCCACTTTCTTTTCTTTCACAACTCTTTCACATTTTTCTTTTTCTCTTCATCACTCCTCTTCTTCACCCTATCCTCAAACCTCATCCATAATATGTTAAATTTCTTGATACTAAATCAGATGTCGTTATTACAAACACAGGTGATCCGCAGGGATGTGCATTGTCACCCATATTATTTACTTTATACACTAGTGACTGTCGATGCCGTGCCAATAACTGTCAACTTTTTAAATACGCAGATGATACTGCCCTTGCTAGCCTGTGTACTAATAATGATATCATGTATCGAGAAGAAGTAGAGCGTTTCAATGAATGGTGTAATGACAACTACCTTGAACTTAATGTTAAGAAGACAAAGGAAATGGTTATTGATTTTAGTACCACACAAGTTGCTCAACAATCATTAAATATAAATGGGGAACTTGTAGATACTGTTAATGAATACAAATATCTTGGTACGATCATAGATAATAAGTTCAGTTTTAATAGTAATGCGGAGGCAGGGTACAAAAAAGTAAATTCCAGATGTACTTTGTAAGGAAACTGTACAAACTTAGAATTAACGCAAAAACAATGAATTTATTCTATTCCGCTGTAGTACAGTCCATCATTTCATTCTCTGTCACCTGTTGGTATGGCAACTGCAGCGTAGAATTAAAAGATAAACTTACAAGAGTAATAAAAACCTGCGGAAAACTGGGTGTTCAAAATATGATTTCATTGCTGGATATATACAGAAGGAGTACAATCCATAGGTGTTATGTAATTATCAATGGTGCAACTCACCCACTGAATGACATTTACTAAATGCTACTTTCAGGAAAAAGACTGAGATCACTGAAAAGCAGAACAGCTAGGTTTTCTAAATCCTTTGTACTAGCTAATATAAGAATCCTAAATGAAGAAAAATTAAACATATCATAAGGTAGACTGTTAAGGCTTGAAATTCAGATGATAATTTTTTGTATTTCTCTAGCTTCTGTGTGAATGAGATTTTGATAACCACTGTAAGACTGTAGTAGCTCATCTATGTATGATTGCCCTAGATTTCTTATAAAAACACACAAGACAAATTCATGCAATTTACGTGATCAATAAAGAATTTTATTACTCATTATTATCATTTATCTATTATCTCTCTCCCTTCTCCTCCTAACCCCGACCTCTTTTTATTCCTACTCCACCTCCTCTTCTTACTCTCTTTCTCCTCTTTCTCTTCCTTCTTCCTCTTACCTTATAAAATCATCATCATCATCATCATCATCATCATCATCATCATCATCATCATCATCATCATCATCATCATCATCATCATCATCATCATCATCATCATCATCATCATCATCATCATCATCATCATCATCATCATCATCATCATCATCATCATCATCATCATCATCATCATCATCATCATCATCATCATCATTATCATCATCATTATCATTATCATCATTAACAACCTTTGCTTTTCCTCCTTCTTATAGTTACCATAATTTTTTCCGCTCTTCCTCTTCTTCCTTCTTCTCTCCTTTTCTTTCTCCTCCCACCCCATCTCCCTTTATTTAAAATTCTTCGTCGAATCTCATTTTTATGGTCGGCGAACCTTTTTCTTTTACTTCGCTCGTCTATGTCCGCTGAAGACGGTCGTCTCCTCAGTCCTTTATATATTCTATTTTGCCTCGAACGCGTGCTGTAGACCACTCGTTGTCGCAAGAACCTGAATAGTCTCTCTCTCTCCTCCAGGTACTGATGATGGCTACCTGCCCTGGCACTTCTAAGCTTCTAAGAATATATATTTATTTGTGATTTTTTTTTCTTTTTCTTTTTTTTCCGAAAAAAAGTACTTATCCTTTTTTTTTTCACCTCTTGGCCAGTATATTATGTCTTATTGCATATTCCAACGACGATTTTTTTTTTATCTGAAGAGACACCTAAGAAACCCAAAAGGTTATAGTTATATCAAATGA
>NC_134779.1:76215059-76217559 GCF_046742065.1 Oratosquilla oratoria
TACTTTCATTGTCCAGTTTGTTCCAAGTGTCCAAAAACTCTATGAGGAAAACTGGTTTTTCTTCAGTTCTCTTCTTATAGCTATGTTTTTTTATTTTCTTTCCATGTCCTCTTGTGTTTCTTTTGTCCCAGTTAAGTAAGTTCTCACTATCGAGTACCTCTGTGCCTTTCATGATTCTGTAGATGGTCAATAGGTCACCTCTCTCTCTTCTTTGCTCCAGTGTCGGTAACTCCAGTTTAGCCAATCTCTCTTCGTATGATAGGTTTGCAAGTGCAGGTGCCATTTTTGTAGCTGCTCTTTGGATTCTTTCTATTTTCTTTATATTCTTTTTGGTACTGGGGGACCACAATGTCGCTGCATACTCTAATCTAGGCCTTATCAATGTAACCAATATTTTTTTCATCATGTCTTCGTCCAAGTATGTAAACGCCACTTTTATTGATCTTAGCAAGTTGTAAGTCTCCCCGACAATTTTGTTAATCTGTATATCATAGGACAAGTCGTTCGTGATAATTACTCCCAAATCTTTAATCTTTTTCGGATCCTACTTTCTTTACTTCTTTGGTTCCAATTGTATATTTTCCTGATATTCTGTTTTTGCTTTTTCCAAACTCCATTATGCTACACTTCTTAGTATTAAAGTCCACTTCCCATTTCTGACTCCAGTTCCATACCCTATTTAGGTCTTCTTGCAGTGCTTCACAGTCCTCATCAGTTTCTATTTTCCTTAGCAGTTTGGCGTCATCGGCAAAGAAGCTCATGTAGCAGTTCACGTCCTCATCCATGTCATTCATATAGATAGCAAACATTATTGGTGCCAGCACAGATCCTTGCGGTACTCCACTGATCACCTCTTTCCAGTCTGAATATTTTTCTCTGAGCACTACTCTCATCTTTCTACCAGTCAGAAAGTCCTCTATCCATTTTAGTAGGTTTCCCTGTATTCCTCCTATGTGTTCCAGTTTTTTTAGTAGTTTTCTGTGTGGTACTTTGTCAAAGGCTTTTTGCAAGTCTAGGAATGCACAATCAGCCCATCCATTTCTTTCTTGCACTATGTCTATTAGTCTTGAGTAAAAGCATATTAAGTTTGTGGAGCATGATCTTCCTTGTCTGAATCCGAATTGTCTTGGGTTTAATATGTCATTGTCTTCCAGATGTTTTACCCATCTATTCTTGATTATTTTCTCACAAATTTTGGCAATGGTGCTTGTTAGTGATACTGGCCTATAGTTGGTGGGTTCTTCTTTGTTTCCTCCTTTGTGTATTGGTACAATGTTAGCGTTTTTCCAGTCCTCGGGTATCTTTCCTTCTTTGAGTGAGCTGTTTATTAAGATGTGTATTTTGTCTGTTAGTTCTTCTTTGCACTCCTTTAGAATCCAATTTGCAATACCGTCCGGGCCATGTGATTTTCTGACATCCAGCCTTGATAAATGTTCTGATATTTCCTTTAGTGATGCTGTAAACTCATTCATGAGGGGAGATTTCTTGTTTTTGGCTATGTCACAATTCGGTATTTTTGTGTGTGATTGTTTTATTGTTGATTGTGTTTTTTATATGTTTTTTTTTTTATTTTTTTTTCTACATGAAATTTTTTTTTCTTACTGATTTTCTTTTAATTTTCTCTCATGTTCTTCTTGTCCTCTCTGAGTAGGTGTCCAAAACAGGACATTTGATTTTCTCTTTTCTCCTCGGTTTCGACCTTACTCTCATCCTCACTTTTTGTGTCTTTCTTCTTCTTTTCCGACCTTCATTGAATTCCTAATTAATCCTTCACGTGTTCCCATTTCGACATTCTTCTTTCACCCTTCTTTTTTCCCTAATTCTTTTCCACTTTTTTTAAAATATATTTCCCTCCTTCTTCCTTTCGTTCTCTCACTTTTTATCCATTTTATTTTCGATACTTATATATATTCTTTATTTATCTATATATATATATATACATATATACATATATATATTGTCTTATATATTTATTTTTTTTATATTATTGTTTATATTATATATTTACAAAGAATCTTTCCTTCTGTCTTCTTCTTTTTTTCTTTTTTTTCTCTTCCTTTAACTTCTTCTTCTCTTCTTCTCTCTTCCCTTCTTCTCTTCTTCTCTTCTTCTTTTTCTTCTTCTTCTTCTTTTTTTTCTTTTTCTTCTTCTTCTCTCTCTTTCTTCTTCTTCTTCTTCTCTCTTCCTCTTTCTTCCCTTTTCTCTTTTCCTTCATTCTTCTCCTTCTTCTTCTTCTTCTCTTTTTCTTCTTCTCTTCTTTTCTCCTTCTTCCTCCTCCTCCTCCCTTCTTCTTCTTCTTCTTCTTCTTCTTCTTCTTTTTTTTCTCTTCCCCTCCATCCTCTTACCCCTCTTCTATGTTCTCTAATTTTCTTCTCCTTCCTTCTCCTCTCCTACTTCTATTTTTTCTCTTCTTCACCTTCTTCAGATCACTCCTTTCCTCATATTTTTTTTTTTCTTTTGTGTTCTTTTTTTTTAATTTTTTTTTATTCTTTTATTCTTT
>NC_134779.1:76235059-76237559 GCF_046742065.1 Oratosquilla oratoria
GTCTGCACCATCATTTACTCTGTAGTAGTAAAAGTAATACCAGTAGTATTGATTGTGGTAGCAGTAGTAACATCAGTAGTAATAGTAGTTGTAGTACTACTAATATCATAATATCACTGTTGATAAAATTATTAGCTCGAAATAACAAAGTGCATGATATCGTAGACCTTACTGGTCACGCCTAGCGCCCAGAGATTACATTTTTCTTTATAATCCCTTGACAAAACCATAATACCTGAGTTGATTATCTTGGTTGGTATTTTCATTGATTCATTAATAAATTTTCGTTGGCATACACCACTAATTAGTGAGCAGTACATACACACGCACATTTACTACTACGCGTATGCAGGAACTTTTTAAATTAGCCAACTATTTAGACAAATAATGTTTATTGGATAATACAGTAGTGTTTGTAGTTAAGGTAACCTATCTAAATTTGCTACCGATAACTAATATCAGTATATATGAACAATGATTTATAATTTGCAATAAACTGAATTAAGATATGGGGGAACTTCGAAAGACCTTAGAAATTTAAGGAAATACTATATTATTAAGTAGGCTTCACTCATACAGTCGGTGATCTCATAACGAAACTATGACGATCCTGATTTATTATGATATCACTGGAAATTTGGGTAATTCTACCCTTCCCCCTCTGCGTGGAAAATCTTGCGACGACGCTTGCATAAATATTACCCGAATTCCAGGTGTAATTTGCACAGCCGCAACCATGCCTGTCAAGCTGCTCGGCATCTGAATAATCAACGATGATCTACCTTGAGATTTAAATCTCATTTAATATGCTTTTTTTTCAGATAACGATTTCTGTCTGACTTGTGCCCGGCAATAATGCGATAATAAAGAATACTATCCAATTACTAAATGAATCCTGCTCAATCGCTGGACTAATACAGAACGACTAAGAAGTTACCCCCTACTCAGTTCTCTTAGTATGTGCGCGTGGGAAAGTATAAACTTTCCTACGCGCAAATACTATCCAAACTCTATCATGGCGGAGGTGGGTTGAAGGCGATATTTCCTGTAGGTGTATGTAATTCGAGCATACAAATATAATAAAGTCGTACTCAACTTATATCTCTCTTGACAGCGTATTGGTTTACGTCACTGTAACTTTGTTACGGGTTAGCTGGGTTCGAATCCTCGGCTCGTCCGCGTTTCAATTTCCAACGGATGCCTCCTTCGAGCGATTCTGTCTCGATTGCGATGGCATGAAAATAAAAGTTATTTGTGGTTGAAAAAGATATTAATTGATCACTGGGAACCATTCAGTGTATATGTATATATATATATATATATATATATATGTATATATATATATATATATACATATACATATCCATATATATATACATATATATATATATATATATACATACATACATACATACATATACCAAGGCTTTTTCCCCCTTACAAGGGGGGTAGCCAAAAAGAAAAAGAAAAAGGCATAAAATCCTTCCCACCCATTCCATCCCTGAATACACTCCACACCCCTCCACCCTTCCTCTTATCTAAGCACCTCCTGAAAGACGGGCCATCCCTGCACCTTGTCCACTGCCCTGGGTCAGAGGCAGTGTCGCAAGACACAGCACATCCACAGCAAGGCCGCTTCATTAAATCGGCGACCCCCCCTCTCCGTCCCCCCATTGCATAAAAGGAGAGGACGGGGAGAAATCCCTTCGGGCTGCGTCAAATTTTGCTCACACATACTACCTCACCCCCCATCCACCCGCCCATTCCACCTCATGCTATCACAACATCATCCATATACAACCATTCTCCATTCATCCCTGTCATCTGTCCTCTCCCGTCCTTCCTCCACAGACATTCCTCTCTTCCCCAAAACCCCCTTCACCCCATCCATCCATCTCATCCTAGGACGCCCCCTCTTGTTCACTCCCTCCACATCTGCCTTCCATACCTCTTTTACTAGTCTTTCTTCACTCATTCTTTTGCATGTGTCCAAACCATCCTAATATTCTTTCATCAACCCTATCTCCAAGCTCCCTTTCCACCCCCGTTCTCCTCCTCACCTCCTCATTTCTCACACTATCTAGCCTAGTAACCCCCATCATACTTCTCAGACACCTCATCTCAAACACATTCAAACTCCTTCTCTCTTCTTCTCTTATGTTCCATGTTTCTGCCTCATACAGTGCTGTTGGCATACATATACCAAAGTCTTTTTTTCCTTTACACGAAGGTAGCCAAAAAGGAAAAGCCATAGAACACTCCCACCCACTCCATCCTCTACATACTTCACTCCCCTCCGCCCTCTTTCCTCCCTCACATCTTGGCACCTCCTGGATGACGGGTCTTCCCTGCATCCCGTCTACTGCCCTGGATCAGAAGCAGTGTCGCAGGACACAGCATATCCACGGCAAGGTCGCTTCATTCATTTGGCAACCCCCCATCTCCGTCCACTCATGCAGAAAAGGAGAAGACGGGGAGAAATCCCTTCGGGCTGCGTCAA
>NC_134779.1:76255059-76262559 GCF_046742065.1 Oratosquilla oratoria
CAGACGTTCCCCAAATCAGGCTCGCCCAAAGTGCCTCGACAAAGAAACTGAAATAAGTATTGCTAAAAAGAGACAGGCTTATAAGAAATATAAGTGCTCGGGTGCATCTAATGACTATGAAAGTTATGTATCAATACAGAGAGATTTAAAAAAGACAATAAGAAAAAGAAAACGACAATACGAAATGAACATCGCTGAGAAATCCAAAGAGAATCCCAAAGAATTCTATAGTTACATTAGAGATAAAAAGGTTGTTAGGAATCACATTGGTCCACTATTATCTGCTGACAGTCAACTTGAATATTCAAATGAAGGAATGTGTAATATCTTAAACAATTATTTTAGCTCGGTATTCGTAAACGAAACACCTCAAAGTGAATTCCAAACTGAAACCTGTGAAAAATCTACGGTAAACATACTACGGTAAATATAACAAAAGAAAAAATTAAAAGGTGTATAGAGAAACTCAAAGTTAATAAAACACCAGGGCCTGACGGTTGGCATCCAAGAATCTTAAAGGAAATGAAAAATGAGATTGTTGTTCCATTAGAAATTATTTTCAAGAAATCCATCATATCCGGAGATGTCCCAAGAGAATGGAAGCTAGCTAACGTTACTCCCATTTTCAAAAAAGGTGACAAAAAGAATCCAAGTAACTATAGGCCTATAAGTTTGACTTCAATCGTAGGAAAAATAATGGAAACTATCATCAGAGATGCTATCGAACATCATTTAGAAAGTAACCGCTTGATGAATGATAGCCAGCATGGTTTCAGACGGAAACGTTCTTGCGTGACTAACTTACTCGAATTCTACAACACAGTCATCTCGAATTATGACAAAAGAAACAATATAGATTTAATATATCTAGACTTTGCAAAAGCTTTTGATACCGTCCCACACGAAAGACTACTTACTAAATTAGTTTTACACGGAATAAGTGGTAGCCTATTAGGTTGGACTAGTAATTGGTTGAATGGTCGAAAACAGAGAGTTGTTTTAAATGGAAAAACTTCTAGATGGAAAAATGTTACAAGTGGAGTTCCTCAGGGTTCCGTTCTTGGACCACTTCTATTCATAGTATATATAAAGGATATAGACCATGGACTAAAATCTACTGTTTCCAAATTTGCTGATGATACAAAACTGTGCAGAGTGGCGAATGATCAGTTAAACCAATTAGATATTCAAGAAGATTTAGACAAATTACAGCAAAGGTATGAAAAGTGGCTAATAAAATTTAACACAAGTAAGTGTAAGATTATGAATATAGATAAAAATAACAGGAAGTACGATTACAAGTTATCTGGAAATTCGTTAACAAAAGTGGATTGTGAAAAGAATCTCGGCGTAATTATCAGTAACGACCTCAAATCATCCAAGCAGCGTATTTCAGCCTCTGAGAAAGCAAATAAGATTCTAGGACTGATTGCGCGATCTTTTGATTTCAAAAGTCCATCACTCATTAACAAGCTATATAAATCGTTAGTTCGTCCACATTTGGAATATGCTGTTTCCGTATGGTCACCGAATCTCATTAAAGACATTGACAGATCGGAAAAAGTACAATGGCTAGGCACAAAACTGATTCCAAATATCAGAAACATATCATACGAAAATCGACTAAAACATATGAATCTGTTTTCCCTAAAAAAGTGTAGACTCAGAGGTGACTTGATACAGGTCTTTAAGATTTTAAAGGGAATTGACAACATCAAAAGTGACCAAATTTTCACATTGAATGAGAATCAGACAAGAAACAATAGTCTCAAACTGTCCGTAAATAGATTCAATTTGGAAGTAGGTAGAAACAACTTTGCTAACCGTGTAGTTAATGAATGGAATAAACTTCCTGCACAGATAGTGCAATGTAGTTCAGTTCGAAGCTTTAAGAATCATTTAGATAAACACCTAAGCAAGATGCTGTGATGATTATAATCTATTTTATATTATTTGTGTTTGTTTTGTTATCATTTGTCTGTCTGATTTTCATTTATTATTAGTTATATGTCAATTTATTATTATTTACTATTTACCTGTTTGTTTATTATTTAACTATACCTATGCATTTATTTATGTGTTTTATTTGTTATTTACATTATTATAGTTTTTATTTATCATTTTATTATTATTATGATTTTTTTCGCATCCGACCTAGATATGGACCAAAAGGTCTCCTCTCGGCAGGCTCAGCCTTTGTAATCCTTAATCCTTTGTTCCTGGTTCCATCATCAGAGCAATCTGATGTGCAGAGTCTGTGGAGGTCTTATTTATACTTCGAGCTGGGATCATTGTGTTTCCTGCGGGAAAGGGTCTCCTCTGATTGGTTGCTTTAGGTAAATAGAGTATACGGGTTACTGGACGTCTGGGAGACCTCTTCCAGGGCTTATACTTGTTCTGTCTGGGCTCAATATCTTCATGGAGGGTAAGACGTGCAGGTCTTCGACCTGGATGTTGATGTTTGGATGGTTACTTTGTATGTATATGGCTTCCTGGAACAGGAGCCCACGAGGATCCGATTCTCTGTCTGCGATTGTTGTATTGTTATCCAGGTCTTTTCTTGTTAATGTTTTGTTATGGGAAGAGGTGTAATATGATTTGATTGATCTGTTGCACAGGTGGCATGTTAGGCTTTGTGTTAATTGTGTTATTGTCATACCAATTTAGGTGTACGATCCACTTGCATCGCTATTGCATTTGTATTGGTATACAACGTGGTCTTCCTGTAATGGTGTTTTTGTGATGGTGGGTTGGTTACGGATAATCAATTGGGCTGTTTTCTTGGTATTGTAGTAGATGATGAGTTGGATTTGTTTTTCGGGGTCTGTTGTCTGTATGTTCTTGTTTATGATTTTTTTTTAAGTATCTTTTCTTCTGTCTTATGGTCTGTGGACATGTGATTCTTGTAGTATAACTTCACGGAGTTTCTGTTGTTAGGTGTCGGGCTATCTTCTTTTGTGATGCGTGTTACATCTGATTTTGCGTATCCGTTATTAACCAGGACCTGAGTTAGTCTCTTCGGTTCCTGGCGTGTATTTCTCCATGTGGAGCAGTGTAAAAGGGCCCTCCTTATATATGCGCCGATGGTGGAGTATAAGTAACGGGAAGGGCGCTCACTCCTTCTATTCAGGCAGAGTCTAGGGTTTGTTGGTGTTGTGTAAACTGTTGTTAGGAAGCCTGTCTGTTGTGCTGTGACGAGGACGTCAAGGAAATGGAGGTGTCCGTTGTTGACTTTTTCGTAGGTGAAGTTCACTCCGGATGCTCTAATGAAGCGGGTTTTCATGTTTTGAAGTCCCTTTTGGTATCTTACTCCTACGAATATATCGTCCATATAACGGCAGTAAATGGAGGGACAGACCTATGCTGGGAGCTCTGTCTCAATTGTACCCATGAAGAAATTTACAAACAAAATTCCAAATGGACTACACATTGCCATACACGTACAAACACACGTGCGCACACACATGTACTCACACACGTGCGCAAACAGCCGCCTATGTCATCATTGATAGAGAAGTATACGCCCACCAATTAAAATCCATACTCAGCGACACCACAAAGTTCACAAAAAAACAACAACCAATAAATCCAACTGAGTCCATCAAGAAGAAATTGAACGAAATCATCACATCTATCAACATCAACATTGATAGCCCAAAACTCCCCAAGCTTACAGGAAACATCAAGACATGGGAACCCCATTAGGTCCATCATTTCCCAAATACCTACAGCAACATATCCCAGAGCCAAGAAACTTAACGATCTTCTTACTACATTTGTCCCCAGCACCTACATTATTGGCTCAGCGTCCGATTTTCTTGAAATCCTACGAGATCCCCAATCTAACGAGGATGCCATCATCGCTTCGTTGGACGTGGGAAATTTATTCACGAACATCAGCGTGGACCGTACTATCGATTTCATTCTTAATAGTGTGTACCACTGCGACGATTTCACACCTCTCAACATCTCCGAGAAAATTCTAAGATTGCTTCTGGAGATATGCACTAAAGAAGCTCCCTTTACCTGTCCTAACGGAAAGATCTAAAGGAAATTTATCGTGTGGCAATGGGTAACCCCCTTAGAATTTGTCTGCAAATTTCTTCCTAGGTACCATTGAGACAGAGCTCCTAGTATAGGCCCGTCCCTCCATCTACTGCTTTATATAAGCCACAAAAGGGAGAAAAATTTAACAATTTTGAATTTGTAGAGAAGAACAGGAGCACAAATGCCCCAAACCGGCTCTACAGGTATTAACCTGAAATCCAACCGGCTAAAACACTACAGGATTTTTCATCACGCAGGTAGTGATAGTCACCCCACCCCTTGAGTCCAGCGTAGAGAGAGCGAACTGGGCTGGATGATAGGACGTTACGGGGAGTGGAAAATTCTCTGTTCCACTTGACAAGGTGTTGGCAATGATGTTAACTTCTCCGCATATGTGGGCCATATGAAAGTTAAGTGATTGGAGCACTAAGGCCCAGCGGAGAATACGTTGATTGCTGACTCGGGCTCTCTCGATGGATACCAAGGGGTTGTGGTATTTGTAAATTAAGGTTTTAGCACTCAAAGTGGAAAAAGGCTGAAACCACAGAAAGGGGTTCTTTTTCTACTATGGAGTAGCCTCGTTGGTGAGGAAGAAGATTCGCGGAGTAATAGCAGGAAGGATGCAGGGGTTTGTCGTCTACTCCGATTCCGTTGCCAGCAGCATCTATTTGCAGTACAAAGGGACTGGAGAAGTCAGGGGTTTGAAGCACTAGCTCGTTGATCAGGAATTGTTTGAGTGCTTTGAAGGATGTCTGGCATCCGGTAGTCCAGACGAAATTCTCCTTTGAGCTGGTGAGTGCAGTAATGGAGGCAGCTACTGACGAGAAGTTCCTGCAGAAGCGGCGGTAATATCCCGCCATTCCTAGGAACCGTTGACAGGATTTGCGGTTCTGAGGAACAGTAAATCTCAGGATGGCCTCCACATTTGCTTGTTTGAGTCGACATTGTCCATTTCCCATGACGTACCCAAGGTACGGTAGAGTAGCGTTCCCGAACGTTGATTTCGCTAAGTTGAGGATAAACCCGTTCGTTGCTAGACGATCAAGGAAGGCATCCAACTTACTCAGGTGGTCGGACCAGGTATCTGCTAAAACGATAAGGTCATCTAAATGGATATGTGTGGCTAGTAACCCAGATATGGTTACGTTAATAGCCCATTGAAAGGTAGCGGGTGCATTGGATGGACCATAAGGGAGCATTTTATAAATGTATAATTTAAAAGAGGTTATAAAGGAATCAATTTGTTGTGCGTTTGGGGATAGAGGAATTTGATGATAGCCCTTGAAAAGGTCTATCTTAGATAGGTGGCTTTCCTACGTTATCGACTAATGTGTCGATGAGGGGAAGAGGGTAGCTGTCCTTCACCTTAACGTCGTTGAGGTGAATCGCAACCCTCCATTCTCCCTCGGCACGAGTAGACAAGGGGAAGCCCATGGAGATGTACTGGGGACGGCTAATCTCGTTTCTGGTAGATAGTTGACCTCTGCTCGAAGAATCTGTACTTTGTGAGAGGGTAACTTAAGCAAGATGTCGTGCTCGGCAATGGTACAAAGACCAGGGCGATGTCTACATACCATACGGTATTTGGTAAGGAGATGCATGATGTCATCGCGGTGCGATGGAGGAAGGCTAGAGAGTAGTGTCTCTAGAATGTCAAGTAAGGTGTAGTGGCAGTTATTTGTGTATTTGAAAGGTTAAAGGGTAGGGTCAAGAGGAGTAACAGTTGAAATTAATGCTACTGGTCTCCGTAGTTCATCAGTAGAGTCCCATTGGTGATATAGTTTAATAAAATTTACATGAACTAATTTTGAGTCTTTGCTCCTGTCTAGCGTATGTACAATGTAATTTGATTTATTTAGTCTATGGGAAAAAGTATATGGACCTTGAAATTTATTTGAGAGTGGAGCACCTGGAATTGGCAAATAAAGTAAGACTTCATCGCCAGGTTTAGAATATCTTACTTTAGACTTAACATGAAAATGTTCTTTCATTTTAGATTGAGCTACTAAGGTTCTCTAAAGCAATGTTTTTAAACAGTGATTTATGGTTTGCTTGGGTTGGTCAGGGCTTTTATTGTACCACTGACTTTTTAAGACCTTCAAAGGTCCTCTCACTTGTCGACCATATAATAGTTCAAAGGAAGAATGTCGTAGTGACTCTTGGGTGGCTTCTCTAAGGGTAAATAGCATAAAAGGTAATCCCTCATCCCAATCAGATTGTTAACTGTTACAGAATTTACGTAGCATTGCTTTAAGAACCTGATGGAAACGTTCGAGGGCTCCTTGTGGCTCAGGGTGATAAGCTGTTTAGAAAGTTTGTTTTATATGTTATTCTTTTAGTACATTGTTAGAGAGTTTACCCGTGAAATTTGTCACTCTGTCAGATTGATTTTTTTTGGCAAACCTACTAGAATATATATATATATATATATATATATATATATATATATATATATATATATATATATATATATATATATATATATATATATTAGAGTGTTATCGACGGCTATTGCATCCATCCTTTTGATGGGGAAAGCTTCAGGAAATCTCGTAAGTGGACACATTATTCTCAAAATGTATTGATTTCCTTTTTTTTTTCTTTTTGTCAATTACCCCATCATATTTATGATAATTGTATCAAAAGGGTTCCCTGATAGGGAGCTGACAAACATGGCATGTTTTTACTTTTATTTTTATTTTTTTTTAAGATTGGGCCAAAACAAATGTTCAAAAATTTTGTTATAGGTCTTACAAACTCCCACATGACCGCCTGAACCATCATGAGCTATTTCGATGATTTGGGATATAACTTACTGGGGTATAGCTACTTGGTAAGTCTCTGCCCAAGTGTCAGAATTATAAGTAAAAGGAACTGTACATCTCATGAGAATACCTTGATGGTTATAGAATCCAAGGAATTTGTCTACTTTATCCTAATCTTCTGCTAATTTATGGAAGTGTTTTAATGTAGAGTCCGATTGTTGAACTTTGATGAGGCTAGATGGTGACATGATTTGTATAGATAGATAAAAAACATCAGGTACATTTTTGTTTAAGGGAACAGATTGGGAACGAGCTACTGCACATAGGAGAAAACTTCAGGATGTATGTGATCTTCTACTATTGTAGAACTTTTGTCACAAGGGGCTTTGATTATATCTAAGTGAGGTACTACTGATGAACATGCAAGGTCATTACTTGGTATGAGCTAAACTCTAGGAATTGACAATGAATTTCCTCTTCGGCCAACTATTACTTCCTTATTTGCAAGATTATATCTAAAGAATGTTTTAGCTAGATTTGCGGGTTGGACAATAGACAAATAATTGATAATTATTTTATCTCCAGTAGTCTTTTCAACTCCAGGTAAAGCATCTTTAAGTAAAATGGATTGAGCTGCTCCAGTGTCTCTCAAAGTAGTTATTGGGAAGAATGGACTTTCTTTGGTTAT
>NC_134779.1:76267559-76270059 GCF_046742065.1 Oratosquilla oratoria
TTGAAAATATTAGGAAGAAGATAAATAATTGTGACAATGCTGTGGTGTTTAACTTAGTATATACATATATATATATATATATACATATATATACATACACACACACACACACATATATATATATATATATATATATATATATATATATATATATATTATATATATATATATATATATATTCCGGGGGGGAGGGGAGGGGGGAGAGAGAAGGTGGGGAAGCCATTTTAACCCCACGTCGTAGTCCGAGGTACCCCTCCACCTGTTCCTTGCTCCTCCGTATATGGGGTTGAGTGTTATGGACCTGTTTATGCTATCTTCGTTAGTGGCCCACGCTTTTAAGAACAGTCTGCTTCCTTTCCTTTTGTCACAGTATAGAACCTTAGAGCCCTGCCAGTCGAACTCGTGTTGATGTAGTTTAGTGTGTTTGTACACTGCCGAACTCTGGCTCTTTCTGTTTACTGCCCTTTGGTGTTCCTGTAGGCTGGTACAAGCCTGCTTTCCTGTTTCCCCAACATAGCTCGCTGTGCAATCGGAGCAGCTGATGCTGTACACCGCCCCGGGCTGGTTCAATTTGCTCACCTTATCCTTGACCCGGGTAAGAGCTCCACGTAGCGTGTTACTGGGTCTGTGCGCGATGGTCACTCCATTCTTATTCAAAATCCTCGCTGCGACCTCCGAAACCCCGCTCACGTAGGGGACCGATATCTTGGTTGTGGCTGTTCGTGTCTCACCCCGGTCTGTTTCTCTTCTCTGCGGTACCGTCCACCTTTTCATCACTTGATTCGGGTGCCATTAGCTCGGAATACCCTCCTCAACCAGGTGGAGGGGTACCTCGGACTACGACGGGGGGTGAAAGTGGCTTCCCCACCTTCTCTTTCTCCCCCTCCCCTCCCCCCCGTCCCTCCGCCACCACACACTCTCGCTTGACCCAGGTCACAGCGCCTACCTTCTCCCCCCCCCTCTGGCAGGTTACCGCGTTCCCCCCCGGCGGGCGTAGCAACTAGTATCCCATTGTATCAACACACCGCTCCTATAGGTCGGACGTCTCTGCACTCCAGCTCTCTCACCAAACGCCCAGGAATCTTCGCCGGCCGGTGGTGGCGAGGAGATGTATTTCCTTTGCCACTGCCGGTCTGGCACAGGCCGACCTCTTCGTTGAGGTCGGCAGGCAGGTTTACACCAAGACAAATACACACATTTCCCAAATCACGTAATTCTCTGTTTTCAGAGTAGTGCTTAGAAGAAAAGAGGCACACGCACACTTGCTCGCTGGCTTAGCAGAGGCCTAACCCAACTCTCACACAGAACCCTCATCTGCTCGCAGGCTGGTCGACGGAGAGGAATTGGTACGCCTCTCTGTCCAACCAGCCCGCAACCTAACGCTGGCCTCTTCGCTGACGCTGACGCTGGCGAGCGAGTTTACATTCTGACATTTTACACACAGTTCCCAATCACGTAATTCTCTGCTTTGAGAGTTGTGATTGGAAGGAGATAGATAATACAACACCCGCCCGCCTGCCCCCCCTCGCACCGCCACTGAATCAACTCTACAGGATCTCAAACCCAACCTGGGGAAAAGCAGGCTACTCAGGCCCCACCTGTGGCTTATCAGGAACGCGCTCTACACGCTCGCCGGTGGTGGCGAGGAGATATATCTCCTTTGCCGCTGCCGGCCGACCTCTTCGTTGACGTCGGCAGACGGTTACACCGCCCGCCTGCGCCCCTCCCCCCCCCCTCGCACCGCCACTGGATCAACTCTACAGGATCTCAAACCCAACCTGGGGAAAAGCAGGCTACTCAGGCCCCACCTGTGGCTTATCAGGAACGCGCTCTACACACGGGAAGTGAACTCTACTCACTTCCCGTAAGATACACACACACACCTCTCACGAACATAGCCACGACACACGCACAAACATATACACTTACTTTTTCTTCGACTAAAATTCGCTTCCTTTCTAACTTTCTCTTCTACTACATCTTCTCATTTCAATTTACCTCCCACTAATGATTTTTTCGTTTTTCCACCTTTCTCTACTACTACGCCTCTTACCATTTTCTAAACTTTTGTTGGTGATCCTAATACCGACGTCGGTGCCCCCGTCCAAGCTCCCAGTCCATTTCTCCCGAGCCACGACCACCAACTGCCCCAAATCGCTCGCTAATTCGCCCGGTGGCAATAGCCCTCTTTTATACGCTACTATCTTTTCATTTTCTTGCAGATATTCTTCCCCTCCCACAGAAACCGTGGCCGCGCAAGCAGGTGGTCTTTCCTATGCATTCAGAATTCAGAGTTGTATCCCCTGAGGACGAGTCCCGGACAGGACTCGAAACGTCGAGAATAAATTGCCTACTTCTGAGTCTGGTGTCTTCTACGTTTCCACCATATATATATATATATATATATACATATGCATACATATATATATATATATTTATATATATATACATATATATATATATATATATGTATATATATACATATATATGTTTATATATA
>NC_134779.1:76272559-76280059 GCF_046742065.1 Oratosquilla oratoria
GCAAAAATAAATACAACATTCACTAACAACACTATTTTTCAATGGGGAATGGTTTCATCATATTTTCAAAGATGATAGCAATATGAAATAATTTGTAAACATATTTGCAAAACTCACTACTTAAATGTTTAGAAGTTATTGTTAAGTGTATATCCTTGCAATTCAATTGTCATTATTTTTTTCAACAAGCTTAATTAATTTTTTAAAGATAGTCTTAATGCTTCATAAATATCATATATCTTATGTGAAAGGTTCTTAAGGTTCCAAATCTGACCACAGCAAATCCAAGGTCTTCATGTATCTGCCTGACACCAAGTTCCAGTTGTTTAGGTCTCCCATCCCAAGTACATGCAAATGGTTAATTCAATACTATCTGTAAAATGTATCAAGATTAATATTTAATTCACAAAGAATATTATCATAATATTTCCTATACTCTTCAGGTTCCTCGACATTGATACACAGGGTATCACAACAGTCATTTTCAATTATATCACTGATCTGCAACCTTTCTTCATATCATCTAAATGGCCTATCAATTCTTCCTTGTTTTCTAAATGGACTAGTTTATATTTATTTCCATCTGCAGAATCAATCACTCTATATGGACCTGAGTACCTTGGTGAAAGTATATTATAGGGTAAATGTAGTTTGACTATGACTAAATCTCCTATTTTTAATTCTAGTTTATGTGCTATTTTGTGTTGTTGCTTTTCCATCTCTTGTGAATACCTCTGCATATGTTCTCTAACACTTTGGTGAATAGTTTGAAAAGTATTTATTCTGTTTGAGATATAATCATCTATATTATACTGCAGTCAAAATTTCATATGGAAGAGTTTTGGCTTCCCCAAAAATTATAAAATGAGGTGTTTCCCCTGTTGCTATATTAATTTGGTTGTTCAGAGTACATTTAACACGTTATACTATGTTATACTAAGTTATACTAAGTTATACTATGAGGACATTATACTTCTAAGACATGTAATAATTTTCTTATTTAACCTTTCTACAACTCCATTACTTTGTTGATGATTCACTAAGATATTGATTTTCTTGATCTTAAATAAACTACATAATTTGTCCAATATTTTGTTATTAAACCCAGTTCCATTATCTGAAATTAAGATCTTAGGTGTAGTGAAATTACAGATTATCTGATCATAGACAACTGAAACGATAGTTTCAGCTTTCTTATTTGGAATGGGTTGTAAAATACAAAATCTTGAAAAATAATCAATGGCAACAAATACATATATATCCACTCTCAGACATAGGTAACTCCAATGTATCAATGTGAACTCTTTCCCAAGGTTTCTGTGGAATGAGATAGGTAAGTATAGGAGCAGGTTTTGGTGTATTTCCTTTCACCTTAACACATTCCAAACAATTCTCTATATAATTATATATATCCTTCTTCATACCTGGCCAAAAATATTTAAGTTGTGCTTGTCTATAAGATTTATCCTTTCCTGGATATGAACTACAATCACTATCATGAAGTAACTTCAATATCTCTTTTACAAGAGTTTGTGGTATTATCAACTGATTTACTGGACCTCTAGAAATATCTTTCCCACTTACAACTGTTTTTCTATACAAAAGTCCATCAAATAAAATACCTGTATCTTATACCCCTTTGGTAGTTTAGGAGGATTTCCTCTTGGGTTCATCAAATACTTGACTAATGAATCACATGTCTTATCATCCCTCTGTTCTCTTATTAGCGTTTTCTCATCTAAAGTTACTAACTCCTCTATACTATAAACAAAATTATTCAACCCAGTCATTGGTTGACTAATGTTTCTAGAAAGTGCATCTGCCGCAACATTCTTTCTACCCGGAATATATTCAAATTGAACTTCATACCACTGAAGTATCGCAAACCATCTAGCAAGTCTGCCCCTAAGATTCTTATGCTTAAATAAGTTCTGAATAGCTGTATGATCAGTCCAAACTCTGATTGGATATCCAAGTATCATATCCCTAAAACTTTCTAAAGAATAAATTACTGCTAAAGTTCCTCTTTCTGGTATAGAGTAATTTCTCTCTGCAATATTACAAAGTCTTGAAGTGTAAGCTATTGGTTTCAAAGTTCCATTTCTCTCTTGCATCAGTATACCTGCTAATCCTATGTTAGATGTATCAGTGCAAAGAATGAATTCTTTTTCATAGTCAGGAAAAATTTAAATAGGTGAACTCGTGAGTTTATCATTCAACTTGTCAAAAGCTTGCTGTTGTGCAAGTCCCCATATGAACTTTGAGTCCTTCCCCAACAAAGAACTCAATGAATTAGCAATGTCAGCATATCGTTCAATAAATTTTGTATAATATCCTGTCAATCCCAAAAATCTCCTAACCTTGTCTACATTGGTTGGAACTGGAAAAAAATTTCACTGCTTCAACTTTTGAATTCACAGTACTAAGTCCATGTCTATCTATCTTATGTCACAAATAATTAACACTGTCTTGTAAGAACTTACATTTTTCAAGTTTCACTTTCAACCTTGCTTCAACTCGTCTTGAGAA
Organism: Oratosquilla oratoria; assembly: GCF_046742065.1. NCBI lineage: Eukaryota > Metazoa > Arthropoda > Malacostraca > Stomatopoda > Squillidae > Oratosquilla > Oratosquilla oratoria. The sequence goes on from NC_134779.1 coordinate 76,275,089, forward strand.
TATCAGATCTAATTTCCTAAAGTGCTCAACTGCTGTCGAGAAACTATTAAAATGTCATCTAGAAATACACTGGCAGTGTTTCCTAACAATCCATCTAGAATCGTATTCATTAATCTCATGTAAGTTAATGGACTATTACATAACCCAAATGGCATTCGCTTGAACTCATAATGTCCCGTTGGAGTAGAAAATGCTATGAACTCTCTTGAATCTTCATGCAACTCTATTTGCCAAAAAGCAGATTTGATATCTATAGTGCTAAAATATCTATTCTCAGTTCTCAAACTTCTTAAAATGTCCGCTATGACTGGTAAAGGTAACCTGTCACGAATGGTGTGCTTATTCAATTCCCTATAATCAATAACTGGGCGCATAGTACCATCTGACTTTGGCACCAAAATCAAAAGAAAGTTCCACTCACTTTTACTATGTTCAATAATATCCTGCGATAACATTTCAGGGACCAGTTTATCTACTACCGCTAATTTAGAGTGAGGAACTCTGTAGGCGGGTATGTAACTAGGTTGTGTTCCTGGTTTAGATTTAATCTGATGTTTTAAAACAGTTGTTCTGCCTAAGGCGTCCCCTGGCAAAGCAATTGCTTTCTTGTGCTTCACAAGCAAAATAACTAAACTTTTATCCAACTCAGGGCAATTTGTAGGTTCTAATAGACTCTTATATTTCTTTCTTAATTCTATTCCTTCTTGAATTGAACAGATTGATGAAGTTGGTAATTCTACCTCCTCACTACTCTCATTTAAAATCTTAATGGGTTTTGTACACACCTGAAAAATCTTATTTTTGTACCTTTCCTTAAAACTACATCTTTATTCATAGTGTTAATTATCAATATTTCTACTATGTTCTTATTTGACTTATAAATCCCTGAATCCAACTTCAAACCTTTTAATCTAATTGATTCTGGGATTGTAATTATTTCAAAGTCTACAGTAACTCCTTTCAACTGCACATCCATCCTGTTAGTTGCTCTGGAGTGTAATAACGTTGACTTTATTACGCCACTATCCACAATTTGCAAGGCTTTGTTGGTAGTTGATGAATTGATAATTTCTGAGATTTCCTGGACGTCTGAGTTGGGTTCACTACATGTTGTTTACTTTCTGTTGGTCTGGACCGCTCGGCCTCGTTATCTAAATTAAAAATGTTATCTTTCCTATCTATGTCTAGGGATTTATTGCTTCCTGTCACTGGTCTTAAGTCTGGTTGATTTAAAAATAGGATTAACTGTGATTTCACTAAGATCTCTAAGTCAGCAGGACATATCACTATGTTCTCTTTTCTCATAGTTGCAAATCTTATCAATAAGTCTCCTGGAAAAACAGATTCTTCTACAACTATCATTGGAATGTGCAAATGTTCATTTGTATATAAGATAACTTCTAGCTCAACCTTACCCAATGTTTTTAACTTATTTCCAGTTACTCCTTGCAATGAGTAATGAATTAGTTCCAACATTTTCACTCCTGGTTTCAACTGGTTTAAAATTTTACTGGTAATTACGTTAACTACAGATCCTGTATCAATAGATATTTGAATAGGCTTATTGAACGCTCTACCAGCAATGAGAGGTCCTACAGAAGTTCTTCCAATAGTAATTATCAGTTTATCCTTGATGTTGGAGGTTTCTTTCACCCTTCTCTCATTCCTATCTTTAACACAATACCGTCTATTGGTATATATGTGGGGAGTTCTAAAATATTGATTTATTCTGTGTCTGGGGGTTTTCCTCTTGTTTCCTGGTGCATACGAAAATTACTACATTCATTGGTTTTATGGCTTATTCCTTGATGATACATACAGAATGGTGGATTTCTACAATGATATTCATCATGACCCTCATATTTGCAATTTCTACAAATAATTCCATAAAAACAGTCTTGTACTTTTGTCCCCAGGTATTGCAATTAAAACATAGAATTCTAGTATCCCTGGATGGACTTCTAACATTCCGTCTCTGTCCTACTTCTGTTTTCTTAAACTCTCTAGAGTACCTCTGTTGGCCTACTGTCATCTCATATGGATTTATTATTCTAGTCTCACTGTATCCTTGCATTAGATCATCTACCTCCCCTAAATTCATATTGGACTTTAGATCTTTATACAACTTTTCTGCCGTTAAGTCATCAGAATTTTTGGTTAGCAATCCAAATGTGATCAATTTTATTACCTGAGAAACTTTCATTTTGTCACTAGATATTTCTATCCAATCTGAATCTTTCAAGATAGAATTCATGTCTTTTGACCATCTATTTAATCTAGTTAATTATTCTGTGTCTGATTCACTTATTCTAACTTCTTTGAACATTTTAACCAAAGACCTGAAAGGATCCTGATCACATTTTGATATAAAATGTTTATTGAATGCTTTCTTATGGACTTCATATTGGTTGATATCTTCCATTTGCTGGAAATTTATGATAAACCTAGCTCTACCCCTCTCAGGATCTATATTCTCTTTTAAAATTTCTATTTTCCTGGTTTCATCATTCATGTTTTTACTCACAATTAATGTATCTAAGTTAAGAAACTCATTAACTCCTAAGGTATTGTCATTCCTGGTGAATTTGGGAATATCAATATTGGAGGTATGAACCTCATGCCTAAGTACTGTGTTATTCATACCTTCAGTAGTTGATTAAACTTGACTCTCTCCACGTAGTCTTCCTTGCATACGTCAATCTCGATGTCTCTCGTCAGTCTATCTTGCACCAGTCTATCTTCAGTCTCTTCGGTTCATCCCACCGCTGCCACCACTGTTAGCGCCTGTTGCACTAATCTCTAGATAAGTTCTTATTCTTCTGTAATCGTAAAATTCTTCATTCACAACTTCCTTTACTTTCTTTTATCTAAGTCAATTATTTGAAGGCCCCATGCCTTGTCCCTCACTCAAAGCTTGAGGGGGTGAATTAAATGATATTGACTTTTCTTATCTTCTTTCTTCTAAAAGTCACACTTGGTTTTTTTATCTACACCAAGGGACTCCCGCTCGGGATCCCTATACAATACGTCAAGCCACCTTCGTTCTGACGTTACTACTTCATTCATCCAATATTCTTTTACTTCTCAAACAATTGCCACTCTTTAAGGGCGTGACTTTACCTCCATGCATGCGCCAATAATTTTTCTCCTCCTCCACCTTTTTCTCCAATCAGAGAGGCTGTTATACTGTTTCAAGCGATATTATTTACGTAAGCATTATGTCGCAACAGAAATGGCTTATACGTTTACAATTTTTGCCACATCAGCATTGTTTACAATATACAAGGCGCGAGTGAGGGCGAGTATGACTAAGCCATTTCTGCCGGCCGTTGTTTTTAAACCTTTAGTCATAAAATTACATTCGTCTCCACCTACACCTCTATCTACCCAAATGTCTACCTCTATCTACCGGCCTCTTACAGTGTGTGTGTGTGTGTGTGTGTGTGTGTGTGTGTGTGTGTGTGTGTGTGTGTGTGTGTGTGTGTGTGTGTGTGTGTGTGTGTGTTTGTGTTTATGTGTTTGTGTATTTACGCATATACATACATATGTATATATGTATATATATATATACATATATATATATATATGCATACATATATATATATATATACATACATATATATATATATATATATATATATATATATATATATATATACTTTGTGCTTAATTACAAAGGATGAACTTATATCATGATATATAGAAGCGTGAAGTGAGCGCCATTCATCCTACATTGTAGTTCAATTATTCGTTGCCAGATATATTGGGTATTTTCATCAATTCCAAAAAAATTCGCATATCCAGTTCAACGACTACCGCTCTTGCCGGAACACTTTGGGAAATAACGACAACGTTACTTTTAATGACAGTACCACTGACGATCTTTTTATCTGTCTCAATTCAAAACAACTAATGTTGTTTTTTGTCATCTTCTTGATAAAAGGACATTCTTTTCTATGTAAAAAATATCCAGGTTAACATTGATGATGTAACGTCATCCCAGTGGAAGAGAGTCGCTTATGTCGCGTCATTTGCCGTGTATTCACACTGACATGTCATCTACTCGTACATGATAGCCCTATCGACGTGATCGACCTAACGAATCCCATCCGTGACGTCAGAACAGACATATTGGAATCTACGTATCAAATCGGTTTCACCAACAAACGAACACACTGGGACATGGCTGCCTCCTCCTCCGACGAACTTGAAGTCCCAAAAACCTGGACTGAATTTTCGAGGTACAGACGAATATGTAAACACCAGTGATGACTACTGATAGCAACAGTACACTAGTGATGTAGTGATGAAATTAGTAATTTTGTTAAGTGCGTTTTGATCTCTGATGAGTTATAGGTATCTCCAAGAAAAGGACGTCGGAGAGAATTATCTCCCCACCAATCGTCCTCCAACCTCATGAATCCCTTTACCTTCACCTGGAAGTGAGCTCCAACAAAGGCCGACACTTGGTTTCCAGAAAATACTCAAAATAAATGTCTTTTTTATTATTATTATTTATATATTAGGAGAGCAGACGGTCAGTGTCTGTTCCCCTCCTCTCCCTTTTCTTCCTCGCCCACGTACTCCTTTTCTTCCTCCAGCTCGTACTCCACCTTGTTCCCTATCACCTCCCCCTTCCTCCATCTCCTTCCCCTTCCCCCTTCTCCTCCCCTTCCTCCTCTGCCTCCTCCATCTCCTTTCCTTCTCTTCTTCCTCCTCCATATGGAGTATAGACTGCATAAGGTTTATGAAGTCATTATTTCAGGAATTAGTAACAATCCTGCGGAAAAGAGACACGCAACATTCTTTAATAATTGGAAACTAATTTCCAAGCAAATATAAATGTGTTCTACTATTACCCCTGATTGAAAATTTCCTTAAGCATATATATGACTCCACCTCCTCTGTGTGATATTGTCGCCAAAGGTAGAACCGCTGCCTTTTCTCTTTTCCCTTCTCCACCCGTTTTCT
>NC_134779.1:76285059-76290059 GCF_046742065.1 Oratosquilla oratoria
CGGCTAAAACATTAAGGACGCCTTTAATGTGATGAATTGTTAGATTAAAGGGTTGGAGAAATAAACTCCAACGTGTAAGTCTCGGATTCTTGTTTTTCATAGTCTGTAGGAACTTTAAGGGGTTGTGATCCGAATATACTTGAATGGTAGTTGAGGAACCCAGGTAGACTTCGAAGTGGATAAGGGCCTGGACCAAAGCGAGCGTCTCCTTCTCAATTGTTGAGTAGTTCTTCTGCGCAGGGGACAGCTTCTTGCTGTAGTAGGCGATAGCGTGAAGAACTTCATTGTGTTCTTGCAAGAGGGCGGCACCGATACCGGTGTCGCTGGCGTCGACTTGCAGAAGAAAGGGTCGTTGGAAATCGGGTGCCCTTAGAACTGGTGCGTTAGTGAGAAGGGACTTCAGGTTTTTGAAGGCCGTCTCACAGGTAGGTGTCCACACGAAGTCGTGGTCTTTTCTCAACAGGTCAGTCAATGGTTCTGCTACATCTGAAAAATTTGGGCAAAAACGGCGATAATAGCCACTCATTCCAAGGAATCGACGTACCTCTCTACGATTAGTGGGTGTTGGTACATCATTGATGGCTTTTATCTTGGCGTCTATTGGAAACACTTGGGAATTTCCAACTTTAAATCCCAAATAGGGGACCTGTGTATGTCCGAAATCACATTTGGACAAATTGATGGTAAGGTTTGCTTGGTCTGCTCTATAAAAGAAATTATTTAGGTGTTCAATGTGTTCTGTCCAAGACTGACTAAATATTATCACATCATCTAGATAAGTTTTTACTCCTGGCAATCCTGCAACAAGATTACTTATCATTCTTTGGTAAGTGGCAGGGGCATTTTTAAGCCCAAATGGCATTGCTCTGAATTGGAACAATCCCTCTTCCGTAATGAAAGCGGTAACTTCTCTTGAGCGAGGGTGTACAGGGATTTGATAGTATCCCCTTAACATATCTAACTTGGATACATACTTGGCAGTTCCTAGACTGTCTATGATATCATCTATCCTAGGGATAGGAAAAGCATCGGCCTTAGTATGGGCATTGATTTTCCTGTAGTCAATGCACAGGCGATAAGAATTGTCAGATTTAGGGACAAGAATGCAAGGAGATGCCCAAGGACTACTGGAGGGTTCAATTATTCCCTGTTGAAGCAGAGTGTTTATTTCTGCTTTTATGAACTCCTTCTTTTTTGGATTGACTCTATAAGGGGCTTGTTTGATAGCTCTTGGCGAGTCTAGAATTATTTCATGTTCTATCAAAGAAGTGAATCTTGGGGAATCTAGAAATAATTTTGGAAAACTTCTTAAGAGAGAAAGAATGTCTTTACCTTGTTTCTCAGATAAGTGTCCTACTTTTATCTGAAGATTTTGTAGTATCTGAGAGTTTTCCAAGGGAATCTCAGGAGGATTAGGCAGGTTATCAGGAGGCTCTTCCGATTCTATTGTGGTAGAGCTGCAAGCTGGAATTGGATCTCTGGAATGATAAGGTTTTAAGGTATTTATGTGACAGAGACGGGAACTCTTTCTTCTGTCTGGAGTTTTGATTATGTAGTTGAGATCACTGGCTCTGGACAAGACTTCATAGGGTCCTTTGTATTTAGCCTGCAATGGATCTCCTGGTATGGGAAGATAAAGTAACACTTGATCTCCTGGAGAGAAAGTTCTAAGTTTAGAATTTTTTATCATACCGACCTTTCATTACTCGTTGAGCATTCGTCAAGTTCTCTCTTGCCAACTTCCAAGCTTCTAACAACTTCTCGGTGACCTGGGACACGTATTTCAAAGAAGGAACTGGTGGTTCTTCTTTCATCCATTGTTCATGAAGTATCTTTAGGGGACCACGGACTTCATGACCGAAGACTAATTCTGACGGGCTGAATCCAAGGCTTTCTTGAATTGTTGTTCGGGTGGCGAACAACAAAAAGGGGAGTCCGTCTTCCCAATTTCGAGTGTTCTCAGCACAGAAGATTCTTAACATTGTCTTGAGCGTTTGGTGAAAGCGCTCTAGAGCACCTTGTGATTGAGGATGATAGGCGGAGGAAGTTACATGATTTATACCTAGTGTTACAAGAGTTTCTCTAAACTTGTTGGAAAGAAAATTACTTCCTTGATCACTTTGAATGTTCTTGGGAAATCCTACCATAGTGAAATATTTCAACATTTCTCTGATTATGTTTTGAGCTTTAATATTTTTCAAAGGAATTGCTTCTGGAAAACGAGTGCTCATACACATGATTGTGAGAATGTACTGATTTCCTTTACTTGAAGGAGGTAAAGGTCCTACACAGTCAATAAGAACTTTTTTAAATGGCTCTTCCATTACAGGAATGGGATGGAGTGGAGCTTCTACAATTTTCTGGTTGGGCTTACCTACAAGTTGACATGTATGACATGTTTTACAATATTGGGCAACATCTTTGACAAACCGTGGGCCAATGGAAATGTTGGGTTATGTTGAACAAGGTCTTTCTTACCCCTAAGTGACCTGCTAAGGGAGTATCATGAGCCAATCTTAGAACATTATTCCTGAAACCAAGAGGGAGGACTATTTGATTCCTTACTTGCCATGGCTGGTCAGCGGTTGCGGTGGATGCTCTCCATTTTCGCATTAGGACTCCGTTTTCTATATAGAAACCTCGTGACATATTTTCAACTTCTTCTGGAGATGAAACAATCTCGTACAAATTTTTAAGAGAATGATCTGACTTCTGTTCTTTGATTAATTCTGCTCTAGATAGAGAAACTGGTGAAGAAGAAGATGGGTCAGTTTGGGAGAATAGGGATTCTAAATTATAAGTCTCCTCTTCAGATTTCTTGTACTGAGATCTGGTTACAGCACAAGCGGGAAACAACTGTAAGTTATCTGAAGGTTCTACTGAGGTCTTAGGGTTATTTGTTATTAAGGGAGAAATGACTTTGCTTCCAGCGATGTCATTGGCCAACAATAAGGATATTCCTACTATGGGAAGAGAGTCTACTACTGCTACTTTAACCATTCCGGTTGTTAAATCAGACCGCAAGAAAACATTATGTAATGGACATTTTACAATTCCTCCAACTCCTTCTATCAATATATCATAACCTGTATATGACTCACCCAGATTCTGCAAGACAGAATTTAAAATCAGACTTTGCTTTGCTCCTGTGTCTCGGAGTATGGAAATAGGATATTGTTGTGAACTACTACTATGAGATATAGTTCCTGAAGATACAAATGGTTTGAAACAAGGATCATGATCTGATGAGGGGGGTTCTACATTACTTGACAATACCGGCTTCTTTGGTAATTTATCCTGAATAGAGGATTTTGAATCATCTGATTTTATATTACTTACAAGAGTTGGTGTCTTATTGGAGAATGAGGGTGTCAGTCTCTTTCTGCAATTAGAAATGTGATGGCCAACCTGTTTACAATATGAACAAGTTACAGGGGGATTAGTCTTAAACCTGTCCATTCTTTGCCAAGGTTGGTTTGGAGGATATTGATTGAAATCAGACCTGTAACTGAAATGTGATGGGCTAGACTGAATTTCAAAGTGTTTCTTTGGGGACCAAGGATCAGAGTATTTTGTTGAATCTGGAATATATGACTTTGACTTTTGGGATTCCATTTGTCTTGACTTAGGTTTATGATTTAGTGTGAACTCATCAGCCAATACAGCAGCTTTAGTTAAAGTTTCGGGAACATGATCATCTATAAAAATCCTAAGATCTGTCTCTAAGGTATTCTTAAACTGCTCCAATAAAATCAACTGTTTAAGTCTATCTAAGGTGTCCGTTTCACTAGCCAAACACCACCTATTGAATAACCTCTCTTGTTGAGCCGCATATTCTACGTATGTTAACTGAGGTGTTTTCCTATAATTACGGAATTTCTGTCTATAGGCCTCTGGTATTAGTTCATAAGCTTTTAAAATACAAGCTTTCATATTATCATACTCGCTTTCTGCTTCTGAAAGAGAAAGTATAAATTTGCTGAGCCTTACCCTTAAATTGTGTTTTGAATGATTAATGGCCAATTTTCTTTAGGGATTTGTAACTGTTGCGCCAATTTTTCCCACTGAAGAAAGAAAATTTCTGGCTCTCCTTCTGAAAATTTGGGTAAAAGTTTTACATACTTGGAAATATCTATATGACCTTCCTGAACTACGGGTTGTCTATCAACAATCCTAGCTTCTACTTCTGCCTTCTTTAATTCTAAATCTACTTGATTAACATTAGCTTCCTCTTCTCTAGCTTTAAATTCTGCCAATTTGATTTTAGTTTCGTCCTCTCTTTCTATTTGTTTTACTTTAGCTTCCTCTTCTCTAGCTCTAAATTCTGCCTCAATTTGCATTTGTTTTAGTTTAGTTTCCTCCTCTTTAGCTACTTGTTTCACTTTAGCTTCCTCTTCTCATGCTTTAAATTCTGCCTCAATTTGCATTTGTTTCAATTTAGCTTCCTCCTCAATTTCTACTCTCCTGACCTTTAATTCAATCTCCTTAATCTTAAGTTCGGTTAGTCGTGCCTCTATTTCTAACCTATTTGAAGAAATTTGTATAGCTTTAACCTCTTCTGGAGATAAGATATCATCTTCGATCAGATTTTCAACGAGTTCCTGAAGTAATTTTTTCTTTCGCAAACTTGTATCAATGTCTACTCCAAAGTGCTTGCCTATTTCTATCAAAGTGTCTTTAGTTTGTTTCTTTAAGAAACTTACGTTAGGATTTTGAACGAATTCTTGAATTATATCATCCATCTCTAAAAGAATGTGTTTAAATACCTGATAAAATATCCTTGGCAAGGGTCGCCACTTTGTTACGGGCGGGCTGGTTAGTGAAGAGACGTTACGTATAACGGATAAGTGCTTAAGAACCAGCTTACTTCTAGTAGCCACTGTAGGACTGAACTATCTGGTCAGGGCCTAGATAATTCGTAAGACTAGAAGTAAAGGTAATAAAGAAGATTCCAGGAAAGGAATAATAAACTAGCGATAAAACTAGTAAACGAAATTATT
>NC_134779.1:76305059-76310059 GCF_046742065.1 Oratosquilla oratoria
GCCGATACATCGACGACACATTCATTTGTGTAAACAGTGAGTCCGAGCTGCAGGTCTTACGTCAAACATTCGAAGAGAAATCCGGCCTACACTTCACCATGGAAAAGAGTACAGATGGTGCACTTCCCTTCTTGGATGTCCTCCTAAAAGTCGAGGAGGACACAATTTCTACTTCAGTCTATGTCAAATCCACTAACGCTGGCCATTGTTTGAATGGTCAAAGCGAATGCTCTGACCGATTTAAAGAGACTACTATCGCGGCTTTCGTCAGGAGAGCGCTGTCCCACTGCAGCGAATGGATAAACGTCCACAGAGAAATAGACCGGGTATTCCAAATGCTTGTAGACAATGAATATTCACACCACGTCGTTTCCAGTGTGGTCAAACGCACTATAAACAAGTGGTATAACCAGAAAAACAACACATTATAGATCATCCTGCCTAGCAACAAAATAAATTTATATTATAAGTCTCAGATGTCAACCGAGGAACGCATTATCAAGGACATCTTCAAAAGAAATGTCAAACCTATTAACAAGAGTGATAGGTTACATCTGGTCCTTTTCTACAAAAACAAGAGGATTAGTAACCTGATCATAAAAGATAACACCATTCCTAAACACCCTCTCCTTCAACGTAGTCTTGCCGTATACAAATTTGTATGCCAACATAAGGACTGTGGGCCTCATGCGTCGTATATTGGTATGACTACTACTGAAGTATCGAGAAGGCTTACTCTTCCTTTATCTGCAGGCGCCATCAAAAATCATTACAGGAACCACCACCAACTATGACTCACCAGAGAAGACCTCTTAAAGGGCATTTCCATTATATACACGGAAAAAGACCACAAAAGACTTGTGATTCCCGAAGCGGTGCATATCAAACACAGCAACCCTGACATGAATAAGCAGCTTCAAGATCTCCAAATTCTCCCTTCTTCTAAAGCCATGATCGCACATTTCCATGTTGATGATGTCTATTCTTCCACCCGTGGGTGATCATTTGTCATTGCTGGGAGGGGGGGTGTACTTTGTCGACCTCTCCTATGTTCGTGCCTATTTCATATTATTTGTTTGTGGCCTTTCCTTAGCTCACTCTATGTAAAACTATTTCTGTATATTCACGCGTTAACTATTGTATGTATTAATTCTGCCTTGAGAATGAAGTTGTGTAGCTTCAAAACGTTGGTACCGAAATATCTACTAGTTTGACTATCCTGCCTCAGTGTAGAAATGTCCTTTGCTTATCTTCTATATAGATTGCCTCTTGAAATACGTCGCCTTGTTCGCAGTATTGATCAAGTTAAAAAAAAAAATTGTGAGTTGTCATCATGTTATCATATACAATATATATATATCTATATAAATATATATATTTATCTATATATATGAATATATATATATATTAATATATTTATATATGAATATATATATATATATGTATATATATATATATATATATATTTCTCTCTCTCTCTCTCTCTCTCTCTCTCTCTCTCTCTCTAACTCTCTCTGAAAGCTACCAGGAGGGGTAGTAGTAAGAGTGCCAACAGTGAAGTCAATTGTAACAATGATGTTGCAGATAAGAACAAAAAGAAGAAGAAAAGTAGTAAAGAGAAGTCCTTTTCAGTTCCAACTTTAAGTACCGAAAATGACTCTGAAGAGATTGGTTGTGAGTGGAGAGTCGTAAACAAGGGTATGGGCTCCAGACCAAAACTCCAACTTCTTTCTTTTGTTGTTGAAATCTCTAACGGGTATGCTTTACTCTCATGCTTTGAAGAAACTACTGTATTGGTCAGTGATTCACTTACCAGAGACCAGGAGATGTAGTTTGGGGATGTTCATGGATCAAAATGGATAGTACAAGGCTCTCCTGGCACGAAGAATAAACGGTTGATAAATGAAATAGTGAAGATAAAGCCTAGCAGTAGAAAAGTATTTATTATAGCTAATGCTAGTGGCAACGACCTGTGCCTTAAGACTAAAGGGACAAGTAACAGAAGAGATTTTCCATGATTCTAAGTTGATCAGTGACAAACTCAAGCAGAAGACAGGTAAAGGGATCATTATAGGAATTCTACCCCGAATGGGAGCATCTTCGCTTGCCTTAAGCAAGGCAATAGGCGTAACGAGAGACTTCAGAATATGTGTGTCCCTCATGGCATACGGTTTGTGGACTCATATAACATCTTTTATGGACGAAGTCATTTGGTCGCAAAAGATGGCGCGCATCGTAATCATCGTGGCAAAGTGGTATATGGTGACATGATAAACCAAGTTATTGACCGTGTCACCCATTCAGATCCGAGAAGGGCTCCTGCTCTGAGGGAGAAGTCTACTTCTCAGGTTACACCCTCAGTAGAAAGCTCCTCTGGTGAAGCTCCTGCTCCCTCGTATCGGGATGTGGTACCTACCCCCACCAGAGGCACTAGCTGCCACCCCCCATATGGGTGAGTAATCACCCGTGACACCCTCCTCAAATGAGTCGGGAAACGAGTGAAACAGAGGGAGCGCCTAATAAGACGTGACTCCCTCGATGTCTTACTATTTAATGCAAGGTCCGTTAGAAATAGAACGCTAGAGCTCAAAGCGTTTCTAGCAACATAAATGTTTTACAGAGTAGCTATTACAGAATCCTGCATCCACTCAAGTGGACGCAACTTTATCGGCGAATTTGAAAGTCCAGGGTATATGCTGTTAAACAAAAGACTGGATGAATCGGGAAGGGGAAAGGTAGTGATGTACATCAAAGAAATCTTGCATCCTATCGAGCGTGCACTAAATACAGGCAAAGAGCTACTTAGCATGGATCTTCAACTAAAAGAAGAGTGGAACATATTCATTTTAGTTTACAGGCCACCACATCAATGTCTGGACGAGGACGTTGAGTTGTATACAGAAATTAATTATTTGATAAGGAAGCGTACGACAGTTATCTTGGATAATTTCAACTATCATGCAAACTGGGAAGACAGAACAGGGGACAATGAAAGTAGGAAGCTTCTTCATATTGCAGATGAAGCCTTTCTCACCCAATGGGTACAGGAGCATAACAAGGGAGAAAATATAGTAGATTTTGTGTTCACCAACGAGGATAACATAGTACACAATGTATCTATGGATGAGGCCCTAGGTGGAAATGATCACAATGTCGTTAGATTTAAATTGCGTGTGCCTGAACTAAGAAAAAAAAAACAGAAACACCATTCCTGATGTGACAAGAGCTGGTCTTACTGGACTGAGAGGAGGAGTTGGGCCATTGCCAATTGATGTACTGTAGATGTCAACAATCGGAAGTCATTGGACTCATTCCTTGACCGCTGTATGGCACAACAGGCACAGTTTGTACCAAATAAAGCAGTCAAGGAAGAACGTCAGCAACCTAAATGGTTCACACGAGTGATAGAAAGAGCGACTAAAGACAGGAAAGCTTCTTATCGCCGCCATAAGGCAAACCGTAGCTTTTTTCCCCATCAAGAATACATCCGCTCGCACGGGCGGGTTAAAAGAAAGATAGAAGCAGCAAAATGTGGTGAAGAGCAGAGGAAGGCCGTATCTTGCAAGTTGCAAGGTTAACCCCAAGGAGTTTTTTAGTTGCGTCAACAGCAGAAAACCAATGAGAAACAAATTTGTCCTTTGCTTGACTTTGGTAGAACGCACCAGAACAGACTTTGAGATGGCTGATATTCTCAACGCACACTTCTCTTCAGTATTCACTGAAGAAGTAGAGGAGGCAATGCCTGAACCAGTTTTGGTACACAAGGGAAAGTCCATAGAGGATATTCGGTGTGTGAACAACAAAGTCTTAGCCAGACTAGACAAACTTAGTGCAAACAAGTATCTCGGTCCAGATGGATTCCTGCTTAAGTTACTGCCGGAGGTTCGCGAGCAGGTAGCTCCCCACCTTGTAGAGATCTTCAATGAGTTTCTGTGGAGAGGAGAAGTGTCTAGGGACTGCTTGGAGGCAAACGTAACTCCTATGTTTAAGAAAGATGATCACACAAATCGGTGGAATTACCGACCTATCAGCCTTACCACCATAGTAGGGAAGATACTAGAAGGTGTCATTGTGAATAGAATAATTGAGTTACTGGAGGAAATAACCTTTGATTAAATTCGCAGCATTATTTTTGCCATCACAGATCATGCTTAACTAACTTGATAGACTTCTTCCAAGTCATGCTCTAAGAATATGACAGGAACAGAGCAATAAAAATACTTCATCTCGACTTCCAGAAAGCCTTTGATAAGGTACCTCGTAACAGGTTAATGTTGAAAGTTCGAGCCATGGGTATTAGAGGAGCAGTGTTAGATTGGATTAAAGTCTGGTTGAAAGAGAGAAGACAGCGTGTGGTCATTAATAGGGCATCGTCCAGCTGGTCTCCTGTTACCAGTGGGATAACCCAAGGATATGTATTAGGTCCAATCCTCTTCATCATCTGTATCAATGATTTATACATATATGTTGGAATTGTAAGCTGTATAGCTAAGTTTGTAGATGACACAATGTTGGGAGCAAATGTCGCAGTACCTGAGAGTGTAGAAATTCTTAGGTCAAATTTAGAGAAAGTGGGAGAGTGATCTGATAAATGGCTGATACTATTTAATTTGGATAAGTACAAAATAATGCATATCGGGCACGCAAAAAAGATGGCAGACTATTCTTTTCTGGGTTATGACATAAATACAGAACTGGGAAAAGATTTGGGTGTGTTGATTAGCAGCGACCTCAAGTCCTCAAAACAGTGTATTGAAGTAGAAAACACAAAAGCTTTTAGGTTACACCAGAAGACAGTATCGTTACCTGGACTAAGAAATAGTCTTGACCCTTTACAATTCTCTTGTTCCTCCCCATCTGGAATACGCCGTCTAGTTCTGGTCACCGAACTTGAGGATGGACCTGCAGAGGCTAGAACGAGTTTAGGCACGAGCAACGAAACATATTCCCACCATTAGGCACATAGGCTACCAGAGGAGTTTCAAGGTTTTGAGGCTCTT
>NC_134779.1:76325059-76330059 GCF_046742065.1 Oratosquilla oratoria
AAGGTAAGTTGAGAGTGGAGGATAGATGGAGAAAGAGGAAATGAACTTAAGTTAGGGAGGTACTTAGAGTGAACTACTTAAATGAGAAGGAAAAGGAGGAATACAAAAAGAAGCTGAGAGATTAGTGGGAGGTATTGAAGGATAGAGTAGAACTAGGAGTGGAAGAGGAAGGGCGATGGTTCAAGGAGGGCATAACAAGGTGTACAAACATGGTGTGAGGAACAAGTAGGACGGGAGGAAATAGAAGGAAGGGTAGTGAGTGGTGGGATGAGGAAGCAAAGAAGGTTATAGAAGAGAAAAAGCAAGCTTTCACAGATTGATTACAAAATAGGACGAGAGAATCATATGAGAGATATAAAGAAAAAAGAAGAGATGTAAAGTATAAGATAAAGGAGGAAAAGAGGAGAGCAGATACACATTGGAATTAGGTAAGAGTGTGACAGAATTTTTTTTTTAAATAATAAAAAGGTGTTTTGGAAAGAAATTAAGAAAGGAAGAGGAGGCGAATAAAGAAGAGAAGAAAATGGAGAGATGATAATGGAAAAGAAGGCAGTAAGAGAAAGGTGGGCAGAGTATTTTAAGGAGTTGCTAAAGGTGGGCTGAAAATAACCAATGAATTATACAGGAAATACCGATACATTCCCCTAAATTAACGGTGTGGTGTACCGCATCGCAGTTTGGCGTGATAGCCCCGTTCTTCTTTGAGAAGGAAGGAATGACCGTGACTGTGAATTTCGAACGTTGTGTCTTAATGCTGCAAAACTTTCTACAGCCCAGAATGGAAAAGATTGTTGAAGATGAGGAATTGGGGGATATGTGGTTCCAACAGGATAGAGTTACAGCCCCCACAGCTCAAAATTCACTCAAGAATGTTTCCTGGACGTCTGGTCTCTGAGGTAATTGAGGATGATCTGCGCGGTCACTTGATTTGAGTATATGTGATTTCTTTTTGGGGGGGATATCTGAAAGAAAAGGTGTTTAAACGTCGCCCTAACACCCTACCATAGCTAAGGGATCGGATTATTAAAGAAGTTAACGCCATACCCCAGTTTATGTGTGAACGTGCTGTGTGATACTTCAGAGATCGTCTCCAACAGTAAGCCATTTTGAGGTCTTATGTGTACAAGAATTCCTATTTGATATGATGGGTCTGAGGGGAATGCCGTCTTTGTGCAATTTTGGAAGACCGTAAAAGTTGGGCAACTGGGGATTAATGACTTTCAGTTTTTGGAACGCATTAGACTACATCGTAGAATTTGACAAGTTCTTGGCTTCAAATAATTATGATAAAGACCTACATTGTTTAAAAGGTATTCTCACGCATGGTATTTTGGATTGTTTTAAAAATGACTGTGGATTACCAAAGCGATACAAACTGGCTGTAGAAAATCTCACAAATCGTAAGGATGTCATCATATCCAGGGCAGATAAGGGAGGGAAATTAGTTATTCTTAATAACTTAGAATATGAAAACAAAGTTCATGATCTATTACAAGATAAAAACACATATGAACAACTATCAAAAAATCCACTAAAAAGCACTGCTTCAGAATTTAACAAACATGCCATTAAAATCTTAGGCAAAGACACGTTCCAAAAACTGAAAGTCATTAATCCCCAGTTTCCCAACTTTTACGGTCTTCCAAAATTGCACAAAGACGGCATTCCCCTCAGACCCATCATATCAAATAGGAATTCTTGTACACATAAGACCTCAAAATGGCTCACACAAATACTATCACCGTATGTAGGTTGTTTCTCAGTCTCACATAAAACACTCAGAAGACTTTATAAGAAAGATCAAAAGTCACAACCTACCTAGTAGTAGAAAATTACTAAGTCTAGATGTAGTTTCGTTATTCACCCAAATTGATGTAACGGTAGTCTTAGAGTTTTTGAAAGTAAAATTACAACCATACCAGAACCAGCTACCACTGCCACTAGATAAAATATTAAGTTTAACACAACTTTGCGTCAACACCAATGTTTTTTCATTCAAAGATCTTTATTATAAACAGAAATTCGGATGTTCCATGGGCTCTAATCTCTCGCCAGTTCTAGCCAACTTATATATGGAATATTTTGAATCAGTGCTATTACCGGAAATTAAACCACCCGCCATGTTTTGGCATAGATATGTAGATGACATCTTTACGGTTTGGGATGATGAATGGGGATCATTCCAAGAATTTCACAACCAACTCAATCACCTAACGAACAATATTAAATTCAAGGTGGAATGGGAATTAGATCACAAATTACCTTTTCTAGATATTTTAATAATAAGAAATGCGGAGTCACTGTCCTTCACAGTTTATAGGAAGCCCACCCACACAGGGAGCTACCTACATTTCTTTAGCCACCATCCTGACAAAATAAAATATAGTGTAGCTTCAGGCCTATTCTTACGGGCTTTGAGAATTTGTAGCTCCCAATACTTAGATTTGGAACTAAATTCAGTGAAAAATCAACTAACAAAATTAGGATACCCGCCGTGGTTTTTACAAAAAGCTCTTAGCAAGGCCAAAATTAGTTTTCACAAAACAGATTCCCATTCCGCCATGAATCATCATTGGGATAATAGATGCATAAAATTGCCTTTTAACAAATCAATCCATGAATTGTCTCACATGTTACCAAAGGAAAAGGTAAATTTTATCTTCCATTATCCTAATAATTTGTTCAGTAAAGTTGTCAATATACATCATAGATCCAAGAGTAATACAACTCCTGGAGTTTATAAATTACCTTGTTTAGATTGCAATAATGTATATTGGGGACAGACGGGTCGAGATCTCAATACCAGGGTTAAGGAGCACAAGAACTCTGTTAAATACGGACAGGAAAATTCCGCAGTATTTCAGCACGTCGCCAATAAAAACCACCGAATAAATTGGGACGATGCTGAAATAATTTATAAATCCAAATGTAGTTTCAGAAGAAAAATAGTAGAATCCTCCTTAATAAATAATTTCCCAAATTATAACATTTCCCATGGGTCAATGGTCACCAGACTGTATTTCTTCTTTTGCCATAAATAAAATGTTACCATCAACATTAGCGGTGGACAAAAATCACCAAGGCCCATGCAACGCCGGTCATGTGACCTGAGCCACCAAGATGCGAGCATGCGTGCCGGGCGTGTTGACCTGAGCCTCGTCCCCTCTTGCTACCTCACTGCTTTACTATAAATACACATTGTTCTGTACTTTGTAACTCATACAGTAAGTGATCGAAATATACAGATCTCTATATCTTCGCTTATTCTTCTCCGAAAGGGGGTTATTAGAATTATATATACATATATAAATACTATATATATATATATATACATATATAGATACATATATATATTGCAAGCAATCACATCACCGTGATACAAAAATGCAAAATAACCACAGGAAAAAGGAAACTTGTAGACAGTAAGTACTTTCGTATATTACATCTTCAGACTAAATGACAGATTTTTTTTTCTAAGCAGGTTATTTCCCTGCACGGGCTATAGTGTGAAGCCCGTCCTTCTATAGGCCAGCTGGTCTATCTTGGTGGTGGATGACGTTTTAGGTTGGCAAGTTTATTCATTGTGAGGTTTCTGAAAAACCTCTGGACAAGTCCCTGTGGAGTCGTCTGAGGACCCGCTCTCAGATAATGTGTCACTGGACACTCTAGCAGGTAGTGCCTCAGATTCGTCTCTGGGGCCTCGCAGTATGGGGAGCGCTTTTCTTCCTCAGGTACCGTACGCACTATCTCACAGGTGCACGAGTACCCTAACCTGAGTCGGAAAAGCAGAACCTCATCCCTTCTCGTTAGGCGCCATCCTGTTGCCAACCGTGATTACTGTGTTGCAACCGCATACCACTTCGCTGAATCACTACGTCGAGCTCGCACCCTGTGTTCCCGTAGAACTTGCTGGTTGACGTTGGTGCGAATGCGTGCCTTGATCTCCTCCCTGCTTGGCAACACCCCGATTTCATTCTCGAGTCGGCCTTGCGCAGCTCTTTTTGCCTCTCTGTCTGCTTCTTCATTCCCGGCAATGCCAATGTGCCCAGGGACCCAGTTGATGATTACCTTCCTGCCCTGTGCTCTGAACTGTTGAAGGAGAAGCAGTATGCTCGTGATCAGGTAGACATTGTCCCAGGGCTCGCGTTGAGTGACGGCCTGGATGAGAGCGATGGAATCAGTGTGCACGAGTCTTGGTTGTGTGCGTCCAGCGCATGGCTCAAGGCCATGCCAAGTCAACTGCCTCCGCTTGCATGGAGCATCGGTTTCTTATGACTCACATCCCTCTCTTGTCTCCCTCTATCACGAAGGCAGCACCTGCCCTGTTATGTTCGGTCTCCACAGAACCGTCAGTGAAGTATGTCACGCTATGACGTGGTGTCACTTCCGCCATGGTTCTTTCCGTCTCCGTCCGCAATTGATGAACTGGTGTTCGGCGCCTGAGCTTCATGATTGTTGTATGTGCCAGCTGTGGTTCCCAAGGTGGAGGTGGCACGTATCCTCGTAGGTATTCATCTCGCCCTTTGAACAGGAGCAGTTCGGAAAACTTAACTCCCCCAACGCAGGCAGCCACCAGTGGTAGCCATCTTCGTTGGGGAAAGAGCAGTGGATCCTGTCTCATCGCCGTGACGAACTTTCTTCGCAGTTCCGTAACCTGGGGGGATTGGACTACTTTTGCGACAAAGGTAGCTACCAATTGCGTCATGCGCACGTTCAGGGGATGAAGTCGGGTCTCCAGATGCATGTTTGGTACTAATGTCCATCGTGGCGCTCCCAGCATGATGCGCATGGCTTCATTCTAGAGGCATTCAAGCTTGTTCATCATGGTGGTTGACAGACTGATGTTCACCAAACATGCATAATCTATAACCGTCCTGATCGCGAACATATAGAATGTTTTGAGAACACTAAAGGTGGCCCCTTTCTCTCTGATGGCCAGCGCCTTCATAACATTAACACGGGCCCTTACTCTATCAATGCAATAGTTGGCCTGCCTCTTG
>NC_134779.1:76337559-76340059 GCF_046742065.1 Oratosquilla oratoria
AAAATGTGCGAAGTGGCAAATGATCACTCAAACTAATTAGATATTCAAGTAGGATTTAGCATAAATTACAGCAATGGGCTGAAAAGGTGGCTAATGAAATTTAACACTAGTAAAGTGCAAGGTAAATGCACATAGGTAAAAATAACAGTAAGTACGATTACAAGTTATGTTGAGTTAATTCGTTAACAAAAGTGGATAGTTGTAAAGATCTCCTTTAGGAGTAATTATCGCAGTAAACGACCTCAAAATATCCAAAGCAGTGTATTTCAGCTCTGCTGAGAGATAGGCAAATAAGATTATAGGACTGATTGCTGCGATTCTTTTGATTTCAAAAAGCCATCACTCATTAACAAGCTATATTAAATCGTTTATAGTTCGTCCTACTTTTGGATTATGCTGTTTCTGTTATGGTCACCGAATCTCATTAAAGACATTGACCAGACTGGAAAAAGTACAACGGCCGAGCCACAAAACTGATTCCAAATATCAAAAATAAATCTCATACGAAAATCGACCTAAAACACATGGATCTGTTTTCCCTAAAAAAGCGTAGAGCAGAGGTGACTTGATACAGGTCTTTAAGATTTTAAAGGGATTTGACATCATCACAAGTGACAAAAATTGTCACATTGAAGGAGATTCAGGACAAGAAAACAATGGTCTCAAACTGTCCGGAAATAGATTCAATTTGGAAGTAGGTAGGAAACAACTTTGCCAACCGTGCTAGTAAATGAATGGAATAAACTTCCTGCACAGGTTGTGGCAATGTAGTTCAGTGCGAAGCTTTACGAATCAGTTAGATAATAACCTAAGTAAGATGCTGTAATGATTATAATTTATCTTATATTATTTGTTTTTGATTTTGTTATCATTCGTCTGTCTGATTTTCATTTATTATTAGTTATATGTCAATTTATTATTATTTACTATTTACCTGATTGTTTATAGTTTAACTATACCTATGCATGTTATTTATGTAATTTATTTGTTATTTACAGTATTATAGTTTTTATTTATTGTTTTATTATTAATATGATTTTTTTCGCATCCGACCTAAGATATGGATCAAAAGGTCTCCTGTCGGCATGCGCCGCCTGTGTTATCCTTTGTAATCTATATATATATACATATATATATATATATATATATATATATATATATATACGTATATATATATACACAAATCAATCAAATCTGCCATCCTGAATCCACTGCTGAACAAGGGCCTCTTTCATAGCATTCCATGATTCACACGACCGCGCCAACATTTGCCACGTCACTCCTGCAAACCTCTCAATCTCGTCTCTCCATCTTTCTGGTCTCCCTCTTCCATGGTTTCTATCTCGCGGCGTCCACTTTGTAACACACCTGGTCCATCGCTCATCATTTGTTTGCACTAATTTATCTGTCCAATTCCACTTCCTCTTTATTACTGCCTCCACACAAGCTTTCACTCTAGTCTGTTTTCTCACCCAATTTGCTCTCTTTCGGTCTTTCGGCATTATTCCCAACATTGATGTCTCCATTCTCCTCTTTGTAGTCCTTAGCTTTGTTTCTATAGGCTTTGTCAGTTTCCAAGTCTCACACCCGTAGATTATTACTGGAGGAATTTATTGATTGTAATTTTTACGTTTCAAAAATAAAGGTAAAGAGCCTTTCAGGATTTTATCATACTTACCACTTTCTAAACATTTAAAATACGTCTTTTTAGAAGAAGTAAGATTTACTCTTAAAATATGAAACGAGGAAAAGCACCTGGGAAGATGGTATGTCGATAGATATCTTGAAAGACGCAGGGCATGAAATTCACATTAAGTTAGGTCAGTTGTGCACCCAGTGCTTACCCCCACACATATGATACAAGACTAACAAACGCGCATTACTGATACATTATATTAACAAACAAAACTGTTTATCCTAAGATTATATCTCACCATTGTATGTTCATGATTACCCATACTTGTACTTTTATAATGTTCATCATTGTATACAAATTGTGTATATATATATATATATATATATATATATATATATATATATATATATATATATATAGATATGTATCTAGGGAACATGTTTCACAAAGAGATGCTTGAATCATCCCCAGCCCCTTTGTATCTCGGTATTACTTCAAATTTGCCACTCACAGAAATGAGTCCCGTTCTACATAAGTGAAAACTGTTTAAGTGTTGATTCACAGAAAAGAATCCCGTTACACCTAAGTGACTACAAGTGCAATTCGTAGACAGGAATTTAACTCCGTCACATCAGAACAAAAAACTGATATACATTCCAAACGATGTCTCAGAAAAGGGAGAAGTGAAAACAGAACCAAGTACTAGAGATTTTAGAGAAAATTGGAGTTAGACACCCCACTTCAAGAACTATCATTCCTTGGTGAAGAATTTAGCACGACATAATACCAATCTCACTACTCCCCCATAAACTTATGAATATTTAACCCTCTCCCCCAGTCAATCAACTTCCTTATAAGGCTTAT
>NC_134779.1:76342559-76347559 GCF_046742065.1 Oratosquilla oratoria
CTGTCTACGTCATTATGAAGCGAAGTAAATACTTGGAGAAAATGGACCATATCTTAAATGACCCTTCCAAGTTTGAGAGACTGACGAAGGATCCCACAGAAACCTTGAAGAAGCGCGTTAGCAGCATGGTTACGAGGGCGAATAACCGGCAGCAGGTAATTAAGTTCCCTAAAATCTTTGGAGATTTTAAGGCTGGTTATTGCTATGGGACCGTTAAGACCCATAAACCTGACAATCCCCTTAGGCCTATAATATCACAGATGACTTCACCAACTTACAGTTTAGCTAAAACACTTAACGAGATTTTAACCCCTTACATTCCTCCTGGATCTAGTTTCTTTGAAGGTGACTTCTTTGGTGACTTCTTAGGCCAAACTCGGAGACACAGATCCTACCGCAAGTGGGACAGGGAATTCCTTGTGTCGGGACAGGACCTCCTGCCATGCGTTCATGTCTGCGGTTTTGTCGCTCGATCCTGATATACGTGCGAGCGGCTTCAAATATGTCGACAGCCTGATGGACTGTTAATCTCCAACTTTCTCGGTCAGTGGCCAGCGCTTCAAGTTGGTCAACAGAAATGTTGCATTTTTTTAGGGTGGCCTTTATTTGGTCTTTAAACCGCTTTTTGGTCCTCCTGGATAGCGGTTTCCATCCCTCAGCTCGCCGTATAGTATTTGACGTGATAGGCAATATTCAGGCATCCTGATCATATGACCGATCCACCGACGTACTATCATTGATTCAATACTGATGGCTAAAGCATTTTGTAAAAGAGTTACATGAGGGATTCGGTCACGCCATGTGATATTAAGGATTGTCTGAAGACAGCGTATATGAAACCATTCAAGTCTTCTGATTTGCGCCTGGTATAAATTCCAAGTTTCACTGCCAAATAGTAAGATGGATAAACAGATTGCCTGATAAACTTTAATTTTAATCTGCACAGTTAGCACGGTTTCGGGAGACGTGTTTGGATAATTTTCCAAAGCTTGAGCTTACTAATCTAATCCTGGTCTGGATTTCATTTTCTGTGTCGCAAGTTGCAGAGAGTGCTGCCGAGATACTTGAAAGACTCAACGGTTTTCAAGTCTTCACCACCGATGGTAAATGGTAGTATTGGGACGGCGGTGTTGTGTTGTATTAGGAGCACCTCAGTTTTGCCGGCATTGACAACCAGACCACCTGCTGAGCAGATACAGTAATTATATATATATATATATATATATATATATATATATATGTATACATATGTGTGTGTGTGTGTGTATATATATATGTATATATCAGTATATATATATATATACATATATAGATACGTATATATATATAATATATATATATATATATGTATATGTATGTATATGTATATGTATATCTATATATACATGTATATGCATATGTATATGTATATATATATATATCACGTGAAAATCACAGTTGGAGTAAAAAAGACTGGAGACAGGGAATCTATATATTTCGATTGCAAACTGCAATCCACTTTAGTAGATACAAAGAACAGAAGAGTGACAAGAAAAAAGGGAACATTGGGAGAGGTCTCTACCCTCGGCTCACTCAGCATGTGGGGTCAGGAGGCAAATGTCTTTTGAGTAGGCTAGTGATGAAAAGTCCTGAAATTATGTCCGGGAGCCATTGCCCCTTCGAAATGTTCATATTGGTTTGATATTCAATAATAGTTTATATATATATATATATATATATATATATATATCTATATGTATGTATATATATGTATTAAATATGTATATATATATGTATATATATATAATAATTTATACATATATATATATATATAATATATATATATATATATATAATATAATATTTTGATATATATATATATATATATATATTTATGGGAAAGGTGAGGGGGAACACATTTTATCTGATTATCGAGTTTATTCCTGACCGGTTTCGCTTAATAGCTTCTTCAGAGGAGTGTTACTCTGGGTCGAAGTTGGCGGTGTATGTGAGTCTGGCCCTCGTTCCCTCCTTGTGGAGTGGTTGGTGGCTGGTCCCAGTACATGTCAAACAGCAACAATATTGATACAATAATAGTAATATAATAATGATACAACACAAACTATATATGATACAATATACAATATACATATAATATATATATAATATACCAAAACATATCATGGTATATCATATTATAATACAACATAATTCATTACCACTATTTCTCCCATTTCCCGGGAGCTGTTTAGTCTTGAGTGATCCACTGAATTTCTCTCTCTGTTCCAGTATGACAACCTCATAACAGTCTCGGTACAACATATTGATAATAATTTGTACTAATTCAATTTGTATAATAAATAATAATAATAATAAAATTTATTTTTAATATATAATTAATCTAAAATAAAACTCATCTAATATTTTTTAAAATTATTATAATAATAATATAATAATATTATATTTATAATAATAAATAATAATAATTATAATAATAATAATAATATATATTATAATAAATAATAATATAATAATATATATAATAATAATACATACATAATAAATACTGTTTTATATTATTACATACAATATATAATATATTAAATAATGCTGTATATATATATATACATGTATATAATAATACATAACATAATATAATAATTATTATCGATACAGAATACATAATAAATATAATATATAATATTATTTTTTGATACATATGTCCGTGATTATATTTATTTTGTGGTTGAGCCCGAATTTCAATACCGAGAGAGAGGCTCTTATTTCTTATTACAACTGAACGATGATGGTTTGTAATCAGCTCGCCGTCTCCCTACTTCTTTCCACCGAAAAATAATGTGTTTTGCATAGGCCTGTCAGTGTACTCATCATCCTTCTGTGTTGGTCTTCAGTCTAAGGACACTGTTTGCATGTGAATGTTCCTATTATATAGGCTTCTGGTTTTATTTTCTGCTTATTAGTTCGTTATTTATCATATCATACTTCTTTGAGATATTTCCCCTTTCCTACTCTGTTCTGAATGGTTCGTGTGTGGTGATTTAATTGTTTTTTCGCTGATTATGTTGTACTTTTTCATCGATATATGTCCTTATTACCTGTCTCTGTTCTGTATTACTCTTTCAACTTATTCTGAAGAAAAACCCACTATATACCTTCTAGTTTTACCAAGATCCATATCCAGAAATTCCTTCTCACTTAATCTAGCGTACCCCGCATAAAGTTGGCGATTTAGCAACTCATAATCTGCCCTTGGTAGCATTACCTTCCTCCGTAATTCTCAGACCTATTAATTCTTGTCAACGTAGTAATTCTCCCTGTAATTTCCAAGCTTTTTATAAATTCCTTATTCACTCTATTGTATCATTTTTCAGGCGCCATCAGCGCACTATTATACTCGTCCTTTTCTTTCCATTGATGATTCCATAAATTACCAATTTGCTTTTCCTCTTTGACCTATTCTCCATTTGGTTAGTTCATTTATTACAAAGACACCGAATATCACCTTTTTGTCACTCCCCATCCCCCTCCTCTCATAAAATTTATGCTTCTTCCTTCCCTTCACTCTCTATAAGAGATGCTAGATAGAAGTCCATTCTCAAAATATTATCCTAAAGATGCCACTCTCTTAACCTGGTTGACTGCTCTAATTTTTCCACAACAATCTGTGATATTTTGTCTCCAATACTTCAAATAGGTATACACACACACACACACACAAAACACACCACACACACATTTTATAGACACACACGAATCACAGACACACACACACAACACTACTCACTTTACACACACACACACACACACACACACACACACACACACACACACACACACAGCGCACACACACACGACACACAACATTGGAATAATAATATATATATATATATAAATATTATATTATATTGTATTTCTATAAGCGAAAATATATTTTTGCTTATGGTAGTACCTTCGGTAACGAAGATGACGTACTTATATCCACATCTTTGAGAAAAGATGAATTGTAAGTAAGGCAATATAAATAAGTGGTCAATAAAAACAATCTACATCCTTCTCGTTCCAGCTCCGATAATTATTTTAATGCTTATTACCTCTTTGGTATAATAGTTTTTTATCTAGTTTTAATCACATTTTCTTTCAATGACTTCTTTTGTGTGACTTCACAGGCAAACTCGGAGACACAATCCTACCGCGGCGAGACCCACAGGGAATTCCTGATGACCAGATCCTACACGAGCAGACTTCAAATACATCGACAGGCTTTCCTAACGACCGTTCAGTCTCGGGTCATGTGCCAGAGGTCATTCAGTTGGTCAACAGAAGTGAAGTTTATGGTTTATTGGTTATAAACGTTTTTGTCCTCCTGGAAGCCATTTCCCATAACGCGAGGACTGTATATTATGATATAGGCGATATAGCATCCTGATCATATGACCGGACCGGAGCGGGGATCATATACAAGGACCACTAAAATCTCGGTGACGTACTATCATTTGATTCAATACTGGGATTTCATTATTTTATTATGAATTACATGATTCGGTCACGCCATGTGATATTAAGATAGTCTGTAAGACAGCGTATTGCCAAAGTTTGTACCATAAAGTCCAGTTTCACTGCCAAATATAAGATGATAGATTATCTTTAGGATATTTTGATTATTAAGCTTTATTATTATGACACAGTTAGATTTAGTATTAGAGCTTTTATAATTATTCCAAAAGTCGCTTGTGTAAATTAGTATTATTTTTGATATTAGCAAGTTGCAGAGAGAGTGCTTTATTATACAGAAAGACTCACGTGTTACTTAAGTCTTACATATGTTATACCGTTGCTTGTTTTGGTGTCATACTGGAACAGTTTTTGGTATAAACAGTCATATTATCAGATAGCAACATATATACGATATAATATATAGATGGGAGAGAATGTGTGTATATATAGAAGCACCAGATATATATATATATGACAAATATACATATTTCATTTATATATATATA
>NC_134779.1:76365059-76370059 GCF_046742065.1 Oratosquilla oratoria
CCTTGAAAAAGCTGAGTGACAGCAGTGTGGTCCGTGTAGACTGTAATAGGATATCCAAAAATGATATCACGGAAGTGCTTTAAAGCCCACACCACAGCCAGGGCCTCTAAATGAGTAACAGAGTAACGGGACTCAGGCTTGTTAAGAATGCGACTAGCATATGCAATAACATGAGGTCTACATCCTTCTACTTGTTGCATAAGTACAGCTCCAATACCTGTACCAGAAGCATCTGTACAAATAGTAAAGGGGATACTATAATCAGGGAAAGCCAATACAGGTGCTTCAGTAAGAGCAAGCTTCAAAGAATCAAAACTTGTCTGATGGACATCACGCCACTGGAAGGAAGAGTCCTTCTTGAGAAAGCGAGTGAGAGGGGAAGCAATTGAAGCAAAGTCTTTAATATATGCACGATAGTATCCTGCAAGTCCAAGGAAGGACCGTACATTTTCAACCGACTTCGGTACAGGGAAGTCTCTGACTGCCTTGATCTTTTCACCAGTGGTATGGATACCATGTTTGTCTACAACATGACCTAGAAACTGGATACTAGCCTTGAAAAAGGAACACTTGGGTAAGTTGAGTTTCAACCCAGCTTCAGCAAACCGTTGCAAGACCATGGACAACTTAGAAAAGTGGCTCTCCACATCTTTGGAAACAAGAATCAAATCATCCAGGTAAACAAAAAGTCCATTCCCAATTAAGCCATGAAATATAGAGTTAACTAGACGCTGGCAAGTCAAAGGAGCATTCCGCAAACCCATGGGGCAACGAAGCCATTCATAGTGCCCATTGGGAGTCGAGAAGGCCGTGATCTTACGAGACTTCTCCTCCAGGGGTATCTGCCAAAAACCTGCTTTTAAATCTAAAGTGGTGAACACTGTATTACCATTGCCAATGGACTGAAGAAGCTCGCTTAAGATAGGCAGAGGATAATGATCAGGAAGAGTGACCTCATTTACTTTCCTATAATCAACCACAGGACGAAAAGATCCATCCTTCTTAGGCACCAGGAGAAGAGGCGAATTCCACTCGGAGTGGGACTCCTGTACAACACCTTCACTCAACAAATCGTCAACCAAGGACTGGGCTATAAGCCGACGAGAGTGAGGCAACCTGTAAGAAGGGACGTAAACAGGACGAGTGCCTGGCTGAAGGTCAATTCTATGAACCACACGATCCGTAACCCCTAACGGATCACCTGGTAAAGCCAAAGCCTGACGGTGGGTAACTAGCAGGTCAAGGAGACGAGGTGTCTCTTTAGGAAAATCAGTTTCGCCTACAAATGTGGCAAGTTCAGAAGCTACGCGAGCAGGATCACGTGTTGGAGGAGACTGTAGAACAGAAGCTGCTATAATAGGCGAATCCTGGAAAGCAGCAACGTGTACCACCTCAAAGGAGCCTAAGTGACTGCCAGGAGAGAGAGAAATAGGAGCACCCGTAACATTGGTTACCATCGCTGTGGTAACGTGATCCTCACGAATAGTGGAGAGAGTTCCTTCTAGGGCAAGCCGACGAATACGAATAGAATCAGGCAAAGAGAGAACGTCGGACCCAATTGGGGCATCTGAGACGCGCACTGGAACTCGAACAGAACTTGAGGGTTCAATAAGATGCTCTCCTACAACAACAGCAGCACAATGAGCAACAGGGGCAGAGCTCTGAGAAATTGGGACAGGCACATGTGCGGCCTGATCAAACACAGAAGAATCACAAACAGAAACTGGCCTATCCGAAGCAGAGGTATCAAATTTGCAGAAAGTCACTACACGGCGACTAGGAGAAATATCTATGCTATGAGCTGTAAGAGCATCAATACCCAGGGGGCAATCACACTTAAGGGCAATGCCAGAGACAACAGCAAAAGTGACATTGAAGACTGTAGCATGCAAGGGAAAATGGAAAGGAAGACAAACTGATCCAAGAACATATATACTTATATATATATATATATATATATATATATATATATATATGTATGTATGTATATATATACTTATATATGTAAATATTATATATATACTTATATATACATATACATATATATATATATATATATATATATATATATATATTTATATACATACATACATACACGAGGGGGCTTCAAAAAATTTTGTAGAAAAAGTCTATAACTTAAAATCATATGGAAGGAATTTTATTTAATCGCACCTGAACATTTGTGTACCAGCGAACCCATAATTGCAGGTAATGACGCATCGCCGCCAGTAGGAAGTTAGACACTATTCAAGCAACATGAAATCCACCAAAATCGAGGACAGGAATAACATTAAATTGATGGTGAAAGTCGGTTGGGAGAATATGCAAATCATTGACGCTCTGAAACAAGTTTATTGTGACAATACCCCCAAAGAAATCGACAACCTACAAATGGATAAGTCTGTTCAAAAGTGGAAGAAACGAAATTGACAATGAGCCCCGCAGTGGCAGACCATCAACGTCAGTTTGTGAGAAAAAACATTGATGCTGTCCGCGACATGATAGAAAAGAAAAGACGAATAACCACTGAATCAGTAGCAGATAGATTCAACATCTCCCTGGGTTCTGCACACATAATTCTGGTGCAGAGTTTGGGGCTAAGCAAGCTTTTCGCTTGACAGGTACCTAGGGTGTGCGCCCAGATCAGCAGCAAACAAGAGTAGATCTTTCAATGGAATATTTTATCAAGTGGGATGAAGACTCTGAAACTTTTCTGCAGAGAATTGTGACAGGGAATGAAACATGTCTTTACCAGTACGAACCGAGGACAAAATTCAATCAAAGAAGTGGCTGCCCCGGGGTGGAAGTGGACCAGTTAATGTAAAATCTGAGCGTTCAAGCGGAAAGGTCATGGTCATTGTCTTCTGGGATGCAGAGGAGATTTTGCTGGTTGACTTCCTCGAGAACAAGAAAACAATTACATCTACTTACTATGAATGCGTTTTGAGAAAACTGTCCAAAAAAGTCTCGGGAAAATGCCATGGAAGCCTGCATCAACGCGTCCTTTTCACCACGACAATGCACGCGCTCACGGTGCTTGGCAGACAAGAGCTGTCCTACGTGAATTTCGATGAGAAATAATCCGACATCCCCCTTACAGCCGCGATTTAACCCCATTCGACTTCTTTTTGTTTCCAAACTTAAAAAAGACAACGGAAAGGTACTAAATATTCATCAGTTGAAGATGTAAAAAGAGCTTCTCTGACATGGTTCAAATCACATGATCTTCAGCTTTGCTCAGACGAACTTAAAGGCTGGGATCAACGTTTGCAGAACTGTATTGACCTTAATGGAACATATGTTGAAAAATGAACATCATAACTGATTTTTTTTTCATACTGTCCTTTTTCCATGAACTTTTTGAAGTCCCTTTGTGTGTATGTATATATATATATATATACATACATACATAATATATATATATATATTATACATATATATATATATATATATATATACATACATACATACATACATACATATATACATATAAATATATGTACATGTATATATATATATATATATATATATATATATATATATATATATATATATATATATATATATATATATATATATATATATATATATATATATATATATATATGTCCCATGTCCTGTCAGTTCTGGTGTCTCACGAAATTTTACCAGGTACGGTCTTTGTGAAGTTCTTATTTTCCCATACTGTTATTGAACCTTGTGTTTAAATTGCATCCCTCATTGCATCCAACCATCTTTTTCTTAGTCCACCTACCGGTGTCTTCCCTTTCGTCTCTAACGAAAATATTTAGTATGGTACCTTTACCTGTCCACATCTTGACGTGTTCATACCATCTCAGTTTTACTTCTTTCAACAAAATCTAAATCTGATTTAATGTCCAGTACTTCCCTTATATCATCATTTCTTAAACGATCTTTTCTTGTTACTTTATTTAACAAAAGCGACATTAAACACTGCTGCTTGTATCTTACTCTTTAATTGTATTGATAGTGTTCAAGTCTCTATGCTATATGTCATTACTAGTCTTAGTATTGTTTCTATATATATATATATACATATATATATATATACATATATATATATATATATATATATATATATATATATATGTATACAATCAGCCGACACTCTACCTTCACTCCAAGCTACGTTAAAAGCTGTACCTACCCACTTAACTATATCTTCATTTCACTTTAGTAGTTCATCTGGTATACATGCACTTCCAGGGTTTTTCCCATTTTACATATCTTTAAGATCATACCTGATTTTATTTATTATTATTATGCTATTTGGTTCTATTCATGAAGTAACTTCATCTATTGGTGTCTCCAGTTCTACTGGATTTAGAAGCTCTGAGAGGTATTCCTTCCATATTTCGTCCACTTCACCTTCCTCTGTAAGTAGCTCTCCTTCTTTATTTTGATTTGTATTCATTCTAATTTCATCTTTACCTGTGTAACTTTTATGTATACCGTATACAAGTTCCTTTGTACCTTGTATGCTATTTTCTGATTCGTTTCCAAACCTCTCCCATGTGTCTCTCAGGTCTTGTTTTTGCTCTCTCAGCTTGGTTCTTTGGCGTTTCGTATTCTGTTCCGTTTAAAGGTTTTCTTCTCTTCATTCACTTTCTAGAAGTCTGTATATAGCATGTTGTAATAGACACTATAGATCATTTACAATTTGAAATGATTCTGTCAGATTTTTCATTTGTCGATGAAAACTATTCTAAGGATTTCCAATCTCTCCCACTTAGGAGAACCTAACTCCTTATATGTGCATATCATCCTTTTCCCCTTTATATAACTCCGTCTGTCTGTTTATTTAACAATCTTCAATCAAAGATTATCTTATCTTGTGCAGTGCCATGACGTCATATCTTCATCTTCTTTGTCTCATATACCATTTTCAGACTGATGATTCGTCATGTCATCCATCTAAGCTCCATCATTTCGGTGATTTTTTTGAATTTCGAAAGAGGAGATGATTTTTTATTGTATTA
>NC_134779.1:76375059-76390059 GCF_046742065.1 Oratosquilla oratoria
TTGGGTGTGTACTGAGTCTTTGTATTCTGTGGTCACAAGGCTGATATGTTACGTAAATGCCTTGCAGGAGATGTGTTACGTGAATATCTAGCAGATGTGTTACGTGTATGTCTAGCAGGAGATGTGTTACGTGAATGTCTAGCAGATGTGTTACGTGAATGCAGGAGAGCTATCTGGGGATTCTTGCCTTTGTTGTCTCCGAACTAGCAGCACACAGGAAGGATCACCTGTGTGGGAAAATGTACCATGCTGCTCGCAGTATCAGTTTGCTTATGACGGGTATCTGTGATAACACCTGTTGACGAACTATCCTGATTTGTTGCAGTATGCACAAAAAATCGTGTTCTTGAAAGAGGGCGTTGTTGTGAGTGATCTCGCATCCGTGATGTATGCCTTGCTCTCATATAATGTGAGGGGGACATTGTGACCTGTGCCATCGTGTGTGTCGGTGCTATGGGTACTGACTGGTTTGGATATGAGTGATAACTTGGTTCGTGTCAGAGAATTTCTTTGAGAATTTGCCTAATGTGATACCTGGTGTGAATGTATTGGTGCTGGCTTTCTGGAGTGTCTCTGGGTGTAATTGTGAGAGAAGGCGAAAGTATGCAATGAGGGAAACTACACTATCCAATAAAATTGTGCTCTCTGAGACCTAGTTCACTGCTAAATGCCGAAGGTATTTTGACTGCTTTTTCTTTAGTAGTGAGTGGGCCATGATTGTACGTTTTTGCCAAAGAATATAGGAAGGAAAGTGCTCCCAATGGATCAAAACCGCAAATGGCTTTTTAAGTTGTTCTAAAATTTATCAAATGAATGTTTCCTCAAATAATTCAGACTGAATGACGTCACCAGCTAATGTGTCATGCTTGTCTATTTTGGATGTTAGAATTGATAACTTTGCTTTGTAATTTGTGACATTCCTACGTAGTATTTCTGAGTGAGCCTCAGTGAGGAAGGTATGTACAGGAATGTTCCTGCCGTTGAAGAGTGGTAATGTTGTCTCATTGTTGATGACTGTGATAAGGTTTTGTGTTGTTATGGCGTTGTGAATAGGAGTTGAACTGTCTGAAAATTTGAAAATAGAAAGTGGGGACAAGGCTGATAGAAACGTAGCTTGACTTTGTGTATAGGGCCAGTTTGTCGAGTCAGAGAGGGCTTTGGACACGTTCACCTATTGAATAAAATATGTGTGGAGACCGTGTTGCTCATAGGTGACACTGTGAATGGAAAAAAATCTACTTACCCAAGCTGATGTCGGAGTAAGATGGTGACAGAACTATTGTGGTTGCAAGAAGATGGAAGGATGCACTGGTAGAAACAAAGTGGCAATTAGTAATCAGTTATCGTTGGTTAGTAAGAAAATATGTGCCCGAGATAAGAAAGGTGCAAACGGAGATTTTTGCGCAGCTTAGATGTGGAAAGTGGGGGAGCGTTGGCTCGTAGATGCACCGACAACCGTTGGCGCGTAGAGATGATGGTGCGGAGTGTGATGTGATGTTGGAGGAGGAAGAGGGGAGATGGTCCGACTCGTGCAATAGTGGAGAAGGGTGTCCAACGTTTCTGTGTTGCCATGGTGGAGCGACGGGCGTCGTGGGTACTGGAGAAATGCCTCTGGGGGAGATGTCCTCGTAGATCCTAGTGAATGCGTCTCTGTGTTGACGTGGTGGAGGCAGCGGGCGTCGTGTATGTTGAAGAATGCCTCGGGGCGGGGGGGGGGTCTTGTAGATGATGTAGGATGCACAGCGTAGAAGTAGGGTTTGGCTTCGTAGTGGGATGGTGGGTGATACAGCTAAGAGGGATCAGCGTAGAGGTAGGGGTTCGTTTCGTAGTTGGGTGGTTGGCATGTCTCGCATGTAAGATGTTTCAGCGAAGATCGAAGCCCCTGTCGTTGATTTGTTTGCTTCGGAGTAGCGTTGAGGGTGATCGATTTAGCGAAGAAGTCTGTGCTTCTGGCTGGTAAGTGGAATGCTGGAAGGTATTTTGAAAGAATTAGTCTTGCATTGCTGTTTCAATGTCCACGGGTGTAGAATGTAGCGTAGATTTGAATCCCTCTGCTGGCCACCAGAATGTAGGTTCCGTAATCCCTCCGCTGTCCACCATGGGAAATTGGTGGTGAAATAAATTCGGGTGGAGTCGTTGGAAAATAAATTCGGGTGGAGTTGTTGGCTTTAGTGTGCCAGGATTAGTTCTGTCTACAATGTACACGGCAAGATGCGATCACTGGTTACACTGGGTTTTTGTTTTTGGGTCATAGTCGTAGACCCACGACTCATCTCCGGTTTACATGTTTAAGGAAACTTGAATCATTTGTAGCTGCTTGAAGCATGTATTGTGAAGTTTTATCAGGAAATTCCTTCTGCTCATGGGTCAGGAGACGTGACGGTCAAACAGTACACACCTTCATTCAACTGTGTCTTGCCGGTATCTGAATTGTCACATGGGACTATGGTCGCTCACGCATAGACAGTAGGGTCTTCTTTCATTGTCTGCCAACTTTTGTTAAGATTGTACCACCAGTTCTGCAAATATTCATAATGACTGGATACTTTCTGGACAGACCTCGCATATATGTATATATATATATATATATATATATATGTATATGTATATATATATATATATATATATATATATATATACATATATATATATATATATATATATATATATATGTGTGTGTGTGTGTGTGTGTGTGTGTGTGTGTGTGTGTGTGTGTGTGTGTGTGTGTGTGTGTGTGTGTGTGTGTGTGTGTGTCTGTGTGTGTGTGTATGTGTGTGTGTGTGTGTGTGTGTGTGTGTGTGTGTGTGTGTGTGTGTGTGTGTGTGTGTGTGTGTGTGTGTGTGTGTGTGTGTGTGTGTGTGTGTGTGTGTGTGTGTGTGTGTGTGTGTGTGTGTGTGTGTGTGTGTGTGTGGTTTTGTTTTGTTTTATTGTTTTGATTTGTATTGTCGCTATAGAGTGCAATGTTATTTTGTCGGATTTGTGATATTTGTTTCTTTAAGTTCTTTTTGTTCTTTTATTTCGGTGGTTCCATGTTTATGCAAACCTTGTAATTAATTTCTTCATATAATTCAGAACATGATTTAGTTTTTTGCCAGGATTTGTATTGTAGCTACAGAGGAGCGAATGACAAGAAGGACCACAGGAGTGATGGAAGGCGGCTTGGGATAGGGGATTTTGCCTGTTGTGAGATTCTGTCATCATTAGCTTTTTGGATTTTAGTACCAGCATATTCTTGCCTCTTACATTTATTTTTGTAATCCTTGCTCCATGTCCGGGAGTTTTATTAGTCTGAAATTCTGTTAACCTGCACCTCTGTTCAATCTGGTGGGACCTGTCCCACGGAACACCGATTCAATATTTAATTGGTTCCTTTAGCTGACATTGTATAACCCTAAAGATAAACCTCGGACAGGGTTCGAAACGTCGGTAGTAAATTCTGTTACCCTGAGTCCAGTGTTTGAAAATTTTCCGACAATACGCACACACACACACACACACACACACACACACACACACACACACACACACACACACACACACACACACACACACACACACACACACACACACACACACACACACACACACACACACACACACACACACATATATATATATATATATGTATATTTAAGATTATTTCAGACAAATGAGAGAGAATGTGGGTGGGGAAGGGCAAACGAAGATGTGTTAGGAATAGAGTTTAATGTCCTAACGTTGCGACCAACTTGGTCTTCTTCAGAGGACCACAGCATTACAGACGGATCACAATTCTTATATTCGTAGTGAGAGGGAACCCGCCAAGGTATGAGCGTCATGTTTTCCTCGTTGTTGTTCTTGTTGGCGGCGATATGTGCAGCTTCCACAGTTTTTCTCATTTTCTTCTCAAATCCCTCGTGTAGAATTTCTGCGTTGTTCCAATCAGGTAGATGTCCACATTTGTCCAGGTGACGAACCAGGGAGTTAGATGTTCTATGAGCCCTGAGATCGTTTTTGTGCTCATTCAAGCGTTTATTGAACCCTCGACCTGACTCACCGAAATAAGATGATGGACAAACCGTTGCATGGAATACGGTAAATGACACTGAGATTATTGTGCATATTATTATGTTTCTTAAATATTTTTTCCTAGAGGATGAACTTACTTACATCAAGAATACCTTTAGGAAGCTGAAATACCCCGGAGGTTTGATCACCAGGACAACGAGGAAAAGCCAAGTAGATCTGAGTTGTCTCAATCGTCAGGACCCCGGTAAATGATTAGTCTCATTTTATTTCTGTACCTAATTCTATAAACACCATAGCTATTGATGATTATTTGTTAAAAGGTGGAATAAATATAGCAAAAATATCTTCCAATAAAATAGGAAAAATATTTAAGAAACATAATAATATGCGCAATAATCTCAGTGTCATTTACCGTATTCCATGCAACGGTTGTCCATCATCTTATTTCGGTGAGTCAGGTCGAGGATTCAATAAACGCTTGAATGAGCACAAAAACGATCTCAGGGCTCATAGAACATCTAACTCCCTGGTTCGTCACCTGGACAAATGTGGACATCTACCTGATTGGAACAACGCAGAAATTCTACACGAGGGATTTGAGAAGAAAATGAGAAAAACTGTGGAAGCTGCACATATCGCCGCCAACAAGAACAACAACGACAGAGACGGATTTAAATGCCTCTCGAAAGCAGCAAGTGTCCTAATAATTAAATCGTTAGCCAAAGGGAAAACATGACGCTCATACCTTGGCGGGTTCCCTCTCACTACGAATATAAGAATTGTGATCCGTCTGTAATGCTGTAGTCCTCTGAAGAAGACCAAGTTGGTCGCAACGTTAGGGCAATAAACTCTATTCCTAACACATCTTCGTTTGCCCTTCCCCACCCACATTCTCTCTCATATATGTATACATATATATACACACACACATATATATATATACATATATATATAAATATATATATATGTGTGTGTGTGTGTGTGTGTGTGTGTGTGTGTGTGTGTGTGTGTGTGTGTGTGTGTGCGTGTGTGTGTGTGTGTGTGTGTGTGTGTGTGTGCGTGTGTATATATACATATATATATATATATATATATATCATACATATACATATATGTATATATATGTATATATATACATATATATGTATACATGTATATATATGTATATATATATGTATACATATATATATACATTTATACATATATATATATATGTATATATATATACATGTATACATATATATATATATGTATATGTATACATATATGTATATATATATTCATTTATATATGTATATATATACACACATGTATACATATATGTATATGTATATATATATACATACATATATATATATTCATTTATATATGTATATATATACATATATTTATATATATATACATACCCGTATATATATATACGTATATATATATATATATACGTATATATATGTATATATATATATGTGCTAATAAGAACACGGGTACGTGTGTTCACTTATGCAAAGTAGACCAATTGGAAAAAGAAACTAACGAAGCAGAGCGCTTTCGTTTATTACATCTTCAGTGCAACAAGTACATAGTGATAGGAATACATAGACAATATATACATGATACAAAGGAACAAGGACAGTTTGAATAAGCGTAGCGACCAATTACCCCCTGGAGAGCGGAAGGTCATTGTCAATTATCTTACGATGGTGGGGCGACATCAGGTCACAGTCGCCAAGGGTCACTGTTTCTACTAATGATATAGGGCGACATTAGGTCAATTCGTTGGGTTACATTTTACCTGATATTATCTTACTAATTTCTTGACAAATGAAATTATCAAGTTTGTACAAGCCTTTATGTAGGTTGGTATTTTGATTACTGGTGGTATGAATCAAACTGCACTCTATTAAATTTCTTGCTATTATGTTGTTGGTATAATAGATTGCCTGGGCATTACCCCAATCAACTGGATGATTATTTAATTCAATATGCTTGAATATACCACTAGAATGATTGCCATCCCTAACATTTTTCTTGTGTTGTTCAATTCTAATGTTTAAGGGTTTGGCAGTTTGACCTATGTAAAATTGATTACACATTTTTTTGCAAGGAATTTTAACATTGGGCTAGAATTAAAATACCCTAAGCAATTCCTTGATATTGCTTACAATTTTGCAAGGAAATCATTTTTAACTCCTCAGCCTAAATCACCTTTCAATTATCATAATGTTTTAATTTTACCATTTCAAGAAAATTTGTTAAGTATCACAGAATTATTAAAAAGATTTAACGTAAAGGTAGTTTTTAAACATGATAGTACAGTAAAACATAAACTCATCAACAATAGTATTGAAATTAAAAAAGGATGCATTTATAAAATTCCTTGCAAAATGTGTAATCAATTTTACATAGGTCAAACTGCTAAACCCTTAAACATTAGAATTGAACAACACAAGAAAAATGTTAGGGATGGCAATCATTCTAGTTGTATATTCAAGCATATTGAATTAAATAATCATCCAGTTGATTGGGGTAATGCCCAGGCAATCTATTATACCAACAACATAATAGCAAGAAATTTAATAGAGTGCAGTTTGATTCATACCACCAGTAATCAAAATACCAACCTACATAAAGGCTTGTACAAACTTGATAATTTCATTTGTCAAGAAATTAGTAAGATAATATCAGGTAAAATGTAACCCAACGAATTGACCTAATGTCGCCCTATATCATTAGTAGAAACAGTGACCCTTGGCGACTGTGACCTGATGTCGCCCCACCATCGTAAGATAATTGACAATGACCTTCCGCTCTCCAGGGGGTAATTGGTCGCTACACTTATTCAAACTGTCCTTGTTCCTTTGTATCATGTATATATTGTCTATGTATTCCTATCACTATGTACTTGTTGCACTGAAGATGTAATATACGAAAGCGCTCTGCTTCGTTAGTTTCTTTTTCCAAGTGGTCTACTTTGCATATATATATATATATATATATATATATATATATATATATATATATATATATACATTTATATATATATATCCACCAATCTCGGATTCTGCCTTCACGGTGCAAATGTGTGCCCTGAGCGGTATCGACGCAATGTCATCAACGCCTTCGTCAAAAGAGCCCTTACCCACTGCTCATCATGGAACGCTATGAACGCAGAGCTTAAGAGAATCAGCCAGCTTTTCAGCAACAACAATTTTCCCATGCAAGAAATAAATAGCGTTATACGGCATCGACTGGATACCTTTATGCACCAACAAGAACAACAACCAGTCACACAAAACATAAAACTCCTCTTAAGTGGTACTATGTCTTCAGCCTACAAGGATGACGTGAAAGCCCTCAAAAATATCATTTATGAGAATGTCACACACACACCGAACCGGCTTAAAAATTCGACCTCGTCATTTACTATAAAACAAGGACATCCAACTTAGTCGTAAAGAACAGCTGCCTCCCTAGGACCAGTGAAATACAAGAGGTGAACTTCCTGTACCAACACACATGTTCTAGTGGTAACTGCAGTCGCCTAAATTCTCGGTACGTTAGCGTCACCACTACAACACTGTCAAAGAGGATTTCAGCACATCTGCAGGACGGCGCCATAAGAAGACATTACCTGTACTCTACTAAGAAATCCGCATCCAGACAACCGCACATTGGTGTGTAACATAGAAAAAAAATCCTATAAACAGAATAATGCTATCACAGCTGTTGACTTTAACAACGCATGCATATATATATATATATATATATATATATATATATCTATGTCTATAGGTGTATATATATATATAAATATATGTATATATATATATATAATATATATATATATAAACATTATATATAGATATAGATATAGATGTATATCCATATATACATATATATATATGTATATATGTATATATATATACACATATATATATAGATATATACATATATATATATATATATATATATATATATATATATATATATATATGCAAAATTAACACAGGAGAAAAGACACTTGTAGACAGTAAGTAATTTCGTATATTACATCTTCAGATTAAATGCATTTAGTATGAATATGTAATTTACGAAAGTACTTACAAATTTCACTTATACATATAGATATATATATAAATATATATATATACATATATATATATCTATACATATATATATATATATATATATATATATATATATATATATAGATATATATATAAATATATATATATACCCTACCTTACCGTCGTGCCATATCCTCTTGGACTTCGGCAACCATGGAGCGCCACCGTTCACGGTCCCTAGTTACTTGTAACATCTGTGCTGGTTTGAGTTGTTTTCACGTCGCCCTCATCAGCCCGTCCATATACTTCTCCCTCTGCTTTCCTCCTGCTCTCCTTCCCTCCACCATTCCCGTCATTACCACCTCTTCCAACCCTTCCTTCCTCATTATATGTCCTAAGAATCGCAACTGTCTTTTCCTTATTGTTGTCATCAATTCCCTATCTGTCTCCATTTCTCTCAATACTTCTTTATTTGTTTTCTTCGCTGTCCATGGTACTCTTAATACTCGTCTCCATATCCACATTTCTGCTGCTTCTAAGTTTTCCTGCAATTTTTTGCTGATTGTCCACGCTTCTGAACCATATAATAGTGTTGACCATATAAATGTTTTAACTGTTCTTCTCCTTATATCTGTAGACATTTTCTTGTTTGTTAAAACCCCTTTCATTTTCTGAAACGTGCTTTTAGCTATCGCTATCCTTGATTTTATTTCCTTTTCACATCTACAATCTTCTGTCAATACGCTTCCCAGGTACGAAAATTTGGTTACTTGTTCTATTCTTCTCCCTGCTATTTGTACTTGCACTCTTGGTGGATCTGTTTTACTGGCCACTAGTATTTTAGTTTTCTCCATATTTACATTTAAACCTTTATCCTCACTAATACTGATGACCCACTTTCGGAGAAGAATAGGGGAAGGAATAGAGATATGTATATTTCGATCACTTACTGTGATCCTCTTCAGCAGATATGAATTACAGAGTAGAGAACAATGTGTATTAATACTGAAACAGCATATATATACTTATATACATATATATATATATATATATATATATATATATATATTGTGTATGTATGCATGCGTTATGGATATATGTGTCTTAAAACCACGTCCTTTTTTGGTATTGAACCTGACATGTACGGATGATAGGTCTTTCAAAATTCTATCCAATCCCCGGTGGACTCTTAAAGAAAAAAACTTATCACCACTTCTTCGTACAAGTTCCCAAGTTTCTCGAAAACTTGTTTGGGCTTTGATTAAATGGCGCCATAGATTCTTCTTTTCATCTGCCGAAGGAAGAAAAAAAAAGAGGGGAGAGGAAAGGGGTTGAATCTTCTCCTTGACCTCTCTTATCTCTCTTATCTCCCTTTCCTCGCCAGTGGTCATTTCCCAAAGTGAAAGAGGATGGAAAGAGACTCTTTCCTCCAGAGAGAATTTGATCTCCTTCTCAGTCTCCCTTCCGAACATGTGACTCCCAAAAGCTTGCCTTGTTAGTCATGGTGTGGCATCACACAGAAGCGTCTTCTTTCTCTCTCTCTGGATTTGAAAAATTGTCTTTTGCGAGTGATAATTAGTAGTTTATTTGCAATGGCCAACGCTTCTCTCATTGTGAACGATATCACACAAATAAGGTAGAGTCATAAGAGCGGTACGGGAGAGATTTAAGGACAAGTGTTGGGGAGAACGGTGGGATAGTTGAAGTGATTTTTTTTTTTTTTTCTATGGAGATTAGCCTTTAAGCGTCAAAGAATG
Source organism: Oratosquilla oratoria (assembly GCF_046742065.1). Taxonomy (NCBI): domain Eukaryota; kingdom Metazoa; phylum Arthropoda; class Malacostraca; order Stomatopoda; family Squillidae; genus Oratosquilla; species Oratosquilla oratoria. The sequence goes on from NC_134779.1 coordinate 76,384,892, forward strand.
CCAAATGACTTGGTGCGAAGAGATATCACTAATGTCATTGAAATACTGTATTCCAGACACAGGAATGATGCTTTTGTTTTGCATGCCATCAAATGATTCTATTAACCGACTGGCCGGCCGGATTGGGGCGTCGTTACTTGCAGCGAAGGTCGAGATGATGATGATTCGAGCCCTGCTCGGGACGAGTTGAACTAAAGGCAGGGTTCATTAAATTCCACGTTTTAAAGTACACTGTAGGAGGCATCGTCCTAGTCTTCCTGTAGGGAGGAATTTGTGACGTTAAACCAAATCATCATCATCATCATGTCTGTCTCTACAACGGAAGAGCTCAAATTATCTCGGTTAACACATTCACTGGCTTTATAACTAGTATTTTCATTCTAGCTGCCACCAGATGATTATATTTAGCCTTGGGGAAACTTTTCCCCAGAGAAGAAGATAAATCCTTCTCATTTCATCTTTTCATTACCTTTTATGACTCATTCCTTTATTTCAGATGCCGCCAAAGGATTTATTGAACAAAGGTGAATATTTTTTTCTAGAGTGAAAGAGTCGAAGATGTCGTGTTTTGTCTTTTCATAATATATTATTTTTTCTTTTATCTTTATAACATTTGTTGTCAGTCGATTTCATTCTGCCAAAGAAAGCCGATCTTCTCAACGAAGTGTTTGAATTTCCGTTTATATTTGTACTAAGATTCAACTCATTCTAAATATCGTTATTTAGTTCTCTTTAACTGAAAGAAACTCCCATCTCAGTGAAAACTTTAAATCTTAAATTATCTGCTGCATATTACGGGTTTAACATTTATTTTAAAAAGACGGGGGAGGAATAAGAAATAAAAGATTGGAGAAGAAAGGACAAAAATGAAAATAAAATGTGTGATAGAGAAAAAAAAGAGATAGTTGGGAATGGAGAGGTGAGGAAAGGAGAGATGGTGAAAGGAAAAGAATTAGGTAGAGAGGGGGGATTTCGAGGAACATAGAGAGGGAGAAGAAGAAGGAAGGGAGAGAGTGAAATAGGGACGAAAGCAGGAAGTGAGGGAGGGAGGAAGACAGGAAAGGATAGAGGGAGGGAGAGTGGGAGTCAAGGAGGGAGGATAGCAAGAAGAGAGGGAGGGAGGTAGGAAGGCAGGAAAGAATAGAGAGAGGGAGATTGGGAGTAAAGGAGGAAGAAAAAGAGGGACTTGAGACTTAAGGGGGTTGAGGAGGGAGGGGAGAGGGAGGGAGAAAGAGAGTGACTTGAGATAATAGGAAGAAAAGAGAAGATGGGAGAAAGAGGAGGCGTCGTGGAATATAGGGAGAGAGAAGAAAGAGGGTGTGATAAAGAGAGGGAGAGAGACAGGAGTTTGGGAGTGAGAAAGGGAGAGAGAGGGAGGTAGGGAGGGAGGGAGGAAGGCAGAAGGAGAGTTCAAGTAGATGAGAAAGTCAAATAAAGAAATATGGAGAAGTTTGAGGAATTTTTGAAGAAGCGTTCAATAATGAAAGAGAAAAAAAAATGAGGGAAGGAAATATGTTTATTCATCAGAAGATGAGAGATTTCCCGGCTAAATAAAATCTCATTTTATTAAACAGAACAAAATTATTAAAGAGGACGATGCGCCTCGGTAGATTAATCGTAATAGGCTTTAGCTCACTAAGAGAAAACAGATCTCTCTAAACTGAATAAAGTTATCTGGTATTATTCATGATAAAGTCATTCAAGTACATGTGCACCGGAAGTGTGTGTTCATTGAAAAGTACAATGTAGTGATGACGTCTAGTGGGTTGGAAGACCTTCCTGGGTCTGGTCTTTGTTGTGCGAATGTTGGGCCTTTGATTACAGCCGGATATCAATTGCTCGATTGTTTACATCGTATCCTTCAGACAATGAGGCAAATTTTCTCAGAGAATCAAAACTATTGACTTGCAAAACAGCTATCATTTTAAGATAAACAAGGTAACGCCAGTCTTTTTCGTTTGAGCTGATTGAACATAGTTTGATCGTGTAAGAAACGTTCGGACGAGTTTGTAGCACGATCAGATTTTATGGAGATGTAGCACAATACCGTGGAGATGATCATAGTATATGGTATTATGCCAAAGCATTTTATGCAATCATAGCAAACCTGTTTACTATCATAGTTAAGATCATCACAGACTTTGGAAAGACGTTAAAAAAAAAAAAAAACACGCGAGGGATTTGTTTGAGTTCCCACGTTCCTTCTATCGTACCAGCTGTGACTACATCAAGCAAGATAAACCAACTGCAGGCACTAACGACCTTTCTAAAGACGTCAGAGTACTTCATCTTATAAGATAGGGAAAAAATCAAATTACTGCTCCCTCTGGGCAGAGGAAGGGATGGATTCATAACTTAGATTCTAGAGTAACTACTTAAATTTGGTACCATCTTTTTCTGGTATATTCTAGATAGTTTTGGGGTGATTTCTTCAGCTAAAGATGGCATCACGTTATTTAGAATAAGATGTATAGTATTTTTTATTTTGATTTGTAACTCTTTTAGTTCTCCGACAGTGTCATAAAAAATTGAAGTACCCTAAGGAACAATTTTCGGGGCTAGATAATGGGACCGTCGCTAATCTCGCCTGAGATGACTCATAACACTTGATGACTTGATTTGATGTATATTTATAGTAACGCTGGGCTCCTCTACGTAATAATTTGGCCATTTGCTACTCACTTTTTATTACTTATCATTACGGTAATTAGTGAGTCATCGTATATGAGGCATTTCCTTTAAGGCATTAGCCTTTTTAAAAATGGTGTCAAAAATTTTAGCTGTGCTGCATAATGCAAAAAAATAACTACTATTTTACCAGAAGCTCTTTTATAATCCCTAATGAGGGAGTTCTAAAAAGACAATATAGCCTAAAAAAGTATTCCATCTATCAAAGCAGGAAGAGAAGCGTGGTGGCTCAGTGCCGATGTCTGCGGGTAAAAAGCTAGGTGGATGGCGTCTCAAGTCCAGCTGGATTCAGCGCATGGTGTCATGAAGACTTTGGCAAAGGCACCAATGGCTAAAAAGTTAACAAATAATCAAAATAGAAATATTTTGTGGCCGAGACTATTGATCGTGCCCAGTATGGAATAGATTGGCCATCACTGGCAACTGCATAATTAGCACTGGATCCTATTGTGCCTCCTATTCACCGCAATGGCGAGTTAGAGATCCTTACTGGATTATCATTACTAAGGATTCTGGAAAGCCCCCAAAACATACGGATCCCTTACCCTGGATATACAAGCACGGAAATCAAAGATGATGACACTGTTATACTCTATGGTCGTGTCAATTACGAAAAGATTATTGGGCAAACGAGAACTGTTATATGTGTACAAAATAAACAAAATCATATTCAATAGAATCTGCTCTACATAATTCGGGGGCAAAGGGGTAAAAGAGCAATCACTTCCTGGTGTGAGCTGATGTTGTCCTACTTTTACTCCTCTCAACACGCAAAGCTGTTTATACGTTTCTTTTTGGTAAACGGTTATTTTATTCAGCCTAGGGACTTATTCCTAGCCTGGATGGAGCCTGGGTCACACGAATCCTCTTCCAGATCTGGGCTTAGGCCCTCAGATGAATAAAATCGTCTGACGACTGCCACAGCAGAATCTATATATTAGGTTACCGTACTGAACGTATAAGTAATCGAATGGAGCCAAAGCTTTTTTGGCTGGATGATTGATCACTTGATTGTTTGCTTCAGCTAATGTGTATCCGAATGAACTTACAAACGCTTGTAGTGAGTGCACAACCCCTTGAACCTTTAGACATGCTCTAGGTATATCTTTTTACGCTCGGCGATTAGCAAGCTCGTATCCAAGACAGCTTAAGAAAGTATATATCGGTATACTACACATATAACAACGGCCTTTCCCCCCTTACAAGGGAGGTAGCCAAAAAACAAAGGCATAAAATACTCTCCCATCCATTCCATCCCTACATATTCCACTCCTATTCCCCCCTCCCTCCCCCTTATCTTGATTTCTCCTGGATGAAGGGTCATCCCTACATCTCGCCCACTGCCCTGGGTAAGAAGTAATGCACCAAAACACAGTACACCCACAGCAAGGCCGCTTCATTTAATCGACGACCCCCCTTTTCCTCCCCTCATAAAAAAAAAGTTAGGAATCCCTTCGGGCTACGTCAATATATCGTTCACACTCACTACCTCACCCCTATCCCCCACCCACTCTCCCTCATGCATCACAGCATCATCCATACACAACCAATCTCCATTCACCCCTATCTTCTGTCTTCTCCCTTCCTTCCTCAACAGATTTTCCCCTCTTTCCCAATGCCCCTTTTACCCCATCCATCCATCTCATCCTTGGTCGACCCCTCGTGCTCACTCCCTCTACCTCTGCCTTCCACACCTTTTTTACTAATCTTTCTTCACTTATTCTTTCCATATGTCCAAACCATCCTAATATTCTTTCATCAACCCTATCTCCCAACTCCCTTTCCACTCCCGGTCTCCTCCTCACCTCGTTTCTCACTCTATCCAGCCTAGTAACCTCTACCATATTTCTCGAGCATTTCATCTCAAGTACATTCAGACTCTTCCTCTCTTCCTTTCTTATGTTCCATGTTTCTGTCCCATATAGTACTGTCGGCACAACCACCTCATACAATCTCCTCTTAGCATTCATTCCCAAATGTCTATTTCTCATTACACTTTTTAATCCTCCAAGGTATTTACAGTGGTAAGGTACAGAAACTGCTTAAGAACTAAATAGTTAAAATTACGTTAGTTAACATATTCACTTCAAGAACATTATTATTTGATTTCAGCTTTTCAAAGCTATAAGGATTCGAGCTAAGGGAAATTTCACTCAATCGAACGATATTACTTGACAACAACAAGAATAAACTCCTAAACATGTAAAATGCACTGACAGAGTTAAACCTGTAATTTACACTTTAGCTAAAATAGATCACCTGACGCCTAGTCTGAAGTTAATCCATAGAACATACCATCGTGTTTTTAGAGTCCATTGCTAACGTAGAGGATGTGCGCAGCTGAATAAAATAGACTGGCGATAGCTAGAATAAAAGAATACGAGTCATTCCGGCACGAAAGAGCTTAATCCTCTATTTCTTATTAGGTGTATATTACGTTAAAAGATGTTCTCCGAAAGCACCAGAAATTTGTACAAATC
>NC_134779.1:76402559-76405059 GCF_046742065.1 Oratosquilla oratoria
TTTTTTATTTACTTTTTTTCCATCACCCATTCACATGTTAACCTCCCCTTTCATTTTTTATTTTATTCCTTTTTCATTTTAATTCTCTGCATATTTCTTCCCCTTCTTTGTACGTCTCCAACTGATTCTTTCTCTTTTCTCCCTTTCTGCATCTGTCTTTTGCCATTTCCTTCTCTGCTTCCAAGATTTTTTCTTTCTTCATCTCCGTTCATCCCTTCCTCTCCACCATGTTACTCGTAATCTCTTCAAGCCAACTATATATTTTTGTGTCAGAGAATATCAGTTCACTTTGTTTAGTTAAAGAATGGTTATTTTTTCCTAATGCTAAAATATCATTGTCAATGGAGGGACCTGATCTCAAAAGATTTTCTGGATTTTTTTATTTTTCTTTCAAATCAGAGAAATATACACAAATTGATTCATCTTGTGTGAAGTAGGTATTTGAAATAGAACAGTTCCATGAAAGATTGACGTAGACCTATCTTCATATGAAGTGAGGGTACCGTCCACAGTGTGTAAACACCTGAGAGCTGTTAATAGTCGGCAGCACTGGTCGTGACCGTACCCGTCAATGAATGACAGCTCGTCGTGACACATATGATAGATGTTCATTTAAATGGTCACAATCAGTGGTGCCAACTGTGAAGAGTGTCCAGTCACTCACACACCAAAGCTGGGGTCCCCTTTAAAATCAATCCTTTCAGGATTCAGTATCCCAACTTGAGCATTTAAAGGTTACGTTTATCTCATAGGAGCTCACTAAAATTTCATAACGATTAAGTTATCGAGGGACCAATTACTGCTACCTCCTTGTGCTAATCCTTTGAGATAAACGTCAGAGAGGACCATTTTCCATAATTTGCCTTCAGATCCCATCAACACCCTAATATTCATCAAGAGGAACATGCCCGAGGGTCTAGCTCAAGGCTTCCGGACTGTCCCTAGTTTTAAATATCTTGTCTTCACTTCATCATACAAAAAGAATTGGCAACCGATTCTCTTCCTCCCCTTCTCTTTCTTCTCCTCCTAAACCTCCTCCTCCTCCTTCACCTCCTCCTACTCCCCCTCCTCCTCCTCCTCCTACTTCTGCTAATTGGTAACATAGGAACAGATCCACATCTATGAAAACACAGGCAATCAAATATTTCTTCTCAGTCAAGTCCATGGGGTAGGTGGGGGTCATTGCCATTGCTCTGGGGTTGTGGGTTTCTAACAGGTGAAACTGGAAATAGGAGTAGTTTTCATTAATATCATGCAAATCTACTTTTCAGGAGATAACACATATAAGGTCAATAAAGGCGTTCAGAATGTAAGACGCCATCGATTATTTGCGATTTTTTCGTTTTGTAATTAAAAACAGATCTTTAACGGTGACAGGTTAGCAAGGACCAATTACATTGCTGTGTCAAACGGGCTTATCTTTATCGGTGTCTATCAACGTAATTTGCACTTAACCTAATTCAGACTCAATCAATCTCTGTTGTAAATGTTTTCCTTCCCTTCTGACTGATTCTTTTCCTTGATGACCATCTTCCTTATTGAGTCCACGACTCCTCCATATCCCTCTCCGTTCCCCTTCATCCCCCCGATATCCGTGTAGGGTGCTGACGGCATAAGTTGCCGTCATTACTTCAGGTATCTTAGCAACACCGGGGTCACTTTTAAATAGAACATTCACACCTTCCTGCTATCCCATTTTAGATCTTCTTTCCCATGTCTAACTTTGTGTCTTATGACGCAGTATAATCCCCAATGATGAATAAAATTGCTTAGCGTCAGCTCGAAGACTCAAGGAACAATTGAAGGCCATCTCAAATGGGCTGGCCAAAAAACAGGAAGAACTTGAGTCTGTTGCCTCAGACAGGACAAAATGGCGAGCTGCAACCCAAATAGTAGCCAATGCCTTTGAAGACGATCGACGTCACCGTCTCGAAGCCGAACAAGAGCGTCGACACAGAACAGCTGCTGCCCCAACTCCAGTAATTGTTTTCCCATACCCCGCTGCCATAGACTCTACGCTTCTGCTTTCGGACTCCGGAGCAACATAGGAGCGCACACAGAGATGACCATACAAAGACAATGTCATCCTCGGTTCCCGAGAGACAACCAAAAAGAAATCCCCAAGGTTATTTGCGATGTCTTGATAACGCGTCGTCATACTCATCAATTTCATTTATTTCTATTTCATAGTATATGTAGCTTTAGCAAATTCACACGCCCGTTCTTTCCTTAAATTTGAACAACAAAATATGAATGATTCTAATAAAAAAAAAAGACAAGGAACAGGAGTAGTCTGAAGGTACAAACACAGGTACTCACGGGCTCACACACGAGCCCACACGCGCGCACGCACGCACAAACACACACACACACACACACACACACACACACACACACACACACACACACACACACACACACACACACACACACACACACACACACACACACACACACACACACACACACACAAACACTAACACACACACACACACACACA
>NC_134779.1:76412559-76420059 GCF_046742065.1 Oratosquilla oratoria
TAAGTTTGAATGCGTTCAGGTGAGAATCCCGCTACAGCGCGGGTTAATGTTGGTAATATGACCAGTCGGTTAATAGGGACTTTCACCCCGGCTGAATAGAATCGTCTGGTGAAAATAAGAATGAACACGCAAGGCTATGATGCTCCCGAGTTAACTGAGGAAAGATAAAAAAGAACATTTTGCCATCTTAGTCTCTTCTCCTCCTTCCCTAATTGTCCTTTTTTACTACTAGACATCTACATTACTCCTACTCTTTATGTATTGAACATGAAAAATAACCAAAGCCATTACTGGTGGTCTTCACCTTGTTCACTACAGCCTGGCTTTTAAGCTCCATCCACTTTGACTTATAAGAAGGATAACTATACAGTTCACATGGGAATTTGTTATTTGCAAAGTAATGTTTACCAGAACTGGCACGAAGAAGTATTTATTTTTTCGATATAAACTGGCCAACCAGGAGAATGACTAGAAATTGGTGTTGCTTAAATATTCCTGCATTGATTAGTTCATAGTAACTACAAATAATTCAAACGTGCGTTTAGGCTATTACTGGTGTTTTAGACCTTAACCTTTTCACATGACCAGGGGGCAGGGTGGGTACGATTTCAAAGGGACACTAGTGACTGCTACTTGGCCGAGCTGTGCGAGAGCATGGGAAATATTGACGATTTTGGTCCTAGCTAATTGTCTCTTGGCAGAAATTTTGCTCCTTAAGCATGTGTCTAGTGAGGATATTCTACCAGAGGATATTCCTCAAGCGAATGAAATAGTCTGTTATATAGATGAAGAATACAGGGATGGATCATCGGGAACGTCCTTCAGCGACTGATCCCCCCCCTCCATGAATTTCTTCATTTGAGGAATTTCTGTGACTCTTTTCCTAGAAAATGTTTCACAGAGACCTCATTCAGGCTTGAGTAAATTGAGTTTGTCTAGGTAGGGGGGACACTTTTAAACAAAGGAATAGATTACTAAGTACTTTTTTGGGGAGGGGAATCTCTGGAAGAATTTTTCTCTGACATTTCTACGCTCTGCATTCTCCAAACCACCGTCAGCTTTCCACAGAAATCAAGGGCTATGATGGTGTTATTTCCTCCTGTCCAGGTGTAGGCACTCTTGGCGAGACAGACGTCTAAAATATTACCCGTCGGGCCGTTAGCCATATATCCAAGAGCTATTGGCAGCGCATCGACAGTTGTCTCGATAGGGCTTTACGGAGGCTCACCGGACGGTGGTGAGCCATTCCCGACCCTATCACAGTGTTACAATGGAATTAACCTGCGGTGTCACTATGATCATATGTGTTATGGTAGCCTGATGGAGTTGCAGTCATTGGTGGCTGTTTTAAATATTGACCCTAGGTCTTTTTGTTCTTGTGAGATGGGGACGAAGTCGAATGTGGCACTCGGATAGAAAGGCTGTAAATAATTTTCTTAATGGTTTGTCTTAGAAGAAGCCCTTCAGGCAAATAAAGTCATCCGGCGCCAACCAAAATATGCACTCAGAAACCCTTTCCAATGTTAAAACGGAAGCCCCAGATAGCTCAGTGGTAATGCGCTTGCTTCACAAGCGAGAGACTGGAGTTCAAATCCTTAGGAAGGACACAAAGAAATGGGTGTTGGAAGTAAGGATATAAGAATAAACAGGTCACTATATGTAAATTGGTGAATGGATAAACAGATAACCTGACTAATAAGTGATATGATAAATGAATAATCAAATAAATCAATAGATGCATAAATAAAAAAATAATCAGCAAGAAAGCTATACAAACTAATGAACAAAAATATGCATATGAATAAAGAAACCAATACATAACCAAATAAAATATACATGAATAAAAGATTGGCAAATAAGCTGTCTTTCTATGAACATAACAATAGTTATCTTTCCTTTTACAAAAGAGGTAGCCACGAAAGGCATGCACCCATCCAACCCATCCCATTTCCACTCATTAATCATTTCCTTTTATCTCAATTCCTTGTAGATGAAGGGTCATCCCTGTCCCCTCCTTGCCCACTGTCCGAATCGGAAACAATGCAGGAAGACACATCACATCCATAGTGGGGCCAGATACTTCATTTACAGTTTGACTCTTTACCGTCGTCCCCTCATACGAAAAAAGAGGAGGACGAAGAGAATTCCGCCGAGTCGTGTCAAATTATAATATATTCATAATTATTCTCCGTTCACACCTATCTCTCGCCTTCTTCTTTCTATACTCAACAGACATTCCCCTTTTTGTATAAAAAAGAAATGAAATAAACACACGTATAAATAAGCACGAGTACACACAAAAAGACTCGGTGGCGCGGTTGGTAGAGTCCCAGACTTTCAGCACGGCAGTGCCGGCGGTACCTGGTACGAATCCTGCCCAGGGCTGAAATTATTTCAGTATCGCTGCGCTTCGAGTCGTTACTCCAGCTCTTTTGGGCGGGGAGATGGGTGTGTCTGTGCGTGTAAGGTCATAGCATTACCCATAGATCGGTCATATGAGCTCTGAGCTCTCTTCCGGTAGGAAAATAGCTGCCGATCACGAATCCAACACGTGATCTAAAGGTGAATCACACACACACACACACACACACACACACACACACACACACACACACACACACACACACACACACACACACACACACACACACACACACGAACACACACACACACACACACACACACACACACACACACACACACACACACACACACATACACACACACACACACACACACACACGCACACACACACACACACACACACACACACACACAAACACACACACACACACACACACACACACACACACACACACACACACACACACACACACACACACACACACACACACACACACACACACAAATATATATATATATATATATATATGTATATATATATACGTATATACATATATATGCATATTATACATATATATGTATATATATATATATATATATATACATATATATATATATATATATATATACATAGATTTACACTGAATGGTTCCCAGTGATCAATTAATATCTTATTTCAACCACAAATCACTTTTAATTCCATGCCATCGCAGTCGAGACTGAAGAATCGCTCGATGGAGGCATTCGTTGGAAATAGAAACGTGGACAAAGTTACAGTGACTTAAACCAATGCGTTATCATGAGAGATCATATATACATATATACATATACATAAATCTCTTTTCATAGCGCAATGGTTTAGGTCACTGTAACTTTGTTACGGGTTAGCTGGGTTCGAATTCTCGGCTCGTCCACGTTTCAATTTACAACGAATCCCTCTGTCGAGCGATTCTTCAGTCTCGACTGCAATGGCATGAAATTAAAAGTGACTTGTGGTTGAAATATACATATATATTGTGTATATGTATATATATACATACATATATATACATACATATATATATATATATATACATACATACATATACATATACATATATATACATATATATCATTAAAATTTGCAGCAGCTTCTGCGTTCACGAGTTTTTTGCTGACATTCTCAACTTTTCTAATGCTGGCGCGCTGAGTCGTGCTAAGTTCTTTAATTACCTGACCAAATAGCATTGGAGGTATAAGTAAAGGCATCGGAATTATCTTCTCTAATTTTATGCAGAGCTTTCGCCTAACTGTTAGGCATCTTCAGTGCTAATGAGTACAGTGTGTGGGAAATTATCTTATATACACAATACACAGATCACAGACACATGCGTGCTGATCCGGTTGACCAATCAGGAGGCAGGAACACTAAGCTCCGCCCCCAGGCCTAGCGGCTGATCCTTAAGGTGACCTCGATGTCTTTTGATGTGGGAATAATAAATGGATCCGGAGTCTGTCTGTTCATCGTGGGGTTTTTATCTTTTATGTATAAGGCTTCTAGGATATGAAGGCGTGTGTGGTTTGTTTCCGTCTGTAAAATAGTGATGCCCTCCTCCAAATTCTTTCTTGTCAGTGGGGTCTGATGTACGTCTTCGTGGTGTCGCTTGATAGCGCCATTGGAGAGATGAAGGGTGAGACGCCTCGTGAGCTTCGTCGTAGTCATCCCTATGTATGTTTTATTGAGGGCTTCACAGTTCCCTTTTCTGCAGGAGTATTCATACACGAGATGGCTACGCTGAAGTTCCGGTGTCCTCTGGCAGGGGTTGTTCTTTATAAGGAGTTGGGATGTCTTCATGTTTTTATAGAAAATAACCAGATCTATTTTGTCGTTGTCGTTGGTGGGTTTCACGTCTTTGTGGATGATTTTTCTAAGGGCTTCCTCATCGGCTCTATAATGGGTGGACATGGTGTTTTGATAGAAAATTTTAATCCTGGCTTCTCCTACTGGTTTTTCTGCTGGGGTTGAACCCACGCAGAGCTCGACAGAACGACGCAGGTCCTGGTAAACAATGGCTTCTCTAATAGAGAGGTGCAATTTGCCATTAACAAGCACCTTGATAGATGACCTACTGGCGTCAGCATAGAGTGACATCTTTAAGCCCCATGCTCTACAAGGACGACCACAATGTTTTAACACCTTGCACAAAGTTAACTCCTTCATGAACAGCTGTAGTGACCTCATTCCCGACGAGACTGTTGATCTCTCTCAGTTAGATGAGGATGATCCCCTTATCTGCCCCATCGTTTTGGAGGAGGTAAAGGGGGTTATCTCGGCATTAAAACTAAAATCCCCTGGCCCTTCAGGCATTGATGCACAAACGTATGCTAGACAACATAATTGCACATATAACAACATTATACAGTAGCTTACTTGCCTCTGGGTACGTCTCACACTTTTTCAAGGCCTCCCATACCATCCTCATTCCTAAACCCCAGAAACCCGCCTCCGCCCCCCTTTCATATCGGCCCATCTCCCTTCTGGAGTACTTTGGAAAGGTGTTCGAGCACGTCTTAAGCCGCCGCCTGACCGTGTACCTAGAGACGGAGAATGTGCTGAGGGACTGCCAGTTTGGTTTTCGGCCGGGGCGCGGTGCAGAAGACGTAATATCCATAATCACTCAATGGGTTCAAAGACCGCCAGACGGTCGCCCTGGTAAGGCCATTTTGGTTTGTAAGGATGTGGAGAAGGCATTCGATGCTGTCTGGCACGAAGGTCTTAAGTACAAATTGTACCACAACTTCGACTTTGCCATGCCGTTCACAAGGTTGCTCTGCAACTACCTGGACGACAGGTCAATTAGAATAAAGTGGCGGGGCTGTCTGTCCCAACCTTTTGTGCCGAAGGCTGGAGTGCCGCAAGGGTCAGTCCTTGCCCCCACTCTGTACAATCTATATACGAATGACCTGCCAGAGCCGGCTTATCCTCACAACCAGGCTCTAACTCTTTCGTATGCGGACGACACTAACCACATAAGCAGACACAAAACGCTGCAGGGAGCGTTACACGTAATGCAAAACATCCTAGACGGGGCACACGCGTGGGAGCAACAGTGGCGCATTAAGACCAACGCGTCGAAATGCAATGCTGTACACTTCCGCTGCAAACGAACCAACAGAACAATCACAAACACTCCTCTTAAAATAAACAACACAAACATCCCAGCGAAGGACCATACCCGTGTGCTGGGTAGCACACTTGATAATGGCCTTACCTGGACCCCACACTTCCGCAAGCAGGGAGCGAAGGCTAGGGCTGTGCTGGGTAAGCTCAGACGCTTCAAAACTGCAACACTAAGAACCAAACGTCGATTGTACCTAGCCCTCGTCAGACCAATTCTGTGCCAGTCCCCGGGACTAAGCCAGCTGACATGTGCCACCAATAACTACGAGCATCAGAAGGTTCAGAATGCCGCTGTCCAGTTCATCACGGGCTCGCGATGGAGCGACTTCAGAACCACTGAGTCTCTACACCAGATTTCCAACATCCGTCCACTCAACCAACACAAACACAAACTTCACTCAAGACACCTAGAAAAACTGCACGCCAAACACAAACATCTGATACAACATATTACACCTAGACCACACCGTACAGACTATCTGTCAGCTGCGCCCGTCCCACGTGCGGTGTACACGATAAAACGTGTATAACCGCACCAACAAGTAACACACCCCTTCACCAGCTTGTCTGGTGATAACCGCAATAATGTAATAATAATAATAGTAATGGTAATAATAATGATAATAATAATTATAATAATATCGTTACTCAAACCCGACCTGGAGTAAAACAGGAATGCACATGCCTTACCTGGGGCTAATCAGGAACGCCCTCTACACGCGGGAAGTGAAATCTACTCACTAACCGTAAATTACACACATACACCTCTCACGAACATAGCCGCATCCCACGCACAAACATATACACTTCCTTTTTCTTCGACTAAAAATCGCTTCCTTTCTCACTTTCTCTTATACTACATCTTCTCATTTCAGTTTACCTCCCACTAAAGATTTTTCCGTTTTTCCCCCTTTCTCTCCTACTACGTCTCCTACCATTTTCCAAACTTTCGTTGGTGATATAATATGCTCTTCCTCCCGGCATTGGCGCCACCGTCCAAGTTCCTAGCCCAGTTCTCCTAAAGCCACGACAACAAACTAGCCCCTAATCGCTCGCAATTCGCCCGGTGGCAATAGCCCTCTTTTACACACTACTATCTTTTCATTTTCTAACAGACGTTCTTCCCCTCCCACAAAACCCGATCCCGCGCAAGCGAGGTGGTCTTTTCTTGAATTCCAGAATTCCAGAACACTCCTCTGAAGAAGCTATTGTAAGCGAAACCGGTCAGGAATAAACTCGATAATCAGATAAAGACCCGTGTTTCCCCCTCCACCTTTCCCATAATACATATATATATATATATATATATATATATATATATATATGTATACAAATATATATGTATATATATATATATATATATATATATATATATATATACATACATACATACATATACGTAGGCTTTTTCCCCCTTCCAAGGGAGGTAGCCAAAAAGGGAAAGGCATAAAAACACTCCCACCCATTTCATCCCTAAATACACTCCACACCCCTCCCACCCTTCCTCTCATCTGAGCGCCTCCTGGATGACGGGTCATCCCTGCACCCTGCCCACCGCCCTGGGTCAGAAGCAGTGTCGCAAGGTACAGTACATCCACAGCAAGGCCGCTGTATATATATATATATATCTATATATATATATATATATATATATATATATATATATATATATACATATACATATATATATATATTTATGTATATGTATACAGTATATATACATATATACATATATATATATACATAAATACATATATACATATACATATATACATATATATATACATATATACATATGTATATACATATATGTAAATATATATATATATATATATATATATATATATATATATATAACATATATACATATACATATGTACACAAATGTTCGATTTCTGATTTTTAGTTTAAGGTACATTTCACACCATGGTTTATTGGTTTCACACAAGTCATATCATACTCACAAAATTATAAAT
>NC_134779.1:76430059-76447559 GCF_046742065.1 Oratosquilla oratoria
AGAAGGGTGTGTTTAAAATATCCCTTGGAAAGAGTGTGATTTTAGATATATTGGTCAAACTGGTAAAGATCTAAATCTAAGGATAATTCAGCATAAATACAGCATCAGGACAGGGTAGATATCATGTGGGTTGTTTGTGCATATGAGGTACTTTAATCATTGTGTTGATTGAAATGTATCTAAAGAAATTCTCTGAAGTAAAAACATCATAGAGAGGAATGTTATTGAATCACGTTACATCAAAAGTATCTCCAGTATATCCAGTTCCAAAAAATGTAGAAAAAATTAGAAATGTCTTGGGATTGACAGAATATTATAGGAAATTTATCCAAGGATATGCAGGCATAGCTAATCCATTGAGTTCTTTGTTGAGGAAAGTTTCAAAGTGCATACTGGGGATCTGCACAACAGCAAGCTTTTAACAAGTTGAAAGATAAGCATACTGGATCTCCAGTTCTCACATTTCCTGATTATGAAAATGAATTAATTCTTTGTACTGATACATCCGACATAGGGTTAGAAGGTATACTGATGCAAAAAGAAAAATTGAACGTTGAAACCAATAGCTTACTCATCTAGATTTTGTAATAGTGCAGAGAGAAACTACTCTCTAACAGAAAGAGAAACCTTAGCAGTGATATATTCATTAGAAAGTTTTAGAGATATGATACTGGAATATCCAATCAGAGTGTGGACTGATCATACAGTTATTCAGAACTTATTTAAGCATAAGAATCTTAGAGGCAGACTAGCAAGGTAGTTTGCTATACTTCAATGTTATGAGATTAGGTTTGAATATATTCCGGGTAGAAAGAATGTTGCAGCAGATGTACTATCTAGAAATATTAGCCAACCAGCGACAGAGTTGATCAATTATGTCTGTAGCATAGATAAGCTAGTGACCTTAGATGAGGAAATGATAATAATGGAACAGAAAAAAGATAAGACTTGGGACACAGTAGCCCAATATTTGATGAACCCAAGAGGTAATCCTCCAAAACTACCAAAAGGGAATAAGATAGAGAAATTTCATTTGAATAATGAAGTTTTATATAGAAAAACAGTTGTATGTAGAAAAATATCTTTAGGGGCCCAGTGAATTAGTTGGTAATACCACAAACTTCATGATAGTGATTGTAGTTTACATCCAGGAAAGAATATATATAATTATATGGATTTTTTTAAATGTGCTAAAGTGAAAGGAAATGCACCTAAACCTGTTTCTATGTTATTATATCCCATTCCACAAAAACCTTAGGAAAGAATTCACATAGATACATTGGAGTTACCTATGTCTTAAAATGGATATGAATATGTATCTGTTACTATTGATTATCTTTCAAGATTTTGTATTTTAACCCATTCCAAATAATAAAGCTGAAACAATTGTTTCAGTAATCTATAATCAGATAATCTGTAATTTCACTACACCTAAGATCTTAGTTTCAGATAATGGAACTGAATTTAATAACAAAATATTGAAAGAGCTATGTAGGCTATCTAAGATTCACAAAATCAATATATTAGTGAATCATCCTCAGAGCAATGGAGTTGTAGAGAGGTTAGATAAGAAAATTATAACATGTCTTAGAGGTATGACAAGCGCAAATAGTATAACTTAAGGTACTTGGATTCCTTGTGTTAAATGTACCCAAAAACAGCCAAATTAACACAGCTACAGGGGAAACACCCCATTTTATTATTTTGGGGAGGACAAAGTTCTTCCATATGAAATCTAGATTGCAAAGCAAAAACCTGTGTATGATATAGATGACTACATCTCAAATAGGATACATACATTTCAAGTTATACATCAAAGAGATAGGAAATACATGCAAAAGCATACACAAGAGATGTAAAGGAACAACACAAAATAACACATGAAATAGAAGTAAAAATAGGAGATTTAATTGTGGTCAAATTACATACACCCCATAATATACTTTAACCGAGGTACTCAGGTCCACATAGTATAATTGATTTTGCAGGTGGAAATAGATACACTTAGAAATTAGGGAAGTGTCAATTAGATATGCAGAGGAGATCAAGATGACTAGGTTAGAATTTGATGATGATAAGTGTGACACTGAAGGAAAAGATACACACTGTATTAAATTTTAAGGAACCTTACTTCCACAGGAGTATAGGAAGTATGTTTATAGGATCATATGTGAGTTGAGTATTACTCCAAATAATTTTTACAGATTGTATTAATCGTTGATATGTATGGTGTATTCCTGTGATGGGACACATGAACTAATAGAGCCTTGGTGTGTCAGACAGATGTACTATGTGGAGCCTCGGTCAGTCATGAAAGATTGGTACCTGGCCAATATATAAGGATAGTGCCAATAAGTATTGAACTATATTTTTTTTTGTGAAGCACTAGACATTCTATTACAGCTTCACTAGTATGTGTACAAGAGAAAAAAAGGTAAAATAAGTGTGTGTGAAGCAAATGTAAAGTTATGCAGACTCTACTATTACTAATATCTTTAACACTGTGTATATAACTCTTGTAACATACCTCGCATATACACACTCATCATCTTTGAAAGTGTGAGGTGTGATATTCTAATAGATAACGTTGAACAAGTAGTTAAACAAAAGAAAATAACATTTGAACCCCCTTTCAAAACCGCAATTATTAGGGAATCTTCCCAATAAATGTGTAGCTTTAATAGCCAGATTCTAAAAAAACAAAAACAAAAACATATAGAAGCAGCCAAACAACTGAAAACAGACCCAGACATCACAATCAGAAAAGCAGACGAAGTAGCTACTTTCATTTTAATATATACAAAAGAATAGCTACAAAAATGGAGGAAATTCTAAATGATGAGAACAAATTCAAGAAATCTCAAGAGACCCCACATAATCCCTCAAAAACAAGATTAATAAAGTAGTAGATTGTGCAAATAGAGTTAAAGGAGGCATAAAGGTCTCTAAACCTTCAGGTAATTATGAACTTGGTTACTGCTATGGCAATTTTAGATCTCATAAACCTGGCAGCAAGCTACGTCCATTTATTTCAAAGATACCGTTATCAACTTACCAAATAGCTGATAAATTTTGCTGAAATCCTCACTCCATACACTCCTTCTGATTACAACATCAAATCCGCCACCGATTTTCTAGATCTTTTGTCAAATAGTAACTCAAAAGGCATTATTGCATCGTTAGTTGCAGTCCCTCTATACTAACATCCAAATTAACCGCACTATTAAATACATAATAGACAGAGTTGATCAAAATGACAATATTTCTAACTGTGATATCGCAGAAAAATTAGTGAGAGTCCGTTTGTAATGTTGCATCAAAGAAGCCTCTTTTGAGTGCTCCAAAGGAAATTAATATTGCCAAAACGATGGAGTTGCAATGGGATCACCACTAGGAGTACTTTTTGCAAACTTATTTTTATGAGAAGAATAAAAAATGAAATTTTCTCAGATCTACAAAAATCTCAAATTTACTACAAATATATGTAGACGATATTTTCGTCAAAGCTGAACATATCCAACAACTAGAAAATCTAAAAATATGATTAGTAGAGATATCTGGTACCAATTTTACCATTGAACATAGTATGAATGGGTCCCTCCCCTTTTTAGATACATTAGTAAAAAAGAGATATGGAGGCACTTGCAACATTTCTATATACCTACAAATATCTAGTTCAAGGCACTGCCTAAATGGGATTAGTGAATGCCCTCAAAGATACAAACACTCAACCAACCATCAGCACCTATACTAAAAGATCACTCAGCAGTACATAGCGAGTTAAAAAGAGCTTCTCAGATCATTATAAACAATGGATTCGCCAATAAGGATGTAGAGCAAATAGCAAAAATAATTTTAGACAAATGGCACTTGGAAAAATTACCAGGACGGAAACCACTCAGACAAAAACCAGCAGGACACTAAAGTAAAAAACTTGATAAAACTATACTATAAGTCCTCTTCTCCACAGCCTACAAAGAAGATGAAAAAATCATTTAACAAATAATTAAAAGAAATGTTAAGACAAATAAAGAAAACTCTCAAATGCAATTAACTATATACTATAAAAAAAATCTCAAATACTATTAAAGAACAATACAAGACAGAGTAAAAGTGACTTTCAGAGAACTCACGCCATATATAGGTATACATGTAAACTTGGGGACTGTGCAACCCAACCCTCAACCTATATTGACATGACAAAACTTAAGCTCTCACGCCTGTTGTCATACCACCTCTCCTCAGGAGCTCCCAAACACCACCATCATTTAGCTCACAAGAGTATCAAAAAAGCACACACACACTAGTAGAAAACACAGAAGTGCTAGCAACAAATCAAGACCATAGAGGACTGCCTATCATCGAAGCTCTCTTCATAAAAAAAATATATAACTCAATCTAAATTTACAGGCTACAGATTTAGAGGCCCTGACCAGTGTAAAGAGACCTACACTTCCTGGAAGACGGAGTGAAAGTGGTGACGTTACACAACAGCCGACCAATGAGCAAGTAGCACAGTCCGATAGCCCCATCCCGGTCCACTAGCCAATCAGAAGCCTCAAAGCGGAGTATCAACCCACCAATAGCAGTATATAAACAACCTAAATTCAATCAGATATGCACACTCTAGCCACTGATGAAGTATTAAAAAAATGCGAAAATGCGTTCTGGCCAGTATTTTACATAGGCAGCCATGCCCAAAGCAATGTACAAAAATATGTCATATGGAGACATTATGCAACTCCCTGTGGAAGGAAAAATGCTCTTAGAGAAAGAGAAAAAGCAGATAAAACCTGCAATGACAATCTTGCCAAAAATTGTAATATATATATATATATATATATATATATATATATATATATATATATATAATATACATACACACATACACACATATATGCTAATAAGGACCCGGGTACGTGTGTTCACTTATGCAAAGTAGACCACTTGGAAAAAGAAACTAACGAAGCAGAGCGCTTTCGTATATTACATCTTCAGTGCAAAAAGTACATAGTAATAGAAATGCATAGATTATATATACATGAAAAAGGAACAAGGACAGTTTGAATAAGGGTAGCGGACAATTGGTCCCTAGAAGGCGGAAGGTCAATGTCAATACACTAATGATGGTAGGGTGACATCAGGTCACAGTCGCAAGGGTCAATGCGTCCACTAATGATGGTAGGGCGACATTAGGTCACAGTTGCAGGGTTACATTTTACCTGTTATTATTTTGCTTATTTCTTGACAGATAAAATTATCAAGTTTATATAAGCCCTTGTGTAGGTTGGTATTTTGATCACTGGTGGTATGGATCAAACTACACTCTATTAAGTTTCTTACTATTATGTTGTTAGTATAATAGATTGCCTGGGCATTACCCCAATAGTATATATATGCATTTCTATTTACTATGTACTTTTTGCACTGAAGATGTAATATACGAAAGCGCTCTGCTTCGTTAGTTTCTTTTTCCAAGTGGTCTACTTTGCACACACACACACACACACACACACACACACACACACACACACACACACACACACACACACACACACACACACACACACACACACACACACACACACACACACACACACACACACACACACACACACACACACACACACACACACACACACACACACACATACACACACACACGCACACACACACACACACACACACACACACACACACACACATACACACACACACACACACACACACACACACACACACACACACACGCACACACACACACACACACACACACACACACACATACACACACACACATATATATATATATATATGCATATATATATATGTACATATATATACATATATATAAATATGTATATATATATATATGTATACATAAATATATATATATATATATATATATATATTTATATATATATATTCTGTTGAAACGAAAACAAATTATTTAGAAATGGATTTCTTTTGTAAACTTACTTTCGGAAGGTATATTTTTGTTGAAAAAAGAGGAAGAAAAATAGAATTTCAATAAATATTGGAAATTTATATTGACAAAATTTAACGCACTATACTATAAAGAAAAACAAAAACAAAAGTAGAATAAACCAAAATGTTTCATAAATTGTTCTGCATCTTCACTTGGATTGTAAAATTGCAAACGAATGAGCTTGTATATATATGTACATATATATATATATATATATATATATATACATATATATATATATATACATATATATATATATATATATATATATATATATATATATATATATATATATATATATATATATGAATGAATAAAGGCTTTTTATGGAGAGCTCACACTTGGCTTCCATAAGCTTGACTGGCGCCAACTTGTTGATCCCTTAGCCTAACTTATCGTCGCAGACATGAGACTTGTGTCTTCATGGCATGCTTGTGCGTGTTCTGAGCCTCCGTGGGGTGCCTGTGTGTGCGTGGTCTTTGTATTTGGGGTTCTCCTCCTGTGGGCAGATGTCTCCTATGAGTAGATCGCATGCTAGGAAGGAGGTTAAAATCATTAATTTGTACATTAATTGTAGGTTTTAAGTCCTTTATAATTACAGCCTCCAAGATGGTCAGGCGTTGGAAGTCCATTTCCTCTGTGGCAATTTTCGTAATACTTATCATGGTTTCACTGACGAGATGGCGTCTGTGGTGGGTTCAAAGGTGGTGATTAAGTCCCCCTTGTTGAAGGTAAAGGGTGATTCATCTGTACAGTGTGGTAATTGTCCTTCTCAAATAGGTAGATATGGGCTTACAGTCCTCCTTTGTGGAAGTAAATTTGTACACTACGTGGGATTGACGAATCCCATGAGGTTTCGGTGCAGTTCTCAGAAGTAGGAGAGATGTCTTCCTGTTCCTGTAATGTTATGAATGATAATTTGTCGCTTTCTTCCGTGGGAGTCACACTTCCTTTGATATTTTTTCCAATAAATTTTCATAATCTTTATACTTATTGGATATGTGGGGTTTATAAAACATGCGATGATTAGTTCCATTTTGTTCTGTGGCAGTTTGGAGAGATTATTGTTACCAAGTTTCAATAATTCTTCTAAGCGTGACTTGGACTTTGCTGTCGGAGTATTCATTGTTGATGAATAGTTGGTGAATTCTGTCGATCTCTTTTTGGGTATCCGACCAAGATGAATAGTGTGAAAGAGCTCTTGTTAAAAGGGTACTGATGAGGGCTCTCACTTTTTCCGCTCATACATAGCCGGGGTTAGTTTTCTCCACACAAACACTAGAAGAAAAGGAGCAATTGGTTTGAGGAAGACGTCTAGGAAGGAGAGGGACCCCCTTTTACTATGCTCGACAGTGAAGTGGATAGTAAAAGGGATCTCGGCGTAATTATCAGTGGCGACCTCAGGTCATCCAAGCGGTGTATTTCAGCCTCTGAGAAAGCAAATAAGATTCTGGGACTGATTGCGCGATCTTTTGATTTCAGAAGTCCATCACTCATTAGCAAACTGTATAAATCGTTGGTTCGTCCACATTTGGAGTATGCTGTTTCCGTGTGGTCACCGAATCTCATTGGGGACGTTGACAGACTGGAAAGTGTACAACGGCGAGCCACAAAACTGATTCCAAATGTAGAAAGTAGGTCGTGCGAAGGTCGACTAAAAACACATGAATCTGTTTTCCCTGAGAAAGCGTAGACTCGGAGGTGGCTTGATGCAGGTCTTTAAGATTTTGAAGGGAATTGACAACATCAGGAGTGAAAATTTTTTCACATTGAATGAGAATCAGACAAGAAACAGTGGTCTCGGACTGTCCGGAAATGGATTCAATTTGGAGGTGGGTGGAAGCAACTTTGCCGGCCGTGTAGTTGGTGAATGGAATAAACTTTCTGCACAGGTAGTGCAATGTAGTTCAGTTCGAAGCTTTGAGAATCATTTAGATAAATACCTAAGTAACATGCTGTAATGATTATAATTTATCTTATATTATTTGTTTTTGTTTTGTTATCATTTGTCTATCTGATTTTCATTTATTATTAGTTATATGCCAATTTATCATTATTTACTATTTACCTGTTTGTTTATTATTTAACTATACCTATGCATTTATTTATATATTTTATTTGTTATTTACATTATTATAGTTTTTATTTTATTGTTTTATTATTAATATGATTTTTTTTTCGCATCCGACCTAGATATGGATCAAAAGGTTTCCTGTCGGCATGCTCCGCCTTTGTAATCCTTTGTAAAACACCTCCTTGAGCTTCCTTCTAAAGGTTTCATGGTCTTGAAGGGAATCTGTAAAAAAGCACACATAAATCTATTGTCTCCAAATTTGCTGATGATACAAAACTGTGCGGAATGGTAAGTGATAGCTAATTGTGCGCTTATTATTTTTTTAAAGGCATTTTCAAATGTATTACTATGGACTTATCCACCTTTGAAAGGAGGTTTATGACTTCGCTAGAAGTCGAGTTCGACTACAAGTCCCTTTCTTTTTCAATAATTTGGTATGTTCTTTCTTTATGATTATGGTAAGAATGTTCTCGATGAATGGTGTGATGACATTTTATTTTATATGTTTGCGTTCATGCTTATTCTTTACTGGGTTCGTTCACCGGGTAACTGGGAAAGGTTACTGGGTTTTCCGGTTAGTGACGTTTTCTTGCATTCTTGAGAGAGCCTCCGGCTTTGGGTTCTGACATAATGTCGCATGCTTAGGTTTGTCCCATACTTGGGTTTGTGGTGTTTTGTAGCATGCTTGGGTTTGTGGCGGTCTGTCGTATGCTTGGGTTTGTGGCGGTTTATTGTATGTTTACGCTTGTGGCGGCTTGTCGCATGTTTGGGAGGGCCTTGAGGTCCTCTGCTTGTATATTTTAGTTTGGGCTCAACTCTTTAATATACAATACCTCTAAGATTGAGATACATCTATATTCTGTATATATTTTCAAAATATAGGTGTTTTCTTCTGGGGTGTTTCTTGTCAGGGCTATGCCATGTTCTTGTCTTAAGTGTCAATTTATTTATCTATTTATTTAATTCATCTTTTTTTATTTAAGGTGATATGGAAGATGACTGAGTAGCATAATTGTCGTCATGCTGTCAACTGTAAAGCACTCATTTCCACCTGTACTTGCATCACAATGAACTTATTCTAAACATGCAATAATTTGTCACTACCCGAGCTATCAGTAACCTCTCCCAGCTACTCGGTAACTATCCCCAGTTAACTGGTAAACACCCCCGGTGAAGAGAAAGTACGAACACAGATATGCAAAATGAAATATCATCACAACATTCATCGGAAACATTTTTACCCTAACCATTGAAAAAGAAAATCTCAAGCCGTTGATGAAGGGTCTCGTACCCGAAATCGTGATCTAACTAAAATGACTACCTATAATGAAGTCCATAATAAGGCATATGGAAAATACTTTTCAGAAAATATTTATAAGCACGCGACTAGCCATCACTTTCAATGAAGTATGCATAAGAGAATATATATATATATATATATATATATATATATGTATATACACTTATATATATATATATACATATATATATATATATATATATATATATACATATATGTATACGGATATATATACACATATATATATATATATGTGTGTGTATATATATGTACATTCATGATAAACGAATATATTATATGTATGACTAAGCAAGTAAATAATGGTAGGAAAATGATGGAGAGGAAATCCAAACTGAGCAAGATAATATGCTGGAAATGGCAGCCAGGAGAAGATAAGAGCTTGGGATGGTGGTCCCACCGCCACGCAAAACCACAGGAGTTATCGGGAGGACTTGAACCCCTTCTGTACCGGGTGCCACTTTTCCTTTCATTCTGACTGCTGCCAGACTATTTAATGTATTTGTCAAAACCACGGTGGTGAAGGGGCTGTGGTCAATTTGAATCTATTCCATACCGACTGGCAATTTTCCTCTTAGCCAGACTGCCGTCAAGCTATTTTATTCATCTTTGTGGTCCACTTGATAATGTTTAACACGTTTACCCCTATGAAAGATCTTATGATCAATTGTGCACGATTTTACTTTGCTGAGGAGGCCTAACTTTATTCAAGGGTGTTGGAACACTAAGGTTTCATAAAAAGATGCAATGTCTATGAAGCAAGGCTGTGTATCTCACGTGTCTTTATTCTCTTTCACAACAATCAAGAAAAACTGTCTGAACTGGCATGACAATGTAATGGAGTGTTTCCATTTTGCTTTTACTAACAGTGGTCTTGCTGTTTCATTCAACCGAGAAAAATAATTTAGGTTTAGAAGGTTAGAGATTACCTCGATTAGCCTTTCTGCCACTGTTGTGCTCTCCTAATTCACATACATTTCTTTTATTCTATTATCATCATATATTTTCTTTAGGGAGGGAGAGTTGTCTGACTGAATTTTAAGCTGAATAGAATTATGTAATAACATAAATAATTAAATAAAAAGATAAGGAACCCCACCAGGTCGAGACAGCCTTAGCCCATAGGTATTCTATTCAATTTTAATAATATTACTTAGATAGATTTGAAACTTGTTTCGAATAACGCTTCGCCTATCACAATACAAACATAAAAGAAATAAAAAACGAAGTGGTAAATAAACGCCAAAAAAGCAACAACAACAGGTAAAACTAACAAACAAAAGAATCAGTTCATCCAATCGCATCCTAGAATTTCATTTTCTCTCCAAGGATGCTTTATTCTATCTATACCCTGGCGATTTCTTTCAGTTGATAAAAAAAATCCTCAGTGGCCAGTTAACCGGTACTTCGCTGTAGTAGTCTGAGGCTTTATCCAGGTAACTTTACTTAGCCGGAGTAAATCCATCCGCACTCTTTTCCTTATGTTGTTGAACGTTTTTCTCCTTTTACAAATGGATTCACTCTTTTACTTCGTTTACGGGTTTCTCCATCTTTCTCTTTCTGTTCATATGAACTCACACACCCCAATACCTTGTCCCAGCTTTTGCTCTTCCCCCTTTCTCTCTCCTATCTATTCGCGTTCCTTCATCCCTCTTTTACAGATTTTGCTTTGTACAACTTCGTCTTTCCTTCTTTTCTCCCTTCCGCCTCTCCACCTTTCTCTCTTAAGGGTTGGTTTCTCATACAACGACGTTCTTTATCGCTGTCAATATCTCTCAGCCCCCCCCCTCTCTCTCTCTCTCTCTCTCTCTCTCTCTCTCTCTCTCTCTAAATGAAACATCAATGTGATCGTCAATTTCCTAATACCTTGTTTAAATAGTTAATGTACACCGCAGACCATTAAGCGACATTAACCAGGTGTATATAAGCTGTATGTTTAGATTGTGATACTGTTTATTGGGGACAAACTGGAAGAGATTTGGCAATCCAGAATTAAAGAGCATAAAATTCTGTAAAATATGGTCAACAAAGTTCCGCAGTATTCTCAGCACATTGCCAATAAAGATCACCGCATGCATTGGGATGATGCTGAAATAATTTATAAATCAACATGTAGCTTCAAAAGGAAAATAATAGAGTCTTCCCTGATTAAACATCTCCCTAATTTCAATATATCAAATGGTCAGTGGTCACTGACTGCATCACCACCTCAGCAGTCAGCCAAGTTCTACCTCATATACTCCAAGGTCACAAAACTCCAGGCGACCTGCGGAGCATCGGTCACGTTACCTGAGCTTGTTCCTTCTCCCACCTCACATCTTTGTATATAAGCATATGCCCTCCACTATGTATTCATTCTGCTGAAGAGTGTCACAATTAGTGATCGAAATATACAGAACATTCGACATCGTCTGGGCTTTTTTTGTTATTTGTGGGATAAAAAGTTTATTTTATCAATGTGCTACGACATGTATATAGTGTATATATATTATATATATATATATGTATATATATATATATATATATATACATATATATATATATTTATATATATGTATGTATATATATATACATATATATATATATATATATGTATATATTATATATATATATATATATATATAAAAATATACATATATATACTTCTCTCCATCTCTATCTCCCCTATCTCCTTCTGCCTCTCTCACCCTCCCTCTCTCCCTCTCACCCTCCCTCTCCCTCACCCTCTATCTCTTTACTTCTATCTTCCACTTCACTTTTTCTCCCACCCTGTCTATCTCTGTCGTCCATTTTCTCTTTTGTACAAATTCTGCCTTTTCTCTTCTTTGTTCATGTATATGTGTTCACCTTTCTCTCTTAAATTCGTTTGTGTTATTTTCGCTATCTTTCTTTTTTCTTTTTGAGACACCTCCATTTTACAGTTTAATTCATTCCCTCCATTTTAAATTAGTTTGTTTATGTTTTTCCTTTAATTTTGTTTATTTATTAAAGTCATATGTGTTTTACCATTTAATATCTTTCCCTGTTTCATACTTTTCACAGATAACCAATACGTTTATATGAGTTACCTTTCATTCACAATTTTATTTGTAATAGATGATAATTTTTTTTTTTTTTTTTTTTCAGTTTGTGAGACATTTTCTACTTTTTGAATAACTTATCTCTTCCCCTGTTGTGGACTGAGCTCTTTTATCCCAGCTTCGTTTATATGCGTTAACCTTTCCCTCTTCAACTCGTCCGCGTAATTTTCTCTTTTTCTCTCTTTTATTTTTCTGAACCATTTCCTCGCCTAGCTGAGGGTTTTCTTTTTTCCCACATTTCTATTTATTCATGTGTTCTAAGCGCTCTCACTCGTTGACTGCCTTGTATCCTTTTCTCTCTTTTTTTCCTTCTATTTCTCTTTAATTTCTCCATCATTTTCTCCTTTTTACTCTTGTCCCCCTCTTCTGCAGGGACTTCTGACACTTGAACCCCTTCCGTGCCGGGTGAAATTTTGTCTTTTATTTTGGTTATAACCGGGCTATCTAGTTCAATTCCATCTCATTCTCTCGGTAGTGGAGTGTCTGTAATCTATCTTTAAACATCGTCCACAACCTGCTTATAGTTAATAGGATGCTATTTCATTCAAGTGTGTGGCATGTCATTGGTAGGAGAAATGTTAAATTCAATTCTGCTTATTTGTTTTATTTACTTTTTTACTTGTAAGAGTGAAATTTTGTCTTTTATTTTGGTTACAACCGGGTTATTCAGTTCAATCCCATGTCATTCTCTCGGTAGTGTAGTGCTTGTAGTCTATCTTTAAACATCGTCCACAACCTGCTTATAGTTAATAGGATGCTATTTCATTCAATTGTGTGGCATGTCATTGGTAGGAGAAATGTTAACTTCAATTCTGCTTATTTGTTTGATTTACTTTTTACCTGTAAGAGTCTCATGTCCTTATCTCTCTTTTGATTTTTATTGTCTTAGTTCTACCCACCTTTCTCCCTTTTACACGCAATATGCCG
Organism: Oratosquilla oratoria; assembly: GCF_046742065.1. Classification (NCBI taxonomy): domain Eukaryota; kingdom Metazoa; phylum Arthropoda; class Malacostraca; order Stomatopoda; family Squillidae; genus Oratosquilla; species Oratosquilla oratoria. The sequence goes on from NC_134779.1 coordinate 76,443,448, forward strand.
GTGTTTTCGCCCTTTTTATTGTGTCTTTCGTTTTATCCTCGTGTTCCCCTCCTTTCCAACTTCATCGCCTTCTCCTTCTCCCTCCGTCCTCCCTTCCTTTGCCACAAGTTGCAACTGTCGCACTTTTCCCTCCTAATTCCACCAACCCTAGCGGCAATTTATTTTCTCTAAACATCGCTCACTTCATCCTTTCGCATCTCCCTTCCTTCCTTCCTTTATTTCCTCCTCTTTCTTTCCCTTTCTCTTCCCATTTCCCTTCCTCTCCTTTCCCTCCCTTTTTTTCCTTCGCTCCTCTCCTCTCCCCTTCTCTCGTCTCCTTCCTCTCCCCTCCTATCTTTCCTATTCCCTCCTTCCTCTCCTCTCCTTCCCCTCTCTTCTTCTATCCTTTTCTCCCTCTTCCTCCCATTCCCTTCTACTTTTCCGTTCCTTCGACCTCCTTTTCTCTCATTTCCTATCTGTTTCTCTCCCTTCCTTCCGCTTCCCCCCCTCTCTCTCTCTACCCCTTTCTCTCATTCTTCCTCTTTCTCTCTCTTCCTCTCCCTTTCTCGGTTTCTCTCTCTTCCTCTCCCTTCCTATCCCTTCTTCTCCCATCCTCCCCTATCCTCCTATTTTCCTCCCTTCCTCTCCCTTTCTTTCCATCTGTCCTTTCCTTTTTCTTCCTCTCCCTCCCGTTTCCATCCTTTCTTTCCTCTTTCTCCATCTCCCTTCCTCCCTCTTCCACACACTTCCATTCCCTTCTTCATCCTTCATCTCCCCTCATCTCTGTCTCTCCTTTACTCTCCCCCTTTACTCTCATCTCCCCTTTTTTCTTTTCTTTTACTTCCCCCTTTTCCTCCTCTCTTCTCTCCTCTCCTGCTTTTGTATTTTTTCTTCTCCGCTCCTCTCCTTTCCTCTTTCTTCCTCTCCCTTCCTCTTTCTTCCTTGCTCTTTTCTCTTCCTCTACCTCCCTCTCCTTCCTTTTCATTTCTTATGCTCTTCTGCCCCTCTCTTCTCCTCTCCTCTACTCTCATCTCACCTTTTCTCCCCTCCTCTCTCCAAATCTCCCTATGCTTCCCCATAGCCTCTCCTCTTTCCTTTCTCTCCATTTACCTCCTTTTATTTCCCTTTCCTTCCCCCAATTTCTCCCCATTCTCTTAACTTATCCCATCCTCTCCTCGCCTCTCCTCTACTCTCTCGCTCTTCTCCCTTATTCTCTCCTCTCTCTCTCCTCTGACCACCTTCTCTCTTCTCTCCTCCCTTCCTCTCCTCTCTTCTTCCCTCCTCTTCACTTCTGTGTCCTCCTCTCTCATCTTCATGTCTCAGTTCCACCTTTGGATCTCTTTCCTTTCCTCAGAATCTTCTCTTCTTCTCGGTAGTTTTTGCTTTCTCTCGCAAAACCTGAGATGAAGCTGAGAAAAAGTGAGGGTCACTCCTAAGATAAATAGAATCAACTGAAGTGGGTCTGGAAAGAATAACTATAAAGGGTACCGCTAGGTGCAGTTGCATGTTACAAGATACGGGTACTTCTCGCTGTTGGGAACCTATAAAACTAGGAAATGTCCTCCATGTCTTCGACTTCTCTTTTTTTTTTTCTTCTTCTTCTTCCTATTCTCCTGACTCTTCCTCTTACTCCTCTTGCTCTTTTTCTCCTGCTGTTCTTCCTAGCTTTTATCCTCCTCCTTGACATCCTCCTTTTCCATTTCCTCCTCTTACTCTTTCTCCTCTATCTTTTGGCCTTTTTCATTCTCCTTTCTCCACCTTTTCTTCCTCCTCTTCCTCCTCCTCTTCTTCTTTTTCTTCCTCTTTCTCTTCCTCTTCATTCGCCTGCTCTTTTCGCCGGTGTTCCCTTTCTTTCTCCTCCTCCTCCGTATGGGGTATTAATTACACAACTTTATAACAGGATTTTAGGGATGTCCCTACCGATCAGAGTCACGTAACATAATTGGAGACTGGTCACTACTTAAGATAGATTGTTGATAAATTTCAACTTCTCTTACCGAACTTCTTAAATCTCTTCTTTACCACGTCTATGATTTTGATTTTGTTCTTAAGGGTAAAAACGCTTTTTTCTTCGACAAAATATATATATTTTTTCTCTTAACTTCTCCTCCTCCTCCTCCTCCTCCTCCTCCTCCTCCTCCTCCTCCTCCTCCTCCTCCTCCTCCTCCTCCTCCTCCTCCTCCTTCTCCCCTTACTCTTATTCCTCCTCATACACCCATCCCTCCTCTCTGTCCCCAATCTCGTTCTCTTACTCCGCCCCCCCCCCTTTCTCTTTTCCCCCATTCTTCCTCATCCCTTCCTCCTCCTCTTACTCTTTCTTCTCCTTGTCCTCTTTGACCTTCTTCTCCTCCTTGGCCTCCTTTTCCTCCTTGACCTTTTCAACTCCTCCTTTTCCTCCTCCTCCTCCTTTTCCTCCTCTCTCTCACCCTTTTCCCACAGCTGTACCACTTCCCCTCCACCTCTTCCTCCCCTTTCCCCATCCACCTTCCTTTCCCTTCTGCCACTCTCCTTCCCACTCCTCCTCCCTCTTCCTACTCCTCGCTCTCACCTCAATCTCTCTCCTCTTTGACTTTTCTTTTCTTAGTTTTCACTTAATGAACTCTCATTCTCGTTTCCTCTCTTCTGCGAAATATCTTCACCCGCTCTCTATGATCCATTTCTTCTCTTTTTCTCTTCTTCTCTTTTTGTTGCATCGATACTTTCTTCCATTTTTCTCCTTTCTCATTTCATTTTCTGTCTCACATTTCTTCCTTTCCTTTCCCAAACTTTTTGTTCCTCTTTTCTTTCTCACTAAATTACATTTTCTTTTCCTCTCTTCACATTTTCTTTTTGATACGTCGACAATGTGACATCCTTTACAAATTTTGTCCTGGTTGACGCTACACGATTTTTTTTTCAGTCGTGAGAGAAACACTGATTTTGAAGGCAAAAATCATGGCTACTAACTCCATCTACATCATTATGTGCTTGAAAGATTTTGGTCTGGTTAACACGGCTTTATTCAGCTGAGGTAAAGGCCTCTCATCTTTCTTCCCTCCGTCTTTCTTCTGCCCACAATATCATTTTCCTCCTTCCTACTTTCCCTCTTCCCCACTTCGTCCTCTCTTTTTATATCTCCCTCTTTTCTTCGTCTCTTCTTCAAATATTTCCTTCTCACTCTTTTTCCACTCTCTCTCTTTGCCCTTCTGCTTCTCTCTCCTATTGTCCTTCCTCCCATTTCCCCTCTCTCTCTCTCTCTCTCTCTCTCTCTCTCTCTCTCTCTCTCTCTCTCTCTCTCTCTCTCTCTCTCTCTCTCTCTCTCTCTCTCTCTCTCTCTCTCTCTCTCTCTCTCTCTCTCTCTCTCTCTCTCTCTCTCTCTCTCTCTCTCTCTCTCTCTCTCTCTCTCTCTCTCTCTCTCTCTCTCCCTCTCTCACGCTCTCTCTCTCTCTCTCTCTCTCTCTCTCTCTCTCTCTCTCTCTCTCTCTCTCTCTCTCTCTCTCTCTCTCTCTCTCTCTCTCTCTCTCTCTCTCTCTCTTTCTCTCTCTCTCTCTCTCTCTCTCTCTCTCTCTCTCTCTCTCTCTCTCTCTCTCTCTCTCTCTCTCTCTCTCTCTCTCTCTCTCTCTCTCTTTCCCATTCTCTTCCTCTCCTCCTCTCCCCTCTTCTCTTTTCCCCCTCATCCCCACCACCACCTTTTTCCCCTCTTCCCCACTTCGTCCTGTAATCTCTTCCTTTCCTTCTTTCCCCTCTTTCTCATTTCCTCTATTTCCTCCCCTTTCTGCAATCTCTGTCATCCCTCTCCTTCTCCCCCTTTCTCTCCCCTCTCACAATTCTGCTTTCCTCTCCCCTACTTTACCTCTCTCTTTATAAAATCGTTCTTTTCTTCTTTCCTCATAGTCTTTGATTCATTCTAGATTTTTTGTGATTTATTTTTTATTTTCTTTATACTCCTCCTTCCTTTTCTTTTATTAGTTTCTTATCATTTTTTATTTCAGTAGCTCTATCCTTCCATCTCTACGTCCCTTTGTACCTTCAACGTTTGTTTTCTCTCTCTCTCTCTCTACCGATTTCTTCCTTTCATTCCTCCTCATCCTCTCTCTGAGCTAATAGTCCACCTCCTATCTTCCTTTTTTTTCTTTAATTTCTCACTCGTTCCT
>NC_134779.1:76457559-76460059 GCF_046742065.1 Oratosquilla oratoria
GAATTTTGGGTTTTCTGGGGGTGAATTGTGACCACATAAAGTTTATGGAGTGAGGAAAGCAAATATAGGCTCTGGCCTATCTGGCCTGTCACCTGGGCTGGAATTATACCAGTGCTGACCCAGGTTAATCTTAGGATTAGAAAAGTGTTACGCTGTGCGATAATATCTGCATATTATTTAGAATGCACCTTTTGAAACAGGCAATCTTGGAAAGGAGGGGGGAATGACATTCTGGCAAATGGTGAAAGGGGTGCATAAGCCAAGCAAGGCTGAGAACCCCTGCTCTAAGAGATGCACTTTGAATTTTAAGAATACATAACTTTTTGGACAAGATATGATGTTTTTCTTTCCTTTCCGAAAAAAATAAAATTTATCCCGAACTCCCTGTGTATACATATATATATATAAATATATATATATATATATATATATATATATATATACATCTATATTTATATATGTATATATATGTATGTATATATATACATACACATATATATACATCTATATGTATATACCTATATTATATATATATATATATACATACATATATATATTATATACATATATGCATATATATCATTGGAAGGGCGGTAAGCTAAATACAGAGAACAGTTGGAGTTTTATTCACTGATGTTTCGTCATTACCAGGACATTCTCAGGGTACATACAATCTCAGAAAACGAACAGCTTATATAATTCAGTAAGCTAAACATAGAGAACAGTTGGAGTTTTATTCACTGATGTTTCGTCCTTACCAGGACATTCTCAAGGTACATACAATCTCAGAAAACGAACAGCTTATATAATTCATCCTAGCCGTGTTCCTCTCCCTCGAAACCCTCCTCCGTTCACAATACTTCTTAGGTGACTCCGACCATGCTGCTTCTCCCTTCGTTCTCAATCGTCCTCTTGACCTCCTAGATGATTAAAGTGTATGTTGTTCCTGCTAATTTTATAAACCCATCCCAATAGATGACGCAGAGATGGGAAGTGATGTAGGCTACCTCCCTGCATCAACTATAGGGATGGGTTTATAAAATTAGTAGGAGCAGGAAGCACTTTAATCATCAAATAGGTCAAGAGGATAATTGAGAAAGGAGGGAGAGGCTGCATGGTCGGAGTCACCTAAGAAGTATTTAGAATGGATGAGGATATGGAGGAAGAAGAAGACGGCAAGGATGAATTATATAAGCTGTTCGTTTTCTGAGATTTATGTACTTTGAGAATGCCCTGCTAAGGACGAAACGCCAGTGAGTAAAACTCCAACTGTTCTATGTGTTTAGCTCACCGCCCTTCCACTCATTTGTCTTCCATACTTTAACTTATATATATATATAATGCCTTTGTGGATTGAAAAGTGTAATGAGAAATAGACATCTGGGAATGGATGCTAAAAGGAGGTTATATGAAGGAGTGACTATGCCGACTGCACTGTACGGAAAAGAAACATGGAACATAAGAGAGGAAAAGAGAAGGAGCTTGAATGTGTTTGAGATGAAAAGTCTGAGAATATGATAGGGGTTACTAGGCTAGATAGAGTGAGAAATGAGGAGGTGAGGAGGAGAACAGGGGTGGAAAGGGAGTTGGGGGATAGGGTTGATGAAAGAGTATTAGGATGGTTTGGACACATGGAAAGAATGAGTGAAGAAAGATTAGTAAAAGAAGTGTGGAAGGTAGAGGTGGAAGGAGTGAATATGAGGTAGCGTCCCAGGATGAGATGAATGGACGGGGTCAAAGGGGCATTACAAAAGAGATGAATGTCTGTCGAGGAAGGACGGGAGAGATAGATGATAGGGGTGAATGGAGAAGGGTTGTATATGGATGATGCTATGATGCATGAGGGGGAGTGGGTGGGGGATGGGTATATGAGTAAGTATGTATGAGAAATGATTTGACAAAGCCCTACGGAATTTCTCCCCGTCTTTTCCTTTTTTTGCATAAGGGGACGGAGAGGGGGAGTAGTCGAATTAATGAAAAGGCTTTGCTGTGGATGTACTGTGTCTTGCGACACTGCTTAACCCAGGGCAGTGGAGAAGATGCAGGGATGACCCGTCATCCAGGAGGTGCCAAGATGAGAGGGAGGGAGGAGTGTGGACGGGAGTGGAATATGTAGGGGATGGAATGGGTGGGAGTGGTTTCTATGCCTTTTTCTTTTTGTCTACTCCTCGTGTAAAGGGGAAAAAGCCTTTGGTATATGTCTGTATGCATGTATGTATGTATGTATGTATATACACACACACACACACACACACACACACACACACACACACACACACACACACACACACACACACACACACACACATATATATATATATATATGTATGTATGTATGTATGTATGTATGTATGTATGTATGTATGTATGTATGTATGTATGTATGTATGTATGTATGTATGTATGTATGTATGTATGTATGTATGTATCAAGGACTACTATTACACAGGACGTGCGCACCAAGATCCCTGGGTCCGCTAGCGGAGGCCATTGCTTTCTT
>NC_134779.1:76465059-76470059 GCF_046742065.1 Oratosquilla oratoria
ATTTTGAATGAATTTAAATGATAGCATAGAGGGATTTGGGAAAAATGGCAATGTAGTTATAATGGGAGACCTTAATGCTAGGGTAAGAAATGAACCAATAGACGGAGTGGTTGGGAAGTGTAGAATTACACGTAAAAATCTTAGTGGAGAGTTGATGGTGTAGATGTGTCTAGATAGAGAACTGATGATAGAAAATGCAATGTTTAGGAAGAAAGTCAAGCATAAGTACACATGGGAGACGGTGGTGGATAAAAGGGTGGTAAATAGAGCGTTAATGGACTATATAGTGGTAACCAGGAGTATAATAGGAAGAGTTAAGGATGTACATGTTCTAAGGGTAGAGAGTTGGAGAATATCAGATAATTTTTTCGTGGAAGATAAGTTGAGAGTAGGGGATAGATGGAGAAAGAGAGGAAAAGAGGAAAAAGACAGATGGTAGGGAGATGCTTAGAGTGAACGGCCTCAATGAGAAAGAAAAAGAGAAGAAGTACAGGAAGAAGTTGGGAAAGGAGTTGGATGGAATGAAAGATAGAGTAGAACTAGAAGTGAAGGAAGAATAGGAATTGTTCAAGGAGGGAATAACAAGGTGTGTAAAGATAGTGTGTGGAACAAGGAGGACGGGAAGAAATAAAAGGAAGGGTAGTGAGTGGTGGAATAAAGAAACAAAGAAGGGTGTAGAAGAGAAGAAGCGAGCTTTCACAAATTGGTTACAAAATAGGACGAGAGAAACATATGAGGGATACAAAAAAAAGAGAAGAGAAATAAACCGTAAGATAAAGGAGGCAAAGTGGAGAGCAGATGTGAAATGGGTTAAGAGTATGGTAGAAATTTTTGAAAGTAATAAAAACATGTTTTGGAAATGAATTAAGAGAGGAAGAGGAGGCGCATCAAGTATAGAAGAAAAAGTTAAAGGGAAAGATGGAGAGGTGATAATGCAAGAGAAGATAGGCAAAGTATTTTAGGGAGTTGCTAAATGTGATGAAGGATACGAATGGAAAGGTAGTTGCAGTGGGAAGCGCTAAGAAAGTGACCAGAATGAGTGCCGAAAGTAGGAGAAGAAATAAGGAAAGATGCAGTAAAGACAATTGTTAAGATGATGAGAGCAGGTAAGGCTGGTGAGGTTATTTGATGTTTGTTTAAGAGAGGGTAGAGTGCCGGAGGACTGGAGGACTGCCTGTATAGTTTCAATTTACAAGGGAAAGGGGGACAAGTGTGAGTGTAGTAGTTTCAGAGGGATCAGTTTGTTAAGTTTAGTTGGATAGGTTTATGGGAAGGTCTTGATTGAGACGATTATGAGAGGAACAGAGGGAGTAAGTTAAGGACAGGTAGGGTTTGCTTAAATCATATTTTTGTGGCAAGACAGGTGTGTGAGAAAGCTATAGGAGAAGGTAAAGATATTTTTGGGCTTTATGGATTTGGAAAAGGCTAATGACAGGGTAGACAGGAAGGCACCGTGGGAAGTATTGTAAATATATGGGAGAGGAAGAAAGCTCTTAAGAGCAGTCAAAATTCTTTACGAGAGTAGTAGAGCTTGTGTTAGGATTAGAAATGGAGAGAGTGAGTGGTTTGAGGTAAAGGAAGGACTTTGTTACGAATGCGTTATGTCGCCTTGGCTGTTCAATTAATACATGGATGGTGTGCTCCAAGAGGAAAATGCAAGGGTAGTGGGTCAGGGATTGGAGATGGTTAAAAAAAGGGAGAAAAGTGGGAGATAAGTCAATTGTTTGCTGACGACACTGCGCTTGTAGCATGATAAGAGGAAGGGTTAAGGAAGTTATTGACAGGGTTTGGGAAGGTGTGCAAAAGAATGAAGTTGAAGATAAATGTGGGTAGAAGTAAAGTGATGAGATGTATAAGGGGTGAAAGTGGAAGTGATTATTAAGAAAGAGAGTAATGGAGAGTGGATAGTTTTAGATACTTGGGTGGAAATGTGGCAGGAAAAGTAGGGCCAGAGGTGGAGGTAGAATGTAGATTGAGAGAAGCGAGTAAATGGCTTGGAGGATTAAAAAGTGTAATGAGAAATAGACATTTGGGAATGGATACTAAGACGAGATTGTATGAAGGAGTGATTGTGCCGACAGCACTATACGGGGCATAAACATGGAACTTATGAGAGGAAGAGAGAAGGAGTTAGAATGTGTTTGAGACGAAGTGTCTCAGAATTATTATAGGGATTACTAGGCTAGATAGAGTGAGAAATGAGGAGGTGAGGAGGATAACGCGGGTGGAAAGGGAGTTGAAACATAAGGTTGATGAAAGAGTACTGGGATGGTTTGAACACATGTAAATAATGAATGAAGAAAGATTAGTAAAACAGGTGTAGAAGGCAGAGGTGGAAAGAGTGAACATGAGAGGGCGACCTAGGATAGGATGAATGGATGGGGCAAAAAGGGTAATACAAAAGAGAGGAATGTCTGTCGAGGAAGGACGGGAGGGGGCATAAGATAGGAGTGAATGGAGAATTATTGTGTATGGACCATGCAGTTATGCATGAGGGGGAGTGGGTGGGGGATTGGGAGTGAGGGAGTATGTAAGAGAAATAAATTGACGCAGCCCTTTGGGATTTCTCCCCGTCTTCTCCTTTTCAGCATGAGGGGATGGAGAGGGGTGTGGGTCACCGATTAAATGAAACGGCCTTGCTGTGAATGTGCTGTGTCTTGTGACACTGCATTCTAACCCAGGGCAGTGGACAAGATGTAGGGATGACCCGTCATCCAGGAGGTACCAAGATAAGAGGGAGAGAAGAGGGTGGATTGAAGAGGAGCATGTTTGAGATGGAATGGGCGGGAGTGGTTTTTATAGTTTTTTTGGCTACCTCCTTTGTAGGGGGGAAAAGCCCTTGGTATATATATGTTTATATGTATATATATATATATATATATATATATATATATATATTCATACACACACACACACACACACACACACACACACACACACATATATATATATATATATATATATATATATATATATATATATATATTGGAGTAACGCGGCAAAATATTTTCTTTGAGGCATATTGAATTGTATGCAACAGCAAATTGAGCTCTGATGAGTTTCCGATGAAGAGTTTCAAGTCTTCTAAAGATCTCTCTAGCATGGAGAGGTAAAGAAAAAACCAAGTTGCCGATAGAAGCCATCTAATGGGTAGAACAGGATACAAGACGTTTCGCTAATCACAGTTAGCATTTTCAATTGTGACAAATAGTGACTGCTCATGGGAGGGCTGATTTGTCTCGTAGCTGGTTGTCTGGTTTGGCGGATTCTGAATGACTTGAGGCTGGGGAGGATGGTGGGGGCGTCCTGTTGGGTGTTCAGTGTAGGTTGGCTGTATTTAATGTGGAGGGCCTCAAAGGAGGGCAAGGCGGCGCTTGTCACTTTCTTGGTCTAAAATGGTGGTAAATACAGAACCTACACTGAACACCCAACAGGAAGCCCCCACCGTCCTCCGCAACCTCAAACCATTCAGAATCCACCAAACCAGACAACCCAGCTACGAGACAAATCAGCCCTCCCATGAGCAGTCACTCCGTCCGCGACGGACACCCAGGCCACAGTAACGGTCATCTGAGTGTCCTTTCCCAGTGGTCACAGTTCCCCTTCCCGCGTTCCTTTCCCCGGTATTCAAAGTGTCTCTTTCCCAGTTTCAGACCACACTAACGGTCATTTCTTTGTAATCTTTCCTAGTGTTTACCTTCTGTATTTATAATCATCCATTTTCTTTGCTATTGTCACAATTGAAAATGCTAACTGTGATTAGCGAAACGTCTTGTATCCTGTTCTCCCCATTAGATGGCTTCTATCGGCAACTTGGTTTTTTTCTTTACCTCTCCATGCTAGAGAGATCTTTAGAAGACTTGAAACTCTTCATCGGAAAACTCATCAGAGCTCAATTTGCTGTTGCATACAATTCAATATGCCTCAAAGAAAAAAAAAATATATATATATATATATGTTTTAAATAACCCACTGTCGGAGAAACAAAGCAAAGGAGACAGACGAACTGTAGATTTTCGACCACTACTGTGGTCCTCTTCAGCAGTATGGATACTGCTGAAAACCCAAATCAGCAAAAACCCAAATCAGATAAAAACCCAGGAGTATATAAACTACCGTGTAAAGACTGTAATGAGGTCTACTGGGGTCAAACTGGTAGGGACCTCAACACCAGAGTAAAAGAGCACAAAAACTCTGTCAGGTATGCACAAAACAACTCCGCGGTCTTCCTCCATACATCAACAAAAGATCACCGCATAGATTGGAACAATCCAGAATTAATTTATAAATCCAATTATAGCTTCAGGAGAAAGATAGTTGAATCTTTCCTCATTAAACACTTGCAAATTTCAACACATCAAAAGGGCAATGGTCACCTGATTGTATAACAACTTATGCTGTGAATAAATTATTACCATTACCGAATCCGCCCCACCTCGGACATGTGACTTGAGCCACCTCCCCTTGTTCCTACTTTGTACCTCTCTCACTGTATAAATTCTTGTACATCTTATCTTGTATCCATACTGCTGAAGAGGACCACAGTAGTGGTCGAAATATACAGTTCGTCTGTCTCCTTTGCTTTGTTTCTCCGACAGTGGGTTATTTAAAACATTTTACTAAATGTGCTACTACATTTTCGTCTTGTGATATATATATATACATACACACACACACACACACACACACACACACACACACACACACACACACACACACACACACACACACACACACACACACACACACACACACACACACACACACACACCATCAAATGGACGTTCCGCCACATTCATACGCGCTGTTTTTCCACATGCGAGATTTTGATCATTGTATTGACTGATCTAATTTTTCTTCCATCATGTCATGTGATTTATTTGCCAAAACGAACATCATTGAAAGCTGTTTGATAAAAAAGAAATCTGAAGCCTCTAACTTTAATATTAGCCATGGAATTTTTAAATTGGGTCACTTTATCATTGATAATTTTTTAAATC
>NC_134779.1:76475059-76477559 GCF_046742065.1 Oratosquilla oratoria
CAGGAAAATAAATTGAGAGAAGATCTGATTGATAAAAGCCTTCAGATGTTTAAGACGTGTACAGCGTTTCCCCATTAAATTCTTCCAATAATCCTCATGGTATGGGGACGGATGTTGGTGGGGATTGAGGTGTTGGTAGTTGGAGCAAAACGATCTCAGTCCCAAAAGCCTTATCTACCAGGGCCATTTTTTAATTTTTACCTTTTCCAATTTAAACATGCAATCTATGGGTTTCATGGATTTATTCGTATACATCATCAATATATGTATACATGCATATATGAATATATGTATATACATATATATATATATATATATATTTATATATATATATATATATATATATAGATTGACAGCTATAGAGGTTAGATGGCAAAATGAAAATTTAAGACTAGAATAGTGAGCCTATCCAGAACCTAACATTTCCACCTTTAGGGTCTTTCTCGGTGGACTGAAAACAGGAAAAGAATCAAAATCCGTCAACGGTGTTCAATGTGATCTGACGACCCTGCGTGACCTCACCTCGGTCTCGTTTACTCACACTCGCCAACCGCTAGCTGTGCGGACGTTTGAGACCAGGCCATAAATCCCTCTCGAGAATTAGTGTTTTTTGCGGTGGCAATGTATACGGCCACCAAAGCTTTCCTTATTCTTTTTCCTAGTTTCTTATGTAATATGTGGCCTTCTTTCTATTTCAGCAGATGATCTTCTTCGCTGATGTGAACTACTAGCGCATTTTATGATCTGTGGTATCTCACATCCCTCTTGTGTTCTTCAAGTCTTTTGTCCAGGCCACGTCCTGTCTCACTGATGTAAGCCTTCTCACAAACTGCATAAGGGATTTTATATACAACACTTTTATTTTCTTGTGACTTTTTGCTTACTTTGAAAATTTGCAAATTTTCTTTCCCGTTCAATTAACTAGATTTATTCTGGTGTTTTTTTAAGAAGTTACTAACTATTGGTGCATATTTTGATTTAGGAACTGAAATGAATGTTCTGTTGGTGTTGTCTGTAGGCGTTGTATTCCTTTCCATAATTCTTATGGCTTTATGTTCAGTTTTATAAGGCAGCCTAACGGATATGCTAATTCTTGGAAAGATCTAAAGATATGGTTAAAGTCATTCTGTAAAAATTCTTTACTACATATTCTTAGGGCTCTTCACATGAATCCGATGATTATTCTAGATTTGATTCTTGTATTGTGAGCTGAATGAAAATTAATGTAATCTTCTTTGTTGGTTTCCTATACAGTTTGAATTCTATTTTGTTCCCTGTTTTCATCACCGCAGTATAAAAAAAATCATAATTTGTTTCTTCTTGTAGTGTAAACTGTATTTTCCGCTCTACGTTATTTAACTGGGTCAATTTCTGACTCAAATTAACGAACTCGAGTACCACTACTAGAATATCATCCACGTACTGCATCAATGTGTATCATTACCCATGAGTTTGATGTACTTTTTACTTTCCAATTTTCCCAAACATAAACATGCTACTGCTAAATTAAGGGGAGACCCCATGGCTAACCCACTATACTGAAAATATTCTACGCCATTGAACATGATGGAGCCGAAGTTGATACAAAGGGAAACCAAATTGATGAAGCCTCTCTTCGTTACTCGCAGCTCATTCCCACTCAGATCTCTTACAACTTTTTTTAACTGCATTTTACTCTTCTTTTGTGGGTACGTTTATAAACAGGGCTTGAGCATCGAAGCTGGCTAGACTTTTGCCAGTTAGCTCCATATCTCTAGCTCTACTTAATAAATCAGATGAGTTCTTAAGATGTACATCACTGGTGGTACCTAATATGTTCGTAAGGAGTTTTGCTAGTACTTTGACAAGTCTGTGTGGAGCTGACCATATTTCCGATGTTATAGGTCTCATGGGTATGTTTTGTTTGTGTATTTTAGGTAGACCTCTCATGTGTGGGAGTAGTGGTGTCTATTCTAAGAAGCTTACTGATTTCTTACCTCTCTTAGTTTTATTTAAGATGCGCCTCGCTGCTTTATTAGATTCCATTGCCTTTTCTTCCGCGAATCCATTTCTTTGTTTTATACATATTTTCATCTCCAAGTAGATCTAACATTTCCCTGTCATATCAGTTGTATACATAATGACAATTCCTCTCCCTTTGTCCACTTATTTGATCACTAGGCCCTTATCTTTCACCAGGTTTTTGAGGGCCGATATGTAGTTTTTTGGTAAAGCACAGTGCTTTATACACACACACACACACACACACACACACACACACCACACACACACACACACACACACACACACACACACACACACACACGCACACACACACACACACACACACACACACACACACACACACACACACACACACACACACACACACACACACACACACACACACACACACACACACACACACACACACACACACCACACACCACACACACACACACACACACACACGCACGCACACACACACACACACACACACACACACACACACACACACACA
>NC_134779.1:76487559-76492559 GCF_046742065.1 Oratosquilla oratoria
CACAGATCAACTCTTTTATAATGCCCCTTTCACCCAATCATTCACTCCTTTCACCTCTGCCTTCCACATTTCTTTTACTAATCTTTCTTCACTCATTCTATCTATGTGTCCAAACCATCCTAATACTCTTTCATCAACCATATCTTCCAGCTCCCTTTCCACCCATGTTCTCCTCCTCACCTTCTCATTTCTCACTCTATCCATCCTAGTAACCTTTATCATACTTCTCAGACATTTCATCTAAAAAAATTCAAGCTCCTTCTCTCTTCCTCTCTTATGTTTCATGTTTCTGCCCTGTATAGTGCTGTTGGCATAACCACGCCTTCATATAACCTCCTCTTAGCATCCATTCCCAGATGTCTATTTCTCGTTACACTTTTTAATCCACCAAAGCATTTACCCGCTTCTCTCAATCTACATTCTATCTCCACCTCCACTCCTCCCTTTCCTGCCACATTCTCACCCAAGTATCTAAAACTATCAACTTCCTCCAGTCTTTCACCCTTTATGCTCACTTCCAGCCTGCTGTCACTCTCTCCCCTTGTACATCTCATCACTTTACTTTTACCCACATTTATCTTCAGTTTTCTTCTTTCACACACCTTCTCAAACTCTGCCACTAACTTTCTCAATCTCTTCTCTGATTCTGCTACAAGCGCAGTGTCGTCAGCAAATAACAACTGGCTCACCTCCCACTTTTCTCCATTTTCTTTAACCATCTCCAACCCCTGACCCACTACCCTTGCATTCACCTCTCGCACCACACCATCCATGTAAAGATTGAACAGCCAGGGCGACATAACACATCCCTGACGAAGTCCCACCTTTACCTCAAACCATTCAGTCTCTCCATTTCTAATCCTAACAAAAGCTCTACTACTCTCGTAAAAACTCTTGACTGCTCTTAACAGCTTTCCTCCTATCCCATATATCTGCAGTACCTTCCACAGTACCTTCATGTCTACCCTGTCGTAAGCTTTTTCCATATCCATAAAAGCCCAAAAAACATCCTTACCTTTTCCTATAGCTTTCTCACATATCGGTCTTACCACAAAAATCTGATCTACACAACTCCTACCTGTCCTAAACACACACTGTTTCTCACCAATTACTCTCTCTTTCTTCTCCTAATCCTCTCAAACAATACCCTCCCATAAGTCTTCCCAACTACACTCAACAAGCTGATCCCTCTGAAACTACTACACTCACACTTGTCGCTATATATGTATATATATATATATATATATATATATATATATACTGTATATTTATATATATATATATATATATGTATATATATACATATATATATATGTGTGTGTATATATATTAGTGTATTTTGGGAGCAGGTTCTCTTTTAAACATGTTTGATTGAATACGACAGCATTCTGGAAGTTGTTAATTTTCTTTCTTGTGTTTTCTATTTTTCTAATTATATTCTTCCCTTGGATAGGATGGGCATAAACCAGTTCCTTATAATTCTCCATTTTATTACACGACGTTTCGTCTCTAAAAAGACCAGAAGATGTCTTTTTAGAGAAGAAACGTCGTGTAATAAAATGGAGAATTATAAGGAATTGGTTTATGCCCACCCTATCCAAGGGAAGAATATAACTAGAAAAATAGAAAACACAAGAAAGAAAATTAACAACTTCCATAATGCTGTCGTATTCAATCAAACATGTATATGTATATGTATATTTATATATATATATATATATATATATATATATATATATACAAACATACATACACATATATATATATACACACACACACACATATATATATATATATATATATATATATATATATATATATATATATTCATAACATCGTCCTCCATCGGTCATGAGTTACCATAGATAAATATATCTGTTATTTTTCTAGACGGTCTGCTCGGCTTGAGCAACGCCTCGTATGATTGTATAGACCGGTACTATAGTGACAGACACGGTAACATAGGTCAAATCTGTGTGTTGGTGACTCGTTTTCTTTCTGCGAGCTCATTTTATTTTTTCTACTGCCATAGCAGACAACTTCTCTTTACCAGTAGACAGCTGAATGTGAATCGTGCTTCACCAGCTGGTGCGGTCGGCTGCGATGTGATGCCAGGAGTTGGTGTTGATGTTGAGCGCTTTCATATCTATTTGCACACATCCTTGCACCTCGGCTGCGGGTGGCCTAAGTTTTTCTGTCGTGTGGCAAACTCTCCGTTGAGGATGTCTTTTGGGATTCGGCTATCTTTCATGCGGTAAAGTGACCTAGCCAGCGCAGCCGATATTGTCTCAGCAATGTAAAAATGGTGAGAAGTCCAACGCGAGACAGGACGTCAGTGTTGGTCATCTTATCTTACCAGGAGATGCCAAGTATGCGTTGAAGGCTTCTAAGGGGGAAGGAATTGAGCCTTATCTCTTGGCGGCATAAGTGGTCCATGTCTCGCTGCCATATAGCAAGGTGCCGAGGACTCAGCCTTTGTACACATCCATCTTCGTCTTCACGGTCAGCCTGGGGTTAGTCCACATTCATGATGTGAGGCAAGCGAAAGTTGTGGCTGCCTTCCTTGATCTTCTTGTCAATATCAACGTCAAGGGAGAGATTATCGGTGATGGTGGTTCCAAAGTACGTGAACTGGTGAAAAGCATCGAGTCCATAGTCGTCTATGATGATAACTGGTAGTGCAGTTGTGTCTTGGCCTAGGAAGTCTTCTTCAGACTGATGGTCAGCGCGGAGTGTTTACAGACCTAGGAGAAGTGGTTTATCAGCAGCTGCAGTTCCCATTGTGTGTGTGTCGCCAGTGCTACGCTGTCAGTGAAGAGGATGTCTCTGATGAGGGTTTCACGAATCTCTGTCCTCGCTATTAGGCGGGCGAGATTGAATAGCCTGCCCTCTGATCTGGTCCACAGGTATATTCCCTCTTGTGCTGTGCCGAATGCGTGCCTCAGGAGGGGAGTGAAGAAGACCAAAAAGAGAGTTGGGACGAGCACATATCCATGTTTGACCCCGGTGCGTATATTGAAGAGCTCGGAGATGTTGCCATTGAACAGCACGGTTCCCTCCATGTTGGAGTGTGCAGTGTTTGGGGACAGCCGATCTTTCTGGAAGTCTTGAAAAGACCATCTCTGCTGACAAGGTCGAAGGCTTTGGTGAGGTCGATGAATGCGACGCTCTCTACACTTCTGGAATTGACGGAGGGCAAAGATCATGTCTACTGTGGAACTTTTAGCTCAGAAGTCACATTTTTATTCCGGGTAGAGACGCTCAGCCAGCTTCTGCAGTCGGATCAGGAGGACCCGAGCGTAGACTTTGCTTACGATGCTGAGTAGGGAGATGCCTCTGTAGTTATTACAGTCGCTCATCTCGCCCTTGTTCTTAAATAGGGCACAGCTTTCTCTCTCCAGTACTGGCGGAGGACTTTGTGCAGAGGCTGCACTAAGGTAGTCTTGTAGTGCTTGATGAGGTCTGAGGGAATACTATCGCTCTCTGGTGCCTTTCATTTTGCCAAACTGTCAATGGCCTTACTGAGTTCATCCACAGTTGGCTCTGCATCGAGTTCTTCCATGACTAGCATGCATACAATGGCGTCCAGGGCTGAGGGGGCCACAGTGTTCTCTCTGGAGTAGAGATCGAAATAATGTTCCATCTACCCAAGAGCTTTACTCGTCGAAGACCGAAGTTGAGTCAGTAAACTCATCTGTAGACTTTAGTAGTGTACCAGAGATTACAAAAGAAAAAGTAGAATTTGTTCTAAAATATATGAAACGGGGAAAAGCACCTAGGAAGATGGTATATCAGTAGATCTTTTGAAACACGCAGGGAAAGATTTTCATATTAAGTTAGCTCAGTTGTACACCCAATGCATACGTCAAGGAAGCGTTCCTGAATGCTGGTGTAATGCTATAGTATTTTGCTTCATAAAAACGAGATATGAAGTACCTTAGTAACTACTGACTAATTTGCTTGATATCAAATGTATATTAAGTATTCTACTAGGTCCTTACAAATAGACTAAGTCAAGTTTTAGATGGAAGCCAACCTAGAGGACAGACAGATTTTAGAAGCAAATATTCGACTCTAGATCACTTACAGGCGATGAATCAACTATTCGAGGAAACGACAGAGTACAATATACCTTTTTGTTTAGCTTTAGTAGATTACGAGAAGGCCTTTGACTCGGTAGAGCAAATAACAATACTAAACTCGGTACGCAAGCAAGGTTCAAACGAACAGATCATAACGGTTCTAGAAAAGATTTATGCAAAAGGTATAGCTGTAATTTGACTATATAACAATAAAAAATATCAAGATCGAGAAAAGAGTACGACAAGGCGATACAATTTCACCCAAATTGGTTAAACCTTACTTTGAAGGGGTTTTCAGAAGGTTGAGTTGGAATAAGGAAAGTTTTGAAGATTAATGGCAAATGTTTTAACCACCTAAGATTTGCGGATGATATTATTCTTATTTCAGAAAGAGCAGAAAACTTGCAGGATATGCTGATGGATCTGTATAAGGAAAGTCTCAAAGTAGGTCTAAAAATGAACAAGAATAAAACCAAATGTTCAACACGAAAGTTCAAAATGAATAGATTAGAATTAATGGTGAGAGTCTTGATGGAGTTGAAGAGTGTAATCATTAAGCCAGGTGATGAAAATGACCGAAGATCATCATAATAATAATAATAATAATAAAAACGTATTACAATTGTTTGGAAAGTATTTGGTAAATATATTAAAATCATGAGAGGCTCTCTACCTCCATGCCCGAAACGTAAAGTTTACAATCAATGCATTCTGCCAGCAACAATCTACGTGTGTGAGACTTGGAAACTATTGAAGGCGATGGAAACAAAGCTAAGGATTGCACAGAGGAGAATGGAGAGATCAATGATGGAAATAACGCTGAGACACCGAAATAGAGCCTGTTGGGTGAGAGAGAAGAGTAAAAGATAATGTGGAGGCGATGAAGGAAAGGAAGTGGAATTGTGCAGGTAAGTTAGT
>NC_134779.1:76515059-76517559 GCF_046742065.1 Oratosquilla oratoria
GCGGGAAAGTATTTGTACAACATTAAATGGGTCCTAGTGATTAGAGATATATTTTAACAACCACAATGCACTTTAATTCTAAGCCATCAAAGGCCAACATGCTTGAAATTTAAATGTGTTACTACCCAAGACTCGAACCGGGTATCCTCATGACAAGTGCGATAGTGACCTTCTAATTAAGCCATCAAGAGAGATATAAGCTCAGCGCATTATTTCTTATATATTTGTATGCTCGAGTTACATACACATAATATATAAAATGTTTGCGCTCAACCCATCTCCACTATGATAGTACAATTGGAATTATACGCAAGCGGGAGAGTATTTGTACAACACTGAATGGGTCTTAGTGATTAGAGATACATTTCAACAACCACAATACACTTTAATTCTAAGCCGTATGGATATGTACGATATACATAGGTACATATGTATATATATATATACATATATATATATATATATACATATACATATATATACATACATACATATATTAATACATATATATATATATATATATATATATATATATATATAGTAACGACTACAGACTCGTCGTAGTGAAGATTTCATTCAGACGCACATGCGCGCATGTGCGTATGTATAACTCGGACTATGCCGGCCGTTCCCACGGTAAGCTTGGTGGACTTCTCGACATCCAACTGTCAGTAATCGACGTAAGAATACTGTTAAAGTGATGAATCATATATTTATGATGTATTCCATTCCTTTTGTACACTGTCAACCATATTCTATACATTACATATAGATTTATGTATGTATATTGTCTTGTGGATCTCTCTTGTCAATCTTACGAGTTGATTTACGTAAGATAAGAGAAATTACATATTCTCTTAATCTTCGGACGCCGGTGAGAAAGATCTGTGCCTACGTGAGGTATATCCACGTCTAAAGACTCTTAAAGTGATGAATTCTATTCATCGGATGTATTTAGTTCCTTTTTGTGCTTTGACAAACTATTCCATACTTTGCATATGAATTTATGTATGTGTATTACCTTGTGGATCTATCTTGTCAATCTTAGGATTTGATTTACGTAAGATTAAAGAAATTGCATATTTTCGTCGTTCTCGGACGCCGAAACGCCGGTGTGGGCATGCATGCTTACGCGCGCTCTGGAAAAAATTGCGTGTGAACCAATATTGTGGCAACTGCGTCCCTAACTTACATTTACGTACGTATAGATATTCATATAAAAACTATTAAGTTTCTGCTTATCTAAGATTGACAAGGTAACTTTATCAAATATTATTATCTATTCATTGATGTAAAGAATATCCGTGTATGTACTAGGAAATATTCCTAAACACTCTTGTTAATCGTCGCGTCTAGCGACACTTGGCATCTCTCCGGATCTTACGGAGAAGAGTCTATATATATCGTTGCTTGTAACGGTCAAGATGGACTCTGCTTATCGGAGCCTCATTGCACTCGTGTCCACTACATTGGACTTAGACATTATAGTCGTAGTTTCATAAAGACTTGTATTTTCTCGAATCTTTGTGGACTCTTGCTTATCAGAGCTCCCCATGTACTCGTCCACTTTGTCGGACTTAGACTTAGTCGTAGAATTTTCTCGACTTTGTAATTTTTTTGCGTAAATTATTACGTAGGACTTAGTTTCCATTTTGATGGTCGATATTTCTCGACCTTACCACTAATAGTCTTTAAGACTATTTTTTTGTTATTGATTGTCGATATTTGATCGACACTTATATATATACGTGTCTCGGCAATACTAGCCTTTTATGTTCTGTGAATTTACGTGTTTCGGACATTGTACTTTTCGCTAGTTTTGGCGACTTCTATTTTTCGATCATTGTTTATTTGTATCTTTTTTAGAAGGAAATAATCATTCTTAAACAGAACTCTAGTTTTGAACCTGGCCCTTCCCCATAGGCGTCACAATATATATATATACACACATATGCATATATATCAACATAAGAATATATATTTATATATATATTTATATATATATTTATATATACACATATGCAAATATATAAACATATGAATATATATATATAAATATATATATAAATGTATATACATATATATATATACATACATATATATATATATATATACTACATATATATAATTCTATATCTATATACATATGTACGGCATACAGCTATATTTATATATATTGTATATATATATACATATATATATGTATATATATAAACATATATATATATGTGTGTATATATATATATATATATATATATATATATATATATATATATATATATATGTATGTATGATGAAGGTGGAAAAAGAAGTCACGGGTCTAGTTCCGAGTTCCTGAGTTTATTCCTGACCGGTTTTGCTCTATACTTCTTCCTCTGAAGAAGCATAGAGCGAAACCGGTCAGAAATAAACTCAGGAACTCGGAACTAGACCCGTGACTTCTTTTTCCACCTTCATCAACATGTCACAATGTACCAGCTTATACATATATATATATGTA
>NC_134779.1:76522559-76525059 GCF_046742065.1 Oratosquilla oratoria
AACCACATAAAAGTACAGACGCCCAGGTCCCACATTTTGGGCCCAAGTTCAAGTCTCGTGTGGGGGTTGGACGAATTACTATTATTATTAAAATCATTACTATATAAATATTTTTCACAGTTGTGTCAAATGAGAAAACTCGGCTGCTATTTGTGTTTGGCCAACATCAAAACAAAGTGGGATTGGGAGATTTGATTCTTTTTCATTCGTTTAATTGTTTGTTTTATGTTTGATTTATTTATGTAATTAATTATCATTTTTTATGTATGCACTTATTCATTCATTTGTTTATTTATCCATTTATCCATTTATTTACAGATTTATTATTTGTTTGTTTGTTTCTTGAATTACTTATATTATTACCTATCTATTCATCTATTAAGTATCACTGCGCCCCCCCCCCTTACACATTACATTCCAAGGCGACTTTTCGGTAATTTCTCGTTTAATCTTTAAACTTTAGGACGAGATTTATTTTTCCGAATAAAATCACCTGGCAGCACCAGAAGACATACAAGAAGTGCGCTTTTAAGATGTGTTGGTAGCTGTGTAGGCCTGAGCTCGATTTCCAAGTATAACAGGAACCACTCAGGATCTCGAGATCCTCACCTTTTATAGCGTTTTAGATGTGTGGAAATTTTATGTTTCTGTGTGTGTGAAAGAACGACACATAACGCTAATGGATACACATGGAAGCTATTTCCATCCACTTTGCTCTTTCAACACAGACATACCACCTGTACCCTCTTACCTCAACAGCTCTAGACAATTCTATTCAGTTGTGGGGCCTCTTCCGGCTTGGATGGTGTCGTGGTCTCAGTTTACCCTTCTTTGGTGAGGAAAATTTTGTCTCAGTTGAATAAAATCATCTGGCGCTCATTATGCCTGAATCAGAGTTATGTGTCACAGAGTTGAAGAGCTGTAGGTTCGTTAGTGAAGCCTTTTCCGTTTTTTTTATCAAAACTGAAAAATGTTTATCTGTTTTTGAACAAATTGTTTTCATATAGTGATATATAAACACTCGAACAATAGCGTTCATATCTTTTATCGTTCAGACACTGATTATATAGGATGCTGTGGAGCTTACAACAGGAGACGCCTTGCTGAGGCGGGAGCAACCACCTTTGCCCTGTGTGCTCTAACAGTTAAGGCAAGTGACAGTCATCCCTAACTTGTGAAGATTGAACCCAGGCGTATTTAGTTACGAGTCGGGAACTAAGTTCAGTGCTCCACAGTAGTAATTGTAATAAAAGGGACATATTACACTGACCAAAGACATATCAGAATTATTCAAATACAAAGTACGTTTTTACATTACAGTAATTTTGACAAACGATTCACCATAATTGTAAGGAAAACACTACTCATAAAAAGTACATAAAATTCTTATGATAGTATCAGTACAGTTTCTTAGAACACTTTCTCGTGGTAGTCTTAAGTTAATCAGCCAACCCACAACATCGAAGAAATTTTCAACAACGACTTCACGTTTGGCAGCCTGCACGTACCATGGGTTATCATCTGTTACAATATATATGTCGTGTACATAGGGATACAATGGACGAGGCAGCAGGCCAATCGACCTATGAATAGACTTCTATTTTATTTTCTATTTCATATATTCATTTTGCTTTATTTTTGTGTTTTCTATTGTATTCGATTTCAATAAAGAATATTGAAACTGAGAGATAAAATGAATGAACACAAAATCAAGTAAGTAAATAGATATACAAAGAGAAAAGTAGAACGTTTGTATACGAGTAAGTAAATATATACCTCCCTAAGTAAATGAATGCATATGAAATCAATACAAATTATTTAAACCTATTGAGTGACTAGATGAACTAATATAAAAACGAAAGAATGAATAGATAAACAGATAGATAAGTTAAAATCATATATACGAGTAAGTAAATATATGCGCACCAAAGTGAGTGAATGAAATAAATAAACATATAAATGGATAGATAAATATTTGATTAATGAATCAATAGTTAAATATATAGATAAGTATATGTACTACTAAATATTAGATACCTAATTAAGTGTATAAATGAAGCAAATGAACAAGGGAATAAATGGATAAGTATATGATAAGATAATTGGACAAATGCACAATTAACAAACAGTCAAAAGCATGAAGAGATGAACATATGAAAAGTTATATGTGAACAAATAAAGATTAATGCTGAAATAACTAGATAACTAGCTGAATAGATAAAGATATGCATGAGAAATAATCAATAGATAAGGAAACAAACGAATAAGAAAATAGATAAATATATGAATAAAGGTATGATAAATGGACCAAATTTAGGACTGCGTTTTTGCAAATGGATAATACTTTCTTTGTTGTACTACAACTCACTAACGTGTAGTATTTTCTTTTCCATCAAGATATTGAAAAACTCATTCCACGATGTGTCATTATGAAATGTTATCCTTCTCACGAGAATGGGGTCCAATTTCTCTGTGAATAAGGTTCTGTGATTGATGATGT
>NC_134779.1:76537559-76555059 GCF_046742065.1 Oratosquilla oratoria
GTTTGGTAGCAGCAGCTTTTGGTAGACTATCACACAGAGTGTTCTTGAACCGCAACCTCACCACCACCACCAAGGTCTTGGTGTGTAAGGCAATCTGCCTTTCCATCCTTCTGTATGGCAGTGAGTCATGGGTGCCTCATAGACGCCATTTGAAAAAGTTGGAGGCCTTTCACACCAACTGCTTACAGCGCATACTGGGTCTAAAATGGTGGCACAAGGTACCTCACAGTGAAATCCGTCGACGCACACAAATGGACCCACTGGAAATAGTCTTAACCCAACGTAAACTACGGTGGCTGGGGCATACCATCCGCATGCCAGAAGAGAGACTACCACGAAATGTTCTCTATGGAGAACTTGCTGAGGACAGACGCCACCCTGGGGGCCCACGTAAACGACACAAGGACCATCTGAAAACAACGCTGAAAAAATGTGGCATCGAACCCACCACCATTGAAAATGTTGCTGCCGATCGGAGAGAATGGCGATCTACATGCCAAAACGGCTTAGATACTCTCACTTCCACCTACAACGATCGGGCAGAACATCGAAGACGGCAAAGAAATGCGGCACATCAGGCAGAGGGCAACTTTCCCTGTGATACCTGCAGCCGTATATGCAAATCGAGAATCGGACTCCACAGCCATCAGCGAGTTCATCTGGCGTAATACCACTTCTTGGCATGGTGCAACGTCATCGTCGTCAGCGACGGACTACTATAAGAAAAGTAAATAAAATAAGTGTGTGTGTGTGTGTATGTGTGTGTGTGTGTGTGTGTGTGTGCGTGTGTGTGTGTGTGTGTGTGTGTTTATGTATATGTATATGTGTGTATGTATGTATATATATATAAATATATATATATATATATAAATATATATATATATATATATGTGTGTATATATATATATATATATATATATATATATATATATATTGCTATGAAAGTAAGACAGACAACGTATGTATACAGTATATATACTCTCCTTACGGGTCATCAGGCTGGACGTCTCAGAATGTCGCATGCTTATTGGCCCGATACTCCCTCCTCCATAACCAATTTGGTGGATGCAAATGACAGATTGACATATCCTTCTCTGTGGTTGCTGACCTTTCCCAGTGTTATGCATGCGGACTCGACCAGCTTTTTCATTTTTCTCTCTAGCCAGGTCCAGATAGGGCATGCCTCTTCCCATTATGGTAAATGCCCGTGCGTGTCCACGTGCACTACCAGAGAATTTGAAGTCCTGTGATGTCGTAGATCGTTCTTGTGTTCTGTTAGTCTCTTTGTCAACCCCCGCGACGTCTCACCGTAGTACGTTGCAGGACATCCACTGCATGGTATTCCATATACTACGCTATTCTCATTGGTGTGCTGTTTTTTGTTTGTTTATTAAGACGTCCTTTATCTTGCGCCCGGTTTGTATGCTATTTGGATGCCTACTTTAACTAGTGTTTTGGTCATGGCTTTTGCCTAATTTGCAAATGGTACCACTAGATATTTTATTGAATCTTTGTCACTTTTTGGTCTTACGTAAATTTCTTCCGCTTTTTTCTCAATTTGGATAACAACTCCGCTCATAAGTTTACGAAAGACATTAAATATGTAGGACATCTTCTCTTCTATATATTCTTTGTTGCATATCCTTAGTGCTCTGAGATAGAAACCAATTACCACTCCTGATTTTGTGCGTGTGCTATGATGGGATAAGTAGTGTATGAAGTCCTCTTTGTTCGTGGGTTTTCTGTATACTGAAAATTTTACATCCGTTTCGCCCCGATGGATAATAGTGTCTAGGAATGATAATTTATTGTCTTTCTCAATCTCCACCGTGAACTGGATATCTTTGTTCACTTTGTTAAGCATGCGGAGTTTATTGTTCACATCTGTTCCCTCGGGTACCACCACTAACACGTCATCTACGTATCGGAACCAATGTGAGCCTCTTCCTATGATGCGAATAAATTTATCCTCCTCCAATGTTTCCATAAAAAGTGATGCCATGACAGCACTTAATGGTGAACCCATAGTCAGTCCTCGATGCTGTTTGAACTCTTGGCTCTCAAACACAAAGGCACCAAATTTCACACTTAGAGACACCAATTCTATATAGTCTGTTTTTCTGACTGGTAAGTTGCTGTCATTCACAGAATTTATTACCCTCTTTAACGCCTCAATGGTCCCCTCAATACTTACGTGGGTAAACAGCGCTGTCACGTCGTAGCTAACTAACTTGTTTCTCTCAAAGTTAATTTTTTCGAGGCGTCCAATTAAATCCGACGAGTTGCGTAGGTGGGCGATGCTTTTTTTACCATTAAATTCAAATTTGGAATCTAACACATATAACTTAATGAGACTGAATATTGTGTGGACCGGCAGAGGCATATCGTATTTTTTTCAATTCATCTTCTAAATATATTAACAAATCTAAAACAAGTACTCGAGTGAATAGACTAGTAATATCAAACTAACACGATTAAAATCAAAGGAGGGATTTTGACCAGATAGCTTTTCGATGAGATCAACATTGTTTTTTTTTTATGAAAATGAGAAATAGTACCTACAAGTGGACTTAATAGCGACACAAACCACTTGGACAATTTTTAAGTACAAGAACCAATAAATCAAATGATAGGTCTAGCTCGATTATTGATTTTGTGAGTTTTGATTAAACCGTACATATAAGGTAATGACGGTGACAACGATACATATTGTTTAATAAGTTCATTGTTTCCCACTAGCAATTTTTTTTTTATTGAACTCACTGTTAACTGTCTCTAATGGGTTCTTGTTTCCCTTCACATACGTTTTTCATCACTTAATAATGTGTCCATTTTTTCAATATAATCAATTTTGTTAATCATTACTACACAATTGCTTTTATCAGCCTTTGTTATATGTAAGTCTTATCCCTGAGTCTTACCCTCAAAAGTTCCGAAATCTGACCAAATCAAATAACTCGACATTTGTCGAATTTACCTCTGAAAAACTCAGAATTTATAAACAATGGCTCTCTGCCACCAAAGTAAAAACTTATGATCAACTCGTTAACTTGATGGTCCTCGAGGAATTTAAACACAGAATTCTGTTCCAAATCATGCTTCATTTAAATATGAAAGATACGCTTGATTTAACTGAAGCAGCCCTACTTGCCGATCAATTTGCGGTACCTAACAGGTTGAACGTACAGCGGGGAAACAATTTTGTAAAGTCAGTATGTTTCCTTTTCACTCCCGATGATAAGCAGGCAGGAAAGACCTCTATCACTACCCCCCTCTATTATTCCTGTAACTACTGTAAAGAACATAGCCACTCGATGCCAAGAGCCAGATTGCAGAATTTCAACGTGCCCTAATGGGTCGAAAGTACCTACCCAGTATACTGGACCAAAATCTTACGGTCCTCATAAACCAGTGAGCCATGTAGTGAAAGGCACCTTTCTCCCCTGTGAGGATGCCTTTAAAGATTTCAAGTCCATGGTGAAATTTCTACTGATGAGAAAAGCCCCCTTTTCCCTATAACAATATTACGCAATAATGGAGCAGTTCAGTCCATAGTGAGCAAACAGGCTTTCCCTGAGATAAATAGGAGAATGACAAGAAAGAATGTAACGATCAGTGATTTATCCTGTACCCAGTCCATTGAGCTAGCTCGAGTCTTTTTAAAATGTCAGTTGTTCCAGAGAGAAGTAGAAGTTGGCGTCTGGAAAGACTTTATGCCTGTCCCCGGGGTTGATCTCATCCTAGGAAATAATCTAGCTGGTTCTATGGTTGTTCCTCCTCCAGATATTACAAAGTTCTCTAGTGACAAGACCGCCTACTGTTGTGGAAGATCACCTTCACCCTGACATTTTTCACCTATGTGCAGTCACCAGATCTCAAACTCCCCTCTCTGATAGGAATGTATCTTATAAGTTTGATCTCCCCAACCAAATAATTTCCCGAGAGAGCTTAATCAAAGCTCAACACGATGATCCTACCTAAGAATTTCTATAGACTAGCGGCCGATTCTAGGGAAGAGGTCGACTATTTCCCAGGTTACTATTACCAGGAAGGTATCTTGATGAGATGTAGCAAACCTTCCAATTGCTCTGACCGTGATTCTTTGGCAGAGGTCCACTAGATAGTTATTCCTTTATCCATCAGAAATCAAGTGATTGAAATAGCCCTTGGTGGAGCTGGAGGACATATGGTCAGTAAAACTTACAAGAAAATTAACCTTTATTTCTTCTGGCTTATTTTAAAAAAGACAATCTCAGAATATGTGAGGTCTTGCCAGATTTGCCAAATGGTGGGCAAGCAGAACCATAAAATTCACCAGACTCCCTTAAACCCCATTCCAGTTCCAGATGAGCTCTTTGATAGAATTATCATAGACTGTGTTGAACTCCTGCCTAAGATCCAAAAGGGAAATAAATTCATTCTTACTATTATGTGCCCGGTAATGAGGTATCCTGAATCTTTTCCTCTTAAGAAAATAAATACCAAAGTTATAGCTAACATCATGTTGAATTTTTTTTACTCAAGTAGGATTGCAAAAAGAAATTCAATCTGATCGAAGAACTAACTGCTCGAGCGACCTCTTTGTCATTATCCTAAAGGAGCTAGGTATTTCCCAAACCCTGTCCTCTGCTTATCATCCGGAATCACAGGGGGCATTAGAACGTTTTCGCCAATCTCTTAAGTCAATGCTCAAAAATATTGCAATCAATCCTTTTTAGATTGGAATGAGGGGTTACCATTAATGCTGTTCGCGGTCAGAGAGACGGTTCAACAGTCATTGGAATATTCTCCCTTTGAACTGCTCTATGGACGCCAGATAAGAGGGCCCCTCAAGCTTCTAAAATAACAGTGGCACCAGGAAACTCCTCAATATCCTAACCAGACAGTGAATTAATTCTTGAATAAATTAAATAGTCAACTGCACAAAGTAAGAAGCATTGCCTTGGAAAATTTAAAAACCTCTCAACAAAAAATGAAGGCTCATTTTGATAAAAAGGTTAAAGTTAGGAAATTCAATCCCAGGGACCCCTTTTTCTCTTAAAATTCCAGGGTCCTTATGTAGTTTCTCATCGGCTGGATAAGCAAAATTACGTAGTCATCACTCCTGACCGTCGTAGAGACTTTAGATTTGTTCACATCAATCTAATGAAAGAGTACGCCCGTAGAAAGCCTACTGATGTGCTAGAGAGACCAGTATCATGCCTTGTAAAATCTTCCCTTACCGATGAACATAACTTTCGAGAGATCGATACGACTGCTCTCAAGTCCAACTCCGCCAACCTTGCAGACCCTATTCAGTGCCTTGAGTACCTAGATGAAACGAAACGGGAAAGCATAATTCGGTTATTCGAGAAACATCCCTCCATCTTCTCGGATAAACTAGGATTGTGCACCACCATTAACCATGATATAGAATTGTACCCTAATACCCTTCCTATCCGACAGACCCCTTATCACCTCAACCCCCACAAAACAGAGAAGATGCAGAGAGAAGTAGCCTACCTGTTGAAGAACGGACTAGCTGAACCTAGCTGCTCCCCCTGGGCATCACCAACACTCCTTCGAGAGCCTTCGGCAGTTCCTGAGCAGCGAACCGGTGTTGAAGACCTCGACAACTCCAAACCCTTCGTCCTCCACATAGGCGCATCGGGAGAAGGGATAGGAGGGGTCTTGCTGCAGTCAGATGACAACACCCGGGCTTTGCACCCCGTGTGTTACTACTCTGCCAAACTGCTATCCTACCAGTGATCATATTCTACGGTGGAGAAGGCCTTAGCCCTCGTCTCTACATTCAAACATTTCGAGTGTTACCTGACGTATCCTGGTCATGTAACGCTCGTCTAATCCGACCACAGCCATCTTACCTTCACTGAGAGGGCCCGTCTCTCCAATCAATGAGTCCTCCGGTGGGCCATTGTCCTCCAAGCCTTCAATTTTCGCATGGTCCACATCAATAAAGAAGGCAACATAATTGCTGACACCCTGTCTAGGGGAGCGACCAGCCTCCTAGACGATTCGCGGTGACTAAGGACTCTCTAGTCCAGCTGCCCCCCGTTACGCTGGACTTTCATAGGGGGTTGTTATAGCCAACCGTGAATCAAATGAGACTTTCAAATCTCCCGCCTGCTAATATCGAAGTTTTAAATTCGTCTCATCACCCCCAACGTGTAATCAACGTTGGTCTTCGAATTATGACCATGAAACTATAAGCCACGCTCCCCTCGACTATATACAGGGGCCGGCCCTCAGCCGACCCTCTCTCTTACCCACTACCCCCGCTGTGGACTTCACCTTCCTGGTGTCACCCCTTCGCCGCTATTGATTGTGCACCAAGTATACGCAAGTATAGTGTAAACCATTAATCTCAGACATCAGTAATCTGGTTTCTTTATTTGTTATATGTGATTTACTAAGAAATGTATTATTATGTTCAGTTTTTCCAAATACTGTGAGTGTATGTTTGTAAATGTAAAAACAGTAAAGCTTTATTTTTTTCACTTGTAGTAAATATAGATTATTTAAGTTTAGTGCGGACTTCTATCTTACCCATCCACCCTTATAATCTTGCTTACACAACTTATCCCTAGACTTGAAATTAGTTTCATACTTTCCACCAACTCAGGACAAACCTAGCAGGCCCATGACAATAGAGATATATAGATATAGATATAGGTTTAGATATAGATATAGTTATAGCTATAGATATAGATATAGATATAGATATAGATATAGATATAGATATTTAGATATTGATATAGATATAGATATTGATATGGATATGGATTTGGATATATACATATACATATACAGAGGGGAAAACACACAAATAGAACGAGAGTTTATACTTTAACTAGTTTCGCACCATGATGCTTCTTCAGAAAGAATGTTACACAACAGAAAATACTGGCAAGAAATACAGAAAATGTGTGGGTAATGAACTAGGATAGGTCTGAGTTCAAGGTGACTCTAACTCTTGTGCGTTGGTCGTACTGACACTCCGTGGGAAACCTCTGGTGATCATTCGTCCCGTTTTCTTCCACTCTTTTGCTGCGTACCGTGCTGTTGTCTACGATACTTTGATATCACCTACTCTATTGTTCGTACATTTGTTGGTGGCCATGTACAGAGCTTCTACGATTTTCCTTTGTCTTTTGCTGAGGGTTTTATGCAGAATACTCGCTTGGTCCCATTTAGGTAGATGTCCTTCTTCGTCTATGTGGTTTAGGAGTGCATTGGTGTTGCGGTGGTATTTGACATCGGCTTTGTGTTCTTTTGATCTTATGATTAATCCCCTGTATGTTTCTCCTATATATGAACTGTCACACCCCGAACATGGAATTTCATAAACTAAACTGTCGGTATTGTTATTTTCTATCTTTGGTTTGATAAGATCACTAATTTTCTTACCTGCGTCACAAGAGATGTGGATGTCCGTATGTCTCAGTTCTTTACTGAGTGTACAGGCCAAGTCTAAGGTGGGGACTACTATGTACATTGTATTGGTCTTGTTTTGGTTTTTGTCACTATTTCTCTCCCTTATGGCTCTGGATTTCTTCAAGGTTGCGTAGAGAAGACCAGCGGGAAAGCTAAGTTTTACGAAGGTCGTAATTCTTCA
Organism: Oratosquilla oratoria; assembly: GCF_046742065.1. Classification (NCBI taxonomy): domain Eukaryota; kingdom Metazoa; phylum Arthropoda; class Malacostraca; order Stomatopoda; family Squillidae; genus Oratosquilla; species Oratosquilla oratoria. The sequence goes on from NC_134779.1 coordinate 76,545,175, forward strand.
TTGAGAAATTCAGGGCTGCATATCCTGAGTGCTCGAAGGTAAAATCCCATGACTACACCAATCTTAGTCTTTTTGTCGTGAGCACTAAAATAATGTATGTAATCATCTTTGTGGGTGGGTTTTCTATATACCTTGAATTTTACAGAGTATTTTCCCTGATGATGACGGTATCCAGGAATGGTAGGGATCCGTTGACCTCGTGCTCTACAGTCTATATATATATATATATATATATATATATATATATATATATATATATATATATATATATATATATATATATATATATATATATATATATATATGAATAATTCGCTAGTGGATTGTATGATATATATATATATATATATATATATATATACACATATATATATGTATATTTATATATATTTATAATATATATATGTATATATATACATATATATATATACATACATACATATATATATATATATATATATATATATATATATATATATATATTAGGAGAACCCACCTCTTCGACCAATTTCTAAGAAAAATCTATCGCTGCATTCATTTAATTGATTTGAAACACATAAAACGTCATCGCCAAGCCGTCTCCGGGAGCTATTTCCGATCTTTTTGAAAAGGATGGGAAAAGCCGAAAATAAAAGTATCAGAGTGAGAGTCGTAGACATAAAAACGGGACCCACAGGGCCTAGCCGGGTGCATGGGTGCAAGGCAAGACAACTAATTTCTTCCTTACCCACTTTTTTTTTTCTTTTCCTAACAATGTTTTGTTAATACGGCTGCTCATGACTTAATATTGTTTCCTTTGACTTGTCTTTATAGTATCGGTATACCAAAGGCATGCTGGTAGTTTTATTTTATCTTTTTTTTATAGCTTTATAAGAAAGACAGGGATTATGCAATTTTGCATACATATATAAATACATACATGTATAAATGCATATATACATATTTATGTATATATATATAATACATGCATTATATATGTATATATACATTCATACATACGTATCCCTTACTCTTATTTCCTTCCTCCTCTTTATCTAATCGTAGCTCATTATTCCCGCCTTTTATCACTCCATTATCCTCTCGTCCTCCCATTTGCCCCTACTTGTTCTTCTCATCCAAGGTCCTCGATTTCCAGATTTCACACATCGACGACCCCATTTGCTGAGACGTGAGCCTTCAGTACCCGGAGACCGCCACTCGATTTAATGAAATCGTTTGCCGACATTTGAAATATAATCAGCTAAGTGATTTTGTCTAGGGCAATGCTTTTAGGGATTTGGTTGAACCCGGGACGTTTCTCATTTTTTAACAGAATCACTTGGTGACAGTCAGAATGTAATTGGTCAAGTGATTTCGTCGAGAACGGTGGCTGTTAAAACAGGATTGTCCCAATATCACTACCTCCAACGAAGTGAAAATCGTGTAACGGAATATAATCAGGTTTCTCTGCTTATTACTATTTTTCAGTTATTCATCTATTTAACAGTTTCCAGTTTGCTTGGTTATTTACCTGATCTATCTATTTACATCTATATACCCCCTTATCAGGAAAGTACCACCAAGGCATGCGCTCACCCCTACCCATCCCACTCCCATCCGTCGCCCAATTGCTTTCCCTTTATCTTGTCTCCTTGGTGGTGAATTATCATTCCTATCTCCCAAACGCTTCATTCACTTGGTGGCTTTCTCTCCTCGTCCTCTCATGCAAAAATAGGGAAAACGAGGAGATATCCCTTCGGGCTGTATCAATCTATAGTCCACTCACAACTATTCCACTCACATCTATCCTTTGACTTTTCCATCTCAAGTTCAAAAGACATTTCCCATTTACTCAAGACCCCCTTCACCTCATCCATCTATCTCATTTAGGTCTTCCCTTCAAGTTTACTCACATCCACTTATGCCTTACACACATTTTCTGCTAGTCTTTCCTCATTCCTTCCATGTGACCAAACCATCCCAACATTCCCCCATGGGCCCTACCTGCCAGCTCCTTTTCTACCCCCGCTCTCCTGCTCACTTCCTCATTTATCACTCTACCTATTCTTGTAACCCCCACCATACTTCTAAAAGTTTTATCTCATATATTCAAATTTCTTCTATTTTGACTTCCTTAAATTCTAAGTTATTGCCCCATGCAGTGGCGGCACAACTACCCCTTCATACAAACTACTCTATACATCCATCCGCAGATATCGATTCCTCATGACAATTTTCATCTCCACAAGACGCTCACTTACTTTCCTCACTTATCGTTTTATCTCAACATGCACTCCTATATTTTCTGCTACACGTAATCCTTAATACTTAAAACTACCCACTTCTAACCTCTCAATTTTAAGACTTGCCTCCAACTTACTCCTACCCTCACCCATCTGCATCTCATCATCTTGCTTTTATCCATATTTACTTTCAACTTTCTCTGACCACATACCTTCTTATACTCAATCACTAACTGCCTTAGACCCTCCTCTGACCTAATCATAATCTCAGTGTCATCAGTAAACAATAACTAGCTCACTTCCCACTTTCCTCCACTCTTTAAACATCTCCAATTCTCTACCTGTCACCCTTACATTTATAAACCGTACCCCCCTATCCATGTAGCCTATACATTGAACAGCCATGGTGACACAGCCCTGGCGCAACCCCATCTTCAGCTCAAACTGCTCACTTTCACCATTCCCAACCTTGACACAAGCTCTACTCCTCACTTGAAAGCTTTTGATCGCCCTCAACAGCTTTCCTTCTATCCCATATGACTGTAATATCTCCCACAGTACCCTCTTCTCTGCCTACACTGTCATAAGGTTTCTTTACCTAAAAGCCCAAAAATATACATATGTTTTGCCAAAAATTTCTCTTTTAAATCTGGCTTACCACAAAAATTTGATCCATGCACCTTCTACCTTTACTAAACCCACGTTTTTCCCCACCTAACTCCCTCTATTTCTCTACCAATGCTCTCAATTTCCTCCTGTACGCGTTTCAAACAACACACAACAAACTAATCCCGCTAAAACTAGTACATTCACATATGTTTGTACAAGCAATCCTTCAGTCCTTCAATATACACCTTTCCCTTAGGTACACGTTAAATAATCTCACTAGCCAACCCACTATAACTATTCCTCCCTTTGTCAGATACTCCGCATGACAGCCATCCAACTCACATGCCTTACCATAAAAACATAGGAATATTAGAATGAAGGAGACTACAAAAGAGCATAAGGCCTACACAAGGCAGCTCCATATTCATCAGCACCTGTCATTCCCATACATAAAGTTATCTAACCGTTTCTTAAAACAACTGATAGTTTCAGCGCTCACTACATGGTTACTAAGTTTACTCCATTCGTTGACCACCCTATTAGTAAACCAATTCTTGCCTATTTCCTCCTTAAATCTAAGTTTGTCCAGTTTAAATCCATTACTCTATTAGATCACCCCGCACTCTGCGTCTTTCCAGAGAGTGCAAGTTAAGGTGCCTAAACCTTTATTCGTAAGGCAAATTTCTGAGTCCATGTATCATTTTGGTCATTCTTCTCTGTACTGATCATAGTAAATTTATGTCCATTCTATAGGATGGAGACCGAAACTGTACCGCATAGTCAAGGATGGGTCTAACTATTCTTTACCGTCCTAGCAATGAAACCTATTGCTCTGTTAGCTTTATTCCTGGCACAAATGCACTGTTTCCTGGTTTTAAGGTCCGGACTCACTAGAACTCCAAAGTCTCTCTCGCACTATATATATTTTTTCTAAAAAACGTGTTATCTAAGCTGTATCTATTTTCGGGGTTGTGTAGTCCTACATTTAACACGCTACACTTAGAGATATTGAAGGTCATTTGCTATTTCACCGACCATGTGAACAATTTGTTAAGATCATCCTGCAGAACCTCTGCGTCGTCTACTGACCTAATTAGGTGTCCTATTTTAGTGCCATCCGCGAACATACTACCATCACTATCTATCCCATTGTCTAAGTCGTTTATGTACATAATAAAAAACAAGGGACCCAAAACTGAGCCCTGGGGAATCCCACTAGTAACATTGCCCCACCTGGATTCTACTCCATTTATGGTGACCCGCTGTTTTCTGTTACTAGTTTAAGCTCTAATTCATTCTAAATCTATTCCTTCTATGCCATGTGCTTTGATTTTTTTTTTTTTTTTTTTTTTTTGTAGTCTCCGGTGTTCCACCTTATCGTCGAACGTCTTGCTAAAGTCAAGGTAAATCATATCGTAATTATCATTGTTATCTGACGCCTTATATACTTTAGTGTAAAAGGATAGTCACACACGAACTGACCCCTGGTCATATACCGACTCTTGACCGCGCAAGTGATGGACGAATCATCCGTATGACATTTTATATTAAATTTCAAACAGGTTTTTATCTTATCAAAATTGGCTCTCCTGAAGTCTGGTACTTGGACGTTATTCGTACTTTTTAATTTTTCCCAAATAATATCAAATCTTATTTCTTGATGATCGCTAGAGCCTAGACTATCTCCCACTTTTATGTTATTCATTAGGTGCTCATTATTAGTTAAAAGTAAGTCCGGAGTATTTTCTTCCCTCGTAGGATCAGTAATCACTTGTTTTAGGAAATTATCCTGCACCACATCTAGGAATTTCTTCGTTTCCTAATCTCCTACTAAAATTTCCCAGTCAATGTTTCTATAATTAAAATCTCCCATGGTTTTCATACTGAGACCCTCTGCGAATTTCATGAATCAGGGGATCAGTCGGCTCAAAGCTGACATTAGAAGGTCTATAGAGGACACCAATAATAACTTTCTTTTTCTTTCCTACAATCCCACCCAAATAGATTCCGTACTGTCCTCTTCCTTAATCGAATTGTTGATAATACAGTTTATTGTATTTTTAACGAAAAGTGTTACTCCTTCCCCACTCCTACCAGCCCTGTCCTTGTGAAATATATATATATATATATGTCATTCTATTTCGATTCCCGGAAGGAAATGTTCATAAGCCATGTTGATCCAGGATTCAGTAATAGCTATAATATCAAAATTCTCTACGCATGCTTTACCTCGCAGCAAATACATTTTGTTTATTACGCCTCTGCTATTTGTATAGTAAACTTTGATTTTATCCTCCCTCCACCTGCTTTGGTGATTCTTATCACAGTCCCTGTCTGAGCTGTTTCTATTGCCTAAACTATATGCCGATACTTCTCCCCCCTACTCCCACGTAATCTAACCGAAAAAACCTGTAGGTTGCCTACTTCTTGCTCGAGGGATTCAGAAAGGAACTGAAATCCTCTGGGCGGCAAGTGCATCCCATCCCTTGTATATAGACGATTATTACCGTAAAAGCGATCCCAGTTGTCGATAAATGCCCATTCATTGGCCTTACAATGTTTTGCCAACCTGTAGTTCATTGTAATAGCCCTGGAATGCCACATGCCCCCAAATGTACGCCTCGGAAGGATTCCACATACAACAGGATCACATCCCTCATTCCTAATCTTGTCTAGCGCATCCCGGAACCGTGCAAACAAATCCTCACTCCCAAACTTACCTATATCATTGCTTCCGGCACTCAAGCTAACGACGGGGACCCTACCTTCCCCTATTAAGCACTCCTCAATCCTATCTCTAATACCACCTATCCCCGCGCCGGGGAAACACACCTGCGTCCTATGTTTCCTATCCTTATCACAGAAAGCCCTGTCTAAGTACCTCACTTGACTGTCTCCTATAACTAATTTTTTTTATCTGTGGCCAGGGATCCAGCGTCTGCCCTTCCCTTCTTCTCTTAAATTTCCTTTGCTTCTTCTTTCTTTAGACCCTCGAGAGCTTGAAATGAGTTACTGTAATCGAGCGGGCCTGGTGAGGACTTTTTCACTATATGAAGGAGCTACCCAGTTGGCCTGACCTGAGTGATGACTACTGCTCAACTGCTGACGACTACTGCTCGGCTGCTGACGACTACTGCTCAACTTTCATAATTTTCGTTTATCTTTGTACCTCATCTTTTCTTCCTCATTTAACAATTCTCTGAAATACTCTACCCATCCTCTCTTAACTGAATTCACTTTCATTAACATCTGTTCACTTTCTACCTTTAACTTCTTTACTCTAACTCAGCCCCACTCACTTTCTTCACCTCCTTCTATCACATTCTTATTGTTTATTAATTATTTTGTTTTGCTCCATCCACCTTTTACATCTACTCTTCTTTTGCTTCCCCCATTTATTCAATTTGTGTGTGCATGTATGTATATATGCGTACTTGCTATTTTCAATATTATTTTTCTTATTTCTATTGTTATTAGTAGTTAATTGTTTAATATCATTATCATCAATAGTAACAGTAGTAGTAGTATTTCCAATATAACCAATATTATGATTATTATATATCGTATTAACATTATTATCTTAGATATTACTATTAACACTTACCTATCTATATGCTTGCCACAGTTTAATCGTGTTTGTAGATAGCCACTGCTAACAGTTTTGTCAAAAGTAAACACTATTTGAGGACGAAGTCTTTTATTTTTATTATCATTTTATCACGTTTCGCTTGTTGAGTCTTTCAAATATTTGTAAAAGCTCCAACGAGTAAAACGCTGCATGATCAGTGAAGGTGTTGTCCTCAAATGGTGTTTACACTGTCTAATTTTATTTATGTATCTATCTATTTTCATTATCTGTTTACTTCTCTACATATTTTTCTTTATTTGATTATTTTTTGTTTACCTATTTATCTATATTTAGTTATTTGTTTATGTATGTTCATTTATGTATCTTTTTGTCTATCTATTGACTTACATTTACTTTTACTGAAGGGGCTTTGGGGAAGAGAGGAAAGTCTGTGGAGGAAGGACGGGAGAGGACAGAAGAGAGGGGTGAATAGAGAATGGTTGTATATAGATGAGGTTGTGATGCATGAAGTGGAATGGGGGTGAAATAGTATGTGGGAGAAAAATTTGACGCAGCCCGAAGGAATTTCTCCCCGTTTTCTCCTCTACATGGAGGGACGGAGAGAGGGGTCACCGATTTTATGAAGTAACCTTGTTGTGGATGTGTTGTGTCTTGCTTGCGACACTGCTTCTGACCCAGGGCAGTGGACAGAAAGCAGGGAAGACCCGTCTACCAGGAGGTGCCAAGATGGGAGGGAGGGTAGAAGGTGGAGGGGAGTGGAGTGTATTAGGGAGGGAATTGGTGGGAATGGTTTTTATGCCTTTTTTTTGGGGGGGGGGCTACTCCCTTGTAATGGGAAAAAAGCCTTTGATATATGTATGTGTGTATATTTTTTCTCATTTACAAGCCAATATAGAAAGAGTGGAAGATGTCACTCTCCATAATAATTGTCAAACAACAGAGAAAAAATATAGAAATCTCTTGTATCTGTCAATATAAAAAGAATATAAACTTTACATATTACATATCTATTGTCCAGTTCATGTTTTCTCAATTCAATTAGGCTGTCCGGCAGCAGTTAAAGAAAAAACAATCTGCTATAGAGTGACACGAGTCTTGTTGTCGACAGACGATTCCACTCGCTAAGAGAAACTCCTTCGTACAAAAATGAAGTAAACTTAACAAGATAAGAAACTTTTGTGATCTGGCATTGGTCTTATCTTTATTTAAGTGTCATTTGCAATATATAGCTTGGTCCAGTGGTGTTCAGCATCCCCATAGCCGGCAGCAGCACAGCTCCCTGGAGTCTAGTATATCTTCTTGGCATTGTTATGGTCATTGCCTTACTGCAATAGCCCTTACGGCATTTGTTGTGGATTTTGTGGCATTGGCGCGACCCTACTCTTACCGCCATTTTCTTCACGGCCATTTTCTTTACGGCTCTTTTCCTTATTCACAGATTCTCAACCTCGGATGCCATTTGTCCTTTTTATGGGAGCTCTGCGGTCCTATTGGAGTCATCTGGCCGAGCCCATGAATTTTCGTTTTTAATTTTCTTGTTTATTTCAGAAGTGTAGATTTCCAAATTTCCTAGGGTGTCTCTACAGGTGAATAAAATCGTGTGATGGTAGTCAGGATAAATTATTTTATTTTCATATATAATTATGGATGCTATTGGGGCCGTCTAGGAAGACCTAAGATTTTTTCTTTCTTTTTTTCTAGGGGAATTTCTCACAGATAAATCTAAACTGCCGGTTGGTATCTAGAGTGAAATATAGACTTTAAAGTAAAGTTCCAAATATTTGTGTTTGATTATCCAGATGTGTAGATTTCAAATCGTTCCAGGGGTTTCTTCCGGGTGAATGGACCAGGTCAACGCTGAAATAAAACCGAATTTATATTTGACAATTTTCGCGAACACACGAGTTTCGGAAGTCTTTTTTCAATTCACGGAACCTCACCCTCTGATTCTTAGGTACCAAAGGTTACCCTCAGATGAATAAAATTGCTAGCCTACAAAAAGAACGAAACACGTTTGAGAAAGCCATCACAGGACTATATAATCGTTGAAGTTTCCTCAGGTGAATCAATATAATTGACAATAACCAAAATAATATTTGAATATGATAATATTGAAACGGGTAAGCTCACCCAGTACCTGAATGGTGCTAGCTAATGCAGCACATATAGGGACGCCATCCCTTCCCTCTGACTGCTTCCTCTTGGCTGGTTGAAATCGTCATCAGGCCTTTGTGGTCATGAGGCGAGATCGAGGCTCGACCTCGACGCGCCACAGCGGAAGAATTAGCATGCCTACTCCGTCAACAGTGGCAAATCGTGGAGTCTTTATGGCCTTTTTATGGCCATTTTTGGCCCCTCTTTGTGCTTCATGTCGCCCTTATTGCTACTCTGGTTGTTCTTTGTAATACAACATTTGTCGTTATCAACTTCGCTAACTCCTCGGTCTCGGGGACTACCCTCGGCTGAACCAAATTGCCTGATATCAGATGGAACTGAATTTGTATAGTGTGTCTTTTGAAAAAGTGGATAAACACAACCTCAGCTTCTTAAGCCTGGGCGAAGAAGGGGGTCCCTCTCCTAGCTGAATGATATCGGTTAGCGCCATCTGGAATTGATTTTGTATTTTGTCGGCAATAAGCATCGCTTCTGTTCTTGGAAATATTTTGCACCAAAGAAATAGTCATAGAGGTGGTGAGGGGGAGATTTATGAAAGATCGTAGAAAGGAAGGAGAGTAGAAATTAAAGGTGATCGGCATCGATTTCAATGGAAAACAATGCTGCATGATCCTGGTCCATAAGAGTGTCCCTGAAGTTCCTTAATTGATAAACGACAAAAAACTGATGTATTCAATGTCCCGGCATAGGAGTATGAAGTACCAACTAATTGCTGAGGTTGCTCAAGGTATCAACACTTACATGACCCAAAGTGACCACGGCAAATTCTAATCTGGCTGTCAACAGGTGCTTTTGTTCAACTTAGCGAAAGCTATTGCCACCAAAGGCAGGCGACCTATCTCGGCTGATTTATTCACTGATGAAAAAAGATGTTTTTCTTTTTGTCACCAGATGATTTTATTCAACTAAAAGAAACTTCGTGTGGTCTGGGAGCCTTAAATTTAGGCGAATGAAATATTCTGGTGTATGTTAAGACCAGGTCTGTAAAGGGTCAAACGAAAAAGCAAGGCTGCAGTCAGAATAAAAGGATGATTATCACCCCATATGGAAGGGTTTAAGTTTAACGATTGATTGTTTATTCAATAACAAAAAATTGCAAATTTTTCATTATATGAAAATCAAAACTCATGTTATTGGTTACGTTACTATTCATACAATATTTTTGATAGGATAGAAGCAGAAAAATGTAAATAAAATAACTAGGATGTAAATACTTAATGTTTAAATTAAGGCATATTTTTGCAAAATGGAACTAAAATACCAATTACATTACCTATGCTGAATTGCTTG
>NC_134779.1:76570059-76577559 GCF_046742065.1 Oratosquilla oratoria
AAATACCAACTTATTCAAAAATGGAAGTTTTTATATATTCTTTTTCATTGGCCTGATGGCAGAAAGTTAGTCGTGCATGATAATCCCCTTCTAACAACATTTGACATATTTCAGCTCTGCAGTACACTCTCGTGTGAATCTTCAACGACTTTCTTGGGCTTTTTTACAAAGACCTTTTCAACGAACGTTAAATTTTTCTCAGTTACAGTTGGTCTGCCAGACTATGACTTTTCATTGATAGAACCTGTTTCTTAATTTTCCTCTTTATGCACTTGTGTATGAAATTCCTTTGCGGTGCTTCTTTACCTTTGGACAGCATCAAATTATTTTAGTAAATTAATCAAAGAACACTATTTATTTTCCATTCTAGTGAAATCATAGGTCATTATTCTGCCCCCCAAAAAAGTCTAAAAAAAATAGATAAACAAATGAATAAAAGAATAGAGATAAATGAGTAAATAAATATATAGATAAATGAATAAGTAAATATATAGTCAAATAGATGAATGAATAAATGAGTAAATATACAAACAGGTTAATAAATATTCAAACAGATAAATAGAATAAATAAATAAGCAAATAAATAGATAAACAAATGAAACAATAAATAACTCAATGAATGAATAAATAGATACATAAATAAGTCTTGAAATTGAAGCTCCAATAAAATGACAAAGAATTTTTTTTTAAAGCAAGGAAAAACATAACAAATCACTTTTATGAATATTCATTCTATATTAATCATATAATGTATGGCTCCAAATCTATAAGTACGCAAAACTGCACACGGGCTTTATAACCACCCTCTAGATGACACAATACAATATATTGTTATATAAATCAACATAATATGAAGCAACATTATACAATATACTCTAGTATAATACAATGTTTTGTGATACAATATGATATAATATATGATATAAGCAATGCATATGCAAAAATAAGACAATTCTATTCATTTCTTTCATGGTACTAAGGTTAATCAGAGCAGAGTACCTAAAACACGGTATTAAATTCAACTTATTATGCTCATTGTTTTTTGGCCCAAGTCATTCATCTTCTGTCAACGGCCGGACGCCAAAATGTCGTGTGCAGGACTTCCTCTCTTGTCGCCGAGTTGACACGTCTTGTCACGCGACATGACGTCAGAACGACGATCTCTCGTGTAATGCGAGCTTTGGTCCTGCTGAGCTTACATCATAAATGAGTCGGAGACACACAATTGGTTCTGAGAACTACTTCGAGCATATCGGGTTAATGGAGCTGGTTTGAGAAGAGTGGTAGTTTAGAAGATATATGCCTTTCCACGTTCTTGACAGTATTTTTGTGACCTCATATTTGGACTAAAGATGTTCAGAATATATGTATTTACACAAAATATATGTACTTGTGTATAGGAATATAGGCATTTGTGTAAACATTAACATTCCTAATTATATTTACATCTGTAGTGCATTAATGTTTAATTTTACATATACATATGCACTAACATTTACATTTATTTTACATTTCCTTTCACATTTACACTTATACTTGAATTTATATTCAAATTCATCTATATTCAATTTTATATTGTACTTAATACTTGTGTTTATAACTACACCTGTTTTTATATTTACATATATATCTATATTCGTGTATATATTTGTATCTATCTTTATATTTACATTTATATATACATATATATATATATATATATATATATATATACATATATATATATATATATATATACATATATATATATATATATATATATATATATATATATTCCTAAAAAAATCTATATTTGTGCATATACTAATATTGAATTAATATTTATGTTTATATTTAGATTTATAATTATATTTATATCTGTTCTTATATTCGTACTTATATTGATATTGATATCTATATCTATATTTATATTCTTATGTTTATTACATTTGCAATTAAATTTGCATTTATATTTACATTTATATTCACATATATATCTATATCTATATTCATACGTATATTCATATATATATATATAAATATATATGTATATATATATGTGTATATATATATATATATATATATATATATATATATATATAAATTAAATCAGCCATCCTGAGTCCATCGCTGAACAAAGGCCTCCTTCATAGCATTCCATGAATCACACGACCGTGCCATCCTCTGACACGTGACTCCTGCAAACTTCTCGATTTCGTCTCTCCACCTTCTGTCTGGTCTCCCTCTTCCACGCGTCCTATCTCGCGGCATCCACTCAGTTACACACTTGCTCCATCGCTCACCAGTCGTTCGCACCAACTTACCAGCCCAATTCCACTTTCTCTCTTTTACTGCCTCCACAATATTTTTCTCTCTAGTCTGCTCTATCACCCAACTTACTCTCTTTCGGTCTCAGCGTTATTCCCATTACTGATCTCTTCATTCTCCTCTGTGCTGTCCTTAGCTTTGTTTCCACTGCCTTCGTTAGTTTCCAAGTCTCACACCCGTAGATTATTGCTGGTAGAATGCATTGATCTTAATATTCATGTTTTAAACATAAAGGTAGGGAGCCTCTCAGGATTTTATTATACTTACCACTTTCCAACCAATCGTAATGCGTCTTTTTATTTCATTATCATGATCTTTCGTCACCTTCACCATCTGGCCTAAATAATTATACTCCTCAACTTCCTCAAGACTCTCATCATCAACTACAATCTCCTTACTTTGAACTTTCGTGTTGAACATTACTTTGGTTTTACTCGTATTCATTTTGAACCTACTTTGAGACTTCCCTTGTTTAGATCGCTCAGCATATCTTGCAAGTCTTCTGCTCTTTCTGAAATAAGAATAATGTCGTCCGCAACCCTTAGGTGGTTCAAATATTCGCCATTAATCTTCAAACCTTTCTTTTCCCACCTCAGCCTTCTGAAAATATCTTTCAAACAAACTGTAAATAATTTGGGTGAAATTTTATCACCTTGTACTCCTTTCTCCATCTTGGTCTTTTCTGTATCTTTATGTAGTCGAATTATAGCTGTACCTTTCGCATAAATATTTTCTAAAACTCTAACGATCTGTTTGTTTGTACCCTGTTTGCGTAGCGAGTTTAGTATTGCTATTTGTTCTACCGAGTCAAAGGCCTTCTCGTAATCTACAAAAGCTAAACACAGAGGTATATTGTATTTTGTCGTTTTATCAATTAATTGATTTATCGCCTGCAAATGTTCTAGAGTCGAATATCCGCTCCTAAAGCCTGCATGTTCTCTCGGTTGGTTTTCATCTAAAACTTGACTTAGCCTATTTGTAAGGATCTTGGAGAATAATTTATATACGTTTGATAGGAAGCTAATCGGTTGATAGTTACTAAGGTCCTTCTAGTCTTTTTATGAAGCAAAATTATTATAGTATTGCACCACGGATCAGGAACGCTTTCTTGACGTAAGTACTGGGTGTACAACTGAGCTAATTTAATATGAACTAATTTCCCAGCGTCTTTCAACAGATCTATTGATATACCATAATTCCCAGGCGCTTTCCCTCGTTTCATAGTTTTTAAAGCAAATTCTACTTCTTCCTTTGTAATCTCTGGTACACTACTAACGTCTACACATGAATTTACTGACTCAACTACGGTCTTCGACGAGTAAAGCTCTTGATGAAAATGTTCTACTCTTTTTACCATTTTGTCTCTACACTTAATTATGTCTCCATTCCTATCTTTCAAACATATCATTTGCTGTCTTCCTAAATACTTTTACCTTTCCGAATGGTCTCCTCTATTTCATCCATGTTTCTCTCTCTTTTCTCTAATCTCTGCCTTTTGTTGATAAGCTTGTTTAGTTCTACTCTTTCTATTTCGTCTCTCCTACTTTTAATCTGCATGGTCCTTCTTCTTCTAATTAGGTCATATGTAGCTTTGGAGTATTTGTTCTATAATGTTTTCGTACTTCCTACTTTCTCTGCCGATTCCCTAATGATATCTGCAGGGTCACCCATATTGAACAGGTTTTGTAAGAAAGATCAGACAAAGAGCAGCTCAAACACACAGTCGTAGGACCCACTCCTAACTGGTACGTCCTTGATGGCAAACAGGGAAATTTCTCATTGATATATGGAGTACCGTCATAATGACACCGTGGACCATTGGGTACCCTATAGATATAGGGCTTCACCGAATATAATGAATAAGGTGATACCAGAGAAATATTTCACCCGAGTTGGCACGGAGGTGAGATTACTGCCAACCCCCTTCATAGCAAAAATGAATATCACAACCAAAACAAAACCTGGCGTTCCTGTTGGATCATCGTCTCCTAAAGGTCCAACCGCATTACCTCATGTGCTTACGGGCAGTGTGCCAATGAATGTGAGTAAGCACTGTCCAAACAGATTCAAGTCTTGGACATTAAACAACATGAAGAAAATGAAGATCTATACTTACAACGTAAGAAGTCTCTCACAAGATTACAGGCTGGAGAGTTTGATGGAAGAAATAGACAACACCAAGTGGGACATCTTAGGACTGAGCGAAGTCCGAAGAGCGGAAGAAAAGCTGATATAATTACAAGATGGTCACCACCTGTTCTACTATAGAGGTAAGGACAAAGAAAGATCTAGTGGAGTAGGAATCTTGATAAACCGAGAAGTTGCTGGTAACGTAGTTAAATTCAGTAGTTTATCAGACAGGGTAGCTTGGATTGTGATTAGGCTGTGGAAAAGATAAACTCTAAAAGTAGTTCAGGTTTATGCACCAACTTCACAGAGTTCAGACGATGAAATTGAGTCGTTCTATGATGATTTCAGTCAGGTAATGGATCAAGAAAAAAGTAAGTACACGTTGGTAATAGACGATTTTAATGCTAAAGTGGGGAAGAAGATGGGAGATGAGACGTGCATTGGTAAATTTGGAGTAGGTGAAAGAAATGACAGAGGCGAGATGTTAGTGAATTTTGCAGAGAACTACAACATGAGGATAATGAACACTTTCTTTCAAAAGCGTATAGGTCGCAAATGGAACAACAAAGAACAAAATAGACTTCATAATAGGAGATGAGAGGAAAAGCATTAGCAATGTTATGGTGATATATATATATATCATATATATACATATATATATATATATATATATATATATATACATATATATATATACATATATATATATATACATATACATACATATGAGTGGAAGGGTGGTGAGTTAAACACAGAGAACAGTTGGAGTTTTATTCACTGACGTTTCGTCCTTACCAGGACATTCACAAAGAACATGTACTTTGAGAATGTCCTGGTAAGGACGAAACGTCAGTGAATAAAACTCCAACTGTTCTCTGTGTTTAACTCACCACCCTTCCACTCATTTGTCTTCCATTCTTCAATATATACATACATATATATATATACATATATATACAAACATATATATATATATATATATATATATATATATATATATATATATATATATATATATACATATAATATATTTACATTGATATTTGTAGTTACTCACTGTTGATATGTCTATCGTCAACTGAGGGTAGTGATTTTTCTGTAATTTACTTCAGATCTAATTAAACCATTGTTTCAGCTTAAATCCTGTTTTTATCCAGTTCTTCAACTATTCCCACTGCGGACGTTTCTTTCGCAAGAAGTCGTAACTGACGTTATCCTAATACGTGTTCACATACACAAACACACACACACACACGCACACACACACACACACACACACACACACACACACACACACACACACACACACACACACACACACACACACACACACACACACACACACACACACACACACACACACACACACACACACACACACACACACACACACACACACACACACACACACACACACACACACACACACACACACACACACACACACACACAGACATCCGTCCTCACAGATTTCACCAAATGGTCACGAATGCAACCACGTAATGACGTATTTCGCTTTAGAAAATGAATGATTGTGAATGAAAGAACTAACATAATTTGTTTTAAACTTGTTCCCGAACTGTTTGCTATTACAGCTCTTCAGTATTTCTTTTTTATTCTCTTTTTGATCTCTAATGTTTATATTTTTGTAAAGCTACTACCCTACTCTTTAATTCAACCTTAGATGTTCCCAGGTTACTCCCCATAAAATAAACAAATAAATAAATAAATAGACGAATAAATAAAGTTGATATCCTTGACAGCAGATGAGTAGAATTATCTTTATTGACTAAATTCTGCACAAAAAAAAACTTTATTCGGCTGCAATGAATAACTTTTAACATATTACTATTTTGCCGTATTTGGGAATAAGATTTATAAAGTAGGACATATGACTGAGGGGCTTATCTGAGATAGTTTAAACTTCTTCCGTCAGAGGTAGGCTTGGGAGCGTTGAAATAGTTTTAACTTCTGTCCGAGATCAGCTTAGGAGCTAACCATTAAACCGGCTCCTGGCCTTACCTTCCTCTTCACTAACTTGGCTCTACTCCTGCTGACGTAAGTATGGCGTCACCGCTGAGAATCAATGACTTCGTCACTGACATCATCATTGAGATTGGCAGACATGTCTTGGAAGTCAGCGGAGAGGGATTGGTTACAAATGAATAAAATCGCCTGGCAGCATGTCCAATAAACTACTAAAGTCACAAGCACAAAGGAAATGTGTCTACAAGTAAATGAGCTCATTGTCTGTGGAATGAGTTTCTCTCATCTACAAAAAAAAAAAAAAAAAAAAAAAAAAAAGTATCAAAGGCATTCAAAATAAATGACGTCATGGGAGTTTTCCCTCCCCTAAATAAAATTACCCAATGAGAGTAAAATATTGACGCCAAAGAGTCAGTTGAGGAAGATGCCTTTGAGATGTACAGAATTTCTTCTCAGATGAATAGAATAATCTGGCGGCAGTCAAAAGTTGAAACGGTTAAGCCTAATCCCGGCTTAGGCATATAATTCATAAAGTTAACCACCTGGTTGAAGGGAGTTGACTATATTTGATACAGCTGAATAAAATTGCCTGGAATTAGAACATGATCTTTCATAATATGTTTTATTTTGGATATTTGTGGCCTAAAGGGAAACGGATCTTATCGACGCAGTCCCTGCTATCGTTCTTCACACCTTCTCTTAATCTCCTCAACATGGTGAAACACTACATGAAGTCTTACAGCCAGTGCCAGACGATTTTATTCATTTCAGGTCCAGACCCTAACCGGGAAAGGGTCTCGACCTATTACGACCACGTTCAGGCCTGGGGTCCGAACCTCAGGAGGTGAATAATGTCTTTTGGTGTTGGGCGAAGCAGAAGGTCTTTCGCGCGTTACCGTATTGAAGGGCTACAAGTTGGAGTGCAGGTTCCTCTCGAAGGTTCTGTGAAGTGGGAGCTCCCGAGATGAGATTCTTTGTGTTGTATAAACAGAGAAATAAGTAAGTAGATAATGAGATAAATAAGCAAATAGATAGATGAATAAATAGATAAATGAACAATTAGATAAATCAATGAAT
>NC_134779.1:76625059-76627559 GCF_046742065.1 Oratosquilla oratoria
AATGACATGGCTCTGTCATGCAACGCTTGTCATTCAGAGAAAGAGAGAGAGAAAACATTAGAGAACGAGAACAATAACAAGAACGAGAGCGTGAGATATGTATAAAGGGTGTCCTGAAACAATATATAGAGAGCTTGCGAGAGGCAAATATTTACATTGAAAGATTTACACATATTCACAAAAACAAAAATGCTGCGATAGACATTAAGACAAACAAAGAGACTAACACTGAAAAATAGGGAGCAAAGGCAAAGGGAATTAAATATAAGACAGACAGACAGACATATAGACTGATAGACAGACAGACAGAGGGAAAATAATAAAATAAAGTTATGAAAATTATAGTCAGAGGGGCATGATGAAATGTGTGGGATATAAAGATACTAGAGAGGAGCGGGAGAGAGAAGTAAGGGGAATGATTGGGTGCGTGGGAAGGTTGGATAGAGGAGGCGACGGGATATGAAGGGAGGCGGAGAGGGAGGGTTCTTGAATAGACCCAGACCGTAGACCACGTTATCAGAGCCCAACAGGTTGACGGTGCACCATATCCATATAACTGCTTTTATAATTGCTTGTTCCTACACACAGAGAAGCGTATGAACTTTGTTGTGCATATATATATATATATATATATATATATATATTTATGTATATATATACATATATATATATATTTATATGTATGTATATATATATGTATATATATGTGTATATGTATATGTATATGTATATGTATATGTATATGTATATATATGTGTATATGTATATGTATATGTATATGTATATGTATATGTATATGTATATGTATATGTATATGTATATATGTATATATATATATATATATATGTATATATATATATGCCGTGATATCCTCCTAGATAAATCTAAGTTTAAACGTATCTCTCGTAACCCTGTTGTTCAGATTAAATCTAGACTTAACGAACTTATTTCTACTGTTAACGCCGTGATAGGAGGCAACAACTTTGTACCCCTAGTTGGTGATTTTTCTTCGGGTTATTTTTATGGTAACGTAAAGACCCACAAGGAAGTAAACCCTCTCAGGCCCATAATTTCCCAAATTCCAACCCCCTCTTATTGCGTAGTTAAAACTTTGCATGATATAATTTCTCCCTATATCCCTAATACCTATTCTTTAAAATCTAGAGATGAAGTCTTTTGACATCTTAAGGGATAATAAGCCTAACAGCTTTCTAGCATCGTTGGATGCTGCTAGTTTATTTTCAAACGTACCTGTGCTTAGGACTATTAACATAATCCTGGAATATGTTTATGAACACGCAGATTTCCACCCTCCAACCATAATGAGGCACATAATGGAAGAGATGCTGAAAATCTGCACTACTGAGGCCCCCTTTAAATGTCCGGAGGGAAAGATGTATGTCCAGCACGACGGGATAGCGATGGGCTCCCCCTGGGAGTACTATTTACCCAAGCGTTCATGTCGGCAGTAGAGGAAGCAGTCTTTCAGGATGGCGTCATCAAACCATAACTTTACTACAGATATATCGACGACATCTTTGTTTGCACACAATTAGAAGCCCTTCTCGAGGAATTAAGACTGCGCCTCCAGGAAGAATCCGGACTTAGCTTCACGACTGAACTGAACAAGGATGGCAAACTCCCTTTCCTTGATGTTTTAGTTGACTCTTCATCCGGGGAATTGGCCACGAGTGTGTAAAGGAAACCTACTAACTCTGAAAAAAAATTGAACTACAAAAGTGAGTGCCCGACAAATTATAAAATCAGTGTTATTAGAGCGTATGTCCGTAGGGCTATCAAAGTTTGTTCTTGGCAGGCCCTACATATAGAACTGCAGCACATTCGCCAGATTCTTGTAAATAATGGTTATACTAACAGTGAATTTGATTCCATTTGTAATAAAATGATCTGTGACCACCTTTCCCCCCAAACATCCTCTAAGCCCCAAATCATTAACATCTAATATCATAACATCTATACCAAGGGTTACAAAAAAGACGAGAAAATCATAAAAGATATCATCACTAAAAACTGCCACCCGGTCTCTAAAGAGAAGGAAATCCGCGTGGTTGTATTCTATTCCAACCCAAAAACTAGCTCGTTGCTAATAAAAAGCAACCTGAATAGTAATACTGAGACCATGTTTAAAACAAATATAGTGTACGAATTTAAATGTCTTACCGGGGAGTGTGTAACCGGCAATTCATCATATACTGGTCATACTAGATGTAGCCTCAGTAGGAAAATATCAATGCACTTGCAAAACGGGGCTATTAAACATCATCTAAAGAAATATCATAACCAAACAGCCACCCGTGAATGCCTAGTTAAGAACACCAGGATTATAGCAAGCAATAGGGATGCACATAAACTTAAGCTTTTAGAAGCTATGTTTATAAGGGAATATAGCCCTATTATTAATATAAAAAAGCAACATGATTTCTGTCATCGGTTTGTTTAACAATGCAGTGAAGCCACCACCACCACCCTCCACCTCCTC
>NC_134779.1:76632559-76645059 GCF_046742065.1 Oratosquilla oratoria
CCGGGGGCAGTTGTCCTGATACCATATATATATATATATATATATATATATATATATATATATATATATATATATATATACATATACAAGCCGCGGGCTTCGCCCTCCCCGGCTTCGCCGGGGGCTTGGCTGCGCAAACAACGGCTTACGGCCGCAGCTTGCCGTGCTCAAATCCCTCGTTTTCCCCTTCGGCCTCGGCCTCGGGGCGGAACCCCAACACGGGATCCCCCAGCACGAAGAAGAACGCGAAGATGAACGCGAGGAAGAAGAACGCGAAGAAGAACGCGAAGAAGAACACGAAGTAGAATGCGAAGAAGAACGCGAAGTACACGAAGAATAACGCAAGGAAGAAGAACGCGAGGAAGTAGAACGCAGAGAAGAACACGAAGAAGAACGCGAAGAAGAACGCGAAGAAGAATGCGAAGAAGAACGCGAAGAAGAACGCGAAGAAAAACGCGAAGAAGAACGCAAGGAAGGAGAAGAAGAAGAAGAAGAAGAAGAAGAAGAAGAAGAAGAAGAAGAAGAGGAAGAAGAAGAAGAAGAAGAAGAAGAAGAAGAAGAAGGAGAAGAAGAAGAAGAAGAAGAAGAAGAAGAAGAAGAAGAAGAAGAAGAAGAAGAAGAAGAAGAAGAAGAAGAAGAAGAAGAAGAAGAAGAAGAAGAAGAAGAAGAGGAAGAAGGAGAAAAAGAACGCGAAGAAGAAGAAGAACGCGAAGAAGAAGAAGAAGAAGAAGAAGAAGAAGAAGAAGAAGAAGAAGAAGAAGAAGAAGAACGCGAAGAAGAAGAAGAAGAAGAAGAAGAAGAAGAAGAAGAAGAAGAAGAAGAAGAAGAAGAAGAAGAAAAAGAAGAAGAAAAAGAAGAAGAATACCACCTGACCCCGACTTACCCAAGCACTTTTTCAATAATATTTTTAGGAAAAAGTGTCACCGTAATACCACCTGTCCCCGACTTCCACAGCGTTTTTTTTAGAA
The DNA here is from genome assembly GCF_046742065.1 of Oratosquilla oratoria. Lineage (NCBI taxonomy): Eukaryota > Metazoa > Arthropoda > Malacostraca > Stomatopoda > Squillidae > Oratosquilla > Oratosquilla oratoria. Next base: position 76,633,528 of record NC_134779.1, read on the forward strand.
GAATATTTTATTTAGACTTAGATATACATATAAATATATACATATATATATATATATATATATATATATATATATATATATCACAGGTGAGAAATGTAGTAACACATTTATAAATCACAACTAACACCACAGTCGGACGAAAGAAAGAGTTGCGTAAGCGGAACTATATATTTCGATTGCTACCTGCAATCCTCTTCAGAAGATTTCATCCAGAAAATAAAGGAGATTAATATAGTAGGCCGTCGCTTATTAAGTCTTGATATTATCTCATTATTTACGAACATTTGTGTTGATGATGTTTTGTCCTTTCTAGAAACTAAGCTACAACCATTCCAAGACAAATTCCCCCTTCCGGTTTCCAAAATCATTGCTCTTGTACGCACCTGCGTGTCATCTAATGTCTTTTCCTTTCAAAATCGGTTTTTCAGGCAAAAGTTTGGTTGTAGCATGGGTTCGAATCTTTCTCCTGTTCTGGCTAACCTTTACATGGAATACTTTGAGAGTGTTCTTCTTCCAACAATTAAACCCCCAGGTATGATTTGGTTAAGATACGTTGATGATATTTTCACTCTTTGGGATGAGAGTTGGGGTCCCTTTGATATTTTTCTAGATAAACTTAATAATTTAACAACCAACATCAAGTTCAAAGTGGAATGGGAAAAAGATGATAAAATCCCCTTTTTAGACATCTTAATCATGAAGAATGGGAATAAGCTTGCCTTTACTGTTTTTAGAAAGAACACTCATTCAGGTAGTTACCTCCATTTCTTCAGTCATCACCCAGATCACATTAAAAGGAGTGTAGCTTCGGGACTTTTTCTCCGAGCCTTTAGGATTTGTAGCCCCCAATTTTTAGAACACGAATTAACTTCCATCAAGTCCCAATTAACAAAATTAGCCTACCCTCACTGGTTTCTGGATAAAGCCCTTAGTCAAGCCAGAGCAAGTTTTTTCAAACACCCTTCCACTAAGTTAAAGAAAGAGAGACAAAATCCCCTAGTCATCCCCTTCTCAGAGTCCATCAGTCAATTGTCCAAGTTTCTTCCCAAAGAGAAAGTAAATTTAATTCATAACTACCCTAACACTATTAATAAAAAAGTTGTTAATGTTCACCAGAGGTTGAAGGAAGAACATATCCCAGGTGTTTACTCCCTTCCATGTAAAGATTGTGACCTTTCATACATTGGCCAGACGGGAAGAGACCTACCGACAAGATTAAATGAACACAAAAGGTCGATTAGATATGGCCAAATAAATTCAGCAGTGTTTCAACACGTTGATAAATTTAATCACCGGATGGACTGGGAGAAATCTGATCTCATTTACAAATCGGGGTGTGGGTTCAGAAGGAAAATGGTGGAATCAACATTAATTGATTATCTGCCCACGATGAATATTTCCAAGGGTCAATGGACCCCAGACATCATTTCAGGACTATTCATCACCAAAAATATTGTCAACAAGCTTCCTCCCCCTCCCCCTGACCCGACCTCGTGTCAGCCTCAGGTCAACTAGGGCTGGGGCAGTGATGTTCTGTATTTTCTCGTGTTCCCTTTCTTTTGTAAGAGGTTGCTACTTAAGATAGCCTCCTCCCTGGCACTTTGTACTACTGAAGAGGATTGCAGGTAGCAATCGAAATATATAGTTCCGCTTACGCAACTCTTTCTTTCGTCCGACTGTGGTGTTAGTTGTGATATATATATATATATATATATATATATATATATATATATATATATGTATATATATATTATATATATGTATATATGCACATATATGTCTGGATATATATGCCTACGGTATATGCATACGTGTATATATATATATATATATATATATATATATATATATATATATATATATATATATTATTATACACACACACACACTTATATATATGTATATGTATATATATATATATATATATATTATATATATATATATACTGTATGTGTGTGTGTGTGTGTGTGTGTGTGTGTGTGTGTGTGTGTGTGTGTGTGTGTGTGTGTGTGTGTGTGTGTGTGTGTGTGTGTGTGTGTGTGTGTGTGTGTGTGTGTGTGTGTGTGTGTGTGTGCATCTACTATATATATGTATATGAATATGTTGTTAGTTCCGCTGGTACTAACACATCCAGGAAGTCCACAGTCACTTACAATCTTCATCACTTTATTTTAGATCATTATTTTTCTGTAGTGTCCATGCTTCTTTCTTAATGAAAGGTTTAGTCAAGTTCCATTGAACACTTCGAAGGTAAATTAAGCGTATTTTTCTTTTTCTTTTCTTCCGAATGAATTACACTTCTACAACTTAGTTGAGTAAGTACACCATTGGACTCCCGCCTGGGATTCTTGTATACTCACCAAGCCAAGTCTGCTTCGACGTCACTATTTAATTCATCCAATAACTTTGAACGTTACAAATAAACGCCACCCTTTAAGGGCGTGACTTTAGCTCCGTACACCAATAATTTCTCTCCTCCTCCACCCCTTTCTCCAATTAGAAAGGTTGTTATACTGTCTGAAGCAATACTGTTTACGCAAGCATTTCTGGCACAAGCTTGAGTGGCTTAGTGCTTTCATTTTGTCACATCAGCACTTCTATCGAAATCTAAGCTTAATTTTACAAATATTGGACGGTAAATGAGAATATGCAACTCTGCAACTTCCTCTCAGCCATTATTTCACAATGTTGAAGTCATAAAATGAATACTACTCCTCTATCTACTAACTTGTCTACTTCAATCTACCGGCCTCTTACAGGGCTCGTCAGCAACCCTTGGTCGTCCCAACCAATTATTTCTACTACCCTCTTACAGGGCTCGTTAATATTTATTTGGAAATCATCATATATAAGAAGCTAAATTATCCTTGCATAAACTGGTAAAATGGGATCAGCAAAACATGTAAAACATATGCATTTCAAAGAAATAGCAACTTTTCCTAAATGCATAAATGTCAATAATAATTCTAGCAGAATAATGGTGAATATCATACATGTCAAAATAACAATGCACAAATAAAAATAGCTTGCAATACAGATATAATGCAATTTTCAAATAGTTTTATATCTACTTTGATTAAGAACATTTTATTTCAATTGAGAATGCTTTCATCTTTTCAACGATGTTGAGCAATATACATTATAAGTTACAAAAGTACTGTAAAATGTCTCTTCTTGAATTTCAAATATTTGTCTTGTAAGACACACTCCTAATGCTTCACAAAATATGGTTCTATACTTATGAGAATTGTCCTTAAGTATTGGTAAGATTCCAAGTCTGACCACAGCAGATCAAAAGTCTTCATGTCTGTCCTTGACATCAAGTTGTTCCAGTAGTTTAGATCTCCCATCACAAGTACATACATTTGGTCAGAATAATACTATCTGGAAAATATATCAAGATTAGTATTCAATTCACATATTATTAATATTTTTAATATCACCTATACTCTTCTAGTTCATTAAAATTGATACATAGGGTATCACAGCAGCCATTTTCACAAAACTGCAACCTAACCTTCTTCATATCATCTAAATGGCCTATCAATTCTTCCCTAGTTTCTTAGTGAAAGAGCTTATATTTATTTCCACTTGCAGAATCAATTACCCTAAATGGACCTAAGTACCTTGGTGAAAGTTTATTATAGGGTGAATGTAGTTTGACAATGACTAAATCTCCTATTTTCAATTCTAGTTTATGTGCTATTTTTTGTTGTTGCTTTTTCATCTCTTGTGAACACTACTGTATATGTTCCCTAACTCTTTGTTGAATATTTTGAAAAGTATTTGTCCTATATGATATATGATCATCTATATTATACACAAGTTTCTGCTCTGCAATCAAGATTTCATATGAAAGAGTTTTGTCTTCCCCAAAAATAATAAAATGAGTTGTTTCACCTGTTTCAATGTTAATTTAGTTGTTCAGAGTACATGTAGCACAAGGAATCCAACTATCCCAAGTTATACTATGAGGACTTACCATACTTCTGAGACACGTAATAATTTTCTTATTTAACCTCTCTACAACTCCATTACTTTGTGGATGATTCACTAAAATATTTACTTTATTTATTTTAAATAACTACACAAATTTTCTAAGATTTTGTTATTAAATTCAGCTCCATTATCTGAAACTAAGATCTTAGGTGTAGTGAAATTACAGATTATTTGACCATAGATTACTGAAGCATTAGTTTCAGCTTTCTTATTTGGAATGGGCTGTAAAATACAAAATCTTGAAAAATGATCAATGGCAACAAATACATATCTATATTCATTCTCAGATATAGGTAACTCCAATGTATCTATGTGAACTCTTTCCCAAGGTTTCTGTGGAATGGGGTAGGTAAACATAGGAGCAGTTTTTGGTGTATCTCCTTTCACCTTAACACATTTGAAACAATTTTCTATATAATCATATATAGATTTCTCCATACCTGGCCAAAAGTATTTAAGTTGTGCTTGCCTATAAGCTTTATCCTTCCCTGGATGTGAACTACAATCACTCTTTTACAAGAGTTTGTGGTATTACCAACTGATTTACTGGACCTCTAGAAATATAATTCCCACTTACAACTGTTTTTCTATACAAAAGTCCATCAGTCAAATTAAATTCCTCTATCTTATACCCCTTTGGTAGTTTTGGAGGATTTCCTCTTGGGTTTATCAAATATTTGGCTAATGAGTCACATGTCTTATCATCCCTCTATTCTCTTATTAACATTTCCTCATCTAAGGTTACTAACTCATCTATACTACAAACAAAATTAATCAACCCTGTCGTTGGTTGGCTAATGTTTCTAGAAAGTGCATCTGCTGCAACATTCTTTCTACCCGGAATACATTAAAATTTAACCTCATAGCACTGAAGTACTGCAAACCATCTAGCTAGTCTGCCCCTAAGATTCTTATGCTTAAATAAGTTCTGAATAACTGTATGATCAGTCCACACTTTGATTGGATGTCCCAGTATCATATCTCTAAAACTTTCTAATGAATATATCACTGCTAATGTTTCTCTTTCTGTTATAGAGTAGTTTCTCTCTTCGCTATTACAAAGTCTTGATGTGTAAGCTATTGGTTTCAAGGTTCCATTTCTTTCTTGCAAAATTATTTCTCCTAATCCTATGTCAGATGAATCACTACAAAAATAAATTCTTTATCATAGTCTGGAAATATTGAAATTGGAGAACTCGTGAGTTTATCTTTCAACTTGTCAAAAACTTCCTGTTGTGCAGGTCTTCACATGAACTTTGAGTCCTTCCTCAATAAAGAACTTAATGGAGTAACAATATCAGCATATCGTTGAATAAATGTTCAATAATATCCTGTCAATCCCAAAAAACTTCTAACTTTTTCTCCGTTGTTTGGAACTGGAAAATTCTTTCCTGCTTCAACCTTTGAATTCACTGTACTAAGTCCATGCTGCTCTATCTTATGTCCCAAATAAATAACACTGTCCTGCAAGAACTTACATTTTTCAAGTTTCACTTTCAATCCTGCTTCAACTAGTTTTGAGAATATCAAATCTAATTTCTTAAAGTGGTCTGCCGCTGTCTGGGAAACTATTAAAATATCATCTAGAAATACACTAGTGGTGTTTCCTAACAACCCATGTAGAACTGTATTCATTAATCTCATGTAAGTTAATGGATTATTACATAACCCAAATGGCATTCGTTTGAACTCAGTGTCCCGTTGGAGTAGAAAATGTTGTGAACTCTCGTGAGTCTTCATGCAACTCTCTTTACCAAAAAGCAGATTTGATATCTATAGTGCTAAAATATCTATTCTCAGTTCACAAACTTCTAAGAATGTCCCCTATCACTGGTAATGGTAACCTGTCACGTATGGTGTGCTTATTCAATTCCATATAATCAATAACTGGGCGCATAGTACCATCTGATTTTGGTACCAGAATCAAAGGAAAGTACCATTCACTTTTACTATGTTCAATAATATCCTCGATAACATTTCAGTGATCAGTTTATCTACTACTGCTAAATTTGAGTGAACTCTGTAGGTTGGAATATAAATAGGCTGATTTCCTGGTTTTAATTTAATCTGACATTTTAAAGCAGTTGTTTTGCCTAAGGCGCCCCCCGGCAAAGCAATTGCTTTATTGTGCTTCACGAGCAAAGCAACTAAACTTTCATCCAACTCAGGGCAATTAGCAGGTTCTAGTTGATTCCTGTATTTCTTTCCTAACTCTATTTATTCCTGATGAAATTGGTGATTTCACCTCCTCAGTACTCTCATTTAAAATCTTAATGGGTTTTGTACACAGCTGAAAACATCCTATTTGTGTACCTTTCCTTAAAACTAAATCTTGGTTTATAGTATTAATGATTAACTAGCGGAACCCGTGTAAATTACACGAAAGAGAAGAGGGCAAATCATTGCATCAAGATGGCAAGAGAGGTAGGATATCCTCTCCCGCTGTTGTCCTTCAGGGTACACTATAATGTCACGCTGGACAGGAGGTGCTCCATCATCACCGACAAATATTGCTGCAATTTCATCATTTGTTGGATTATTTAATGCTTCATTTGTTTCAATTATATAGAGCTGTCCATATTTTCTTTCTTCATTTTCATTTGATCTTCGAGACCTTCCAGAAGTTCGAGACCTTCCAGAACTTCGAGACCTTCCAGAACTTCGAGACCTTCCAGAACTTCGAGACCTTCCAGACCTTCAAGAACTTCGGCACTTTCGAGAACTTCGGCACTTTCGAGAACTTCGGCACCTTCGAGAGCTTCGGCACCTTCGAGAACTTCGGCACCTTCGAGAACTTCGGCACCCTCGAGAACTTCGGCACCCTCGAGAACTTCGGCACCTTCGACAACTTCGGCGACTTCGAGAACTTCGGCGCCTTCGAGAACTTCGGCGCCTTCGAGAACTTCGGCGCCTTCGCGAACTTCGGCCCCTTCGAGAACTTTGGCACCTTCGAGAACTTCGGCACCTTCGAGAACTTCGGCACCTTCGACAATTTCGGCACTTTCGAGAACTTCGAGAACCCCGACACCTTCGAGAACTTCGACACCTTCGAGAATTTCGGCACCTTCGAGAACTTTGGCACCTTCGAGAACTTCGGCAGCTTCGAGAACTTCGACACCATGGAAGGTCGTTGCTTTTTATGTAAGCGTGACACAGAAAATAGATAACACACACGCTATCGTATTAATATATAGATAATAATAATAATAATAATAATAATAATAATAATAATAATAATAATAATAATAATAATAATAATAATAATAATAATAATAATAATAATAATAATAATAATAATAATAATAATAATAATAATAATAATAATAATAATAATAATAATAATAATAATAATAATAATAATAAAAATAATAATAACAATAATAATAATAATAATAATAATAAAGTCTACGGAACAAACATGCCTTATTTCAACCATTCGAGAAGCATGACACACAAAATAACACACACGCTATCGTATTAATATATATGATATTTCTACCATGTTCTTATTTGACTTATAAATCCCCGAGTCCAATTTCAAACCTTTTAATCTAATTGATTCTGGGATGGTTAAAATTTCAGTCTACAGTGACTCTTTTCAACTGCACTTCTATCCTGTTAATTGCTCTGGAAGGTAATAATGTCGATTTTATTACGCCACCATCCCCAATTTGCAAGGCTTCATTTGTAGTTGATGAATTAATAATTTCTGGGATTTCTTGAATATCTGAGTTGGCTTCACTATATGTGTCTTTATTTTCTGTTGGTCTGCACCACTCGGCCTCGTTATCTTAAGATAAAAAAAATATCTTTCCTATCTATCTCTAGGGATTCTTTCATTCCTGTCACTGGTTTATTTACGAGCTCTTTCCTCGTAGCTATGTTGGTTATACGACATGCAGCCTTAGCAGACTTTAACTCTCCACCTCCAACAGGGAGCCATTAAAAATCATTTTGAACAGTATCACAAATATGTGTTGGATAGAGCAACCGTTGTTCATAACACTGAAGTGCTAGCCTAGTGTAATAACATTAAGGAACTAAAAATTTTAGAGGCTGTGTATATAAGAGAATTGTCTCCTGTAATCAATGTACAGGCTAATTTGTTGTCCGCTATTTCTTTATTTAATACGTCCACGCGACATGTTGTACATAACCTCCCTATGTATGTTAGACACGCTACTTCACCTCTCCCTCCCCCTTCCCCTCCCCCTCCTCAAGCTCTGAGAAAGTCTTCCAGGGTCAGGTCATCGGAAGTTTAAAGATCGCGCTTGACCTAGAGTGTAGCATTCTAATTTTTTCTGTGACCATGTAACGTATCTGTAAATTGTGTTGCCTTAACTGGTCTTGTATTTTGATAATGACTCTTTGCAGTCGAAACGTCGAATAATTAAAACGGAGAACTTTGGAAAGTTCGTTTCTGCTCATCCTCCCAATATTAGAACTTTAGTGAGGAAACTTGAAATTTTAAGAAGAAAATTAATAACTGTGAAAATGCTGTGGTGTTCAATTCAGTGTTTATAAAAGAAAACCTGCGCCCTAAGTATATGTATATGTATATGTATATGTATATGTATATGTATATGTATATGTATATGTATATGTATATGTATATGTATATGTATATGTATATGTATATGTATATGTATATGTATATGTATATGTATATGTACACGTACATGTGTATGTATATGCATATGTATATGCATATGTATTTGTATATGCATATGTATATGCATATACATATGCATATGAATATGTGTATGTATATGTATATGCATATGAATATGCATATGAATATATATGAATATGCATATGTATATGTATTTGTATATACATATGTTTATGTATATGCTTATGCATATGTAAATGTAAATGCATATGTAAATGTACATGTAAATGTACATGTATATGTATATGTATATGTATATGTATGTGTATGTGCATATGTATATGTATGTGTGTGCGTGTGTGTGTGTGTGTGTGTGTGTGTGTGTGTGTGTGTGTGTGTGTGTGTGTGTGTGTGTGTGTGTGTGTGTGTGTGTGTGTGTGTGTGTGTGTGTGTGTGTGTGTGTGTGTGTGTGTGTGTGTGTGTGTGTGTGTGTGTGTGTGTGTGTGTGTGTGTGTGTGTGTGTGCGTGTGTGTGTGTGTTACGCGTAAGTGCATGTGTGTATAAGTGTACTTGTGTACGTGGATCTTGAAAACCATCCTTACCGGTTAATACTTCTCCTTTTAGTAGAGTTGCCGCCAGACAACTTAATTCATAATTTCATCACTTGGACAGGAGAGTGCATTCGTACCGGGTTGCACTCTTTCTACAATTAACTTTGCCAGTATCCATTTGTATACCCCACTGTAGCACCCTGTTAGAAGAGAAGAGCTTATACATGTATGTAAAGTAAAAATTGCAACAGAATATAAAAAAAGGAATACATCACTCCCCCCTAAAAAATCAGCCTTTTTATATGCATATAAACAAAGATAAAAGACCAATAGAACAATTGGAATCTAAGTAAAAAATAAAAGAAAAATATCAGAACGAACGAATAGGTAAAACAAGGGTAACGGAATATTGGGGAAAATTGAAAGATTATAAAACGTGAAAGGGAGGTGAAGTATGTATTGCTGTTGAGTCTGACACAGGAGACAGAAGCGGAAAAGCCTTTGGGTGGTCCGGGTGTCCAGCTTTTCCTGAAAGAAATTGCTTAAAATTAGGCATAATAGAATGTTTAGAGATCGCCAGTGATAGGGATAAGTTGAGGAAATATTTTTGTATTTCTTCGCCGGTAACCAGCACTTCTATCCTTAGAAAAAAAAAATCGCCGATGAGATTAAGTCAAAAAGATGACAAAGGGAAGATTTATAGAGGGCAAAGAAGGGAAAGATAACAAAGTTAAGTAATTATAATTCATTATTGAAGGGAAGTGAGTCTCCAATTATAAAAAAGTGTTCAATAATAACAAAGAAAATGATGAAATTCATTTCAGTCCAGGCGAGGCCCCTTCAATAAATAAAATAATTTAACGACACCCCATAGACGAAGGTGTGTAGCGTGTCACACAGTGATAAATCTATTGAACTTCATCTTAACTTTCATTGTTAGGTGATCTTGTTCATTTTGTACGGTAAAATCTCTTCCGGTTAACCCTTTCTTCGGTAACAAATGTTAGTCTTCACTATATATACATATATATATATATATATATATATATATATATGTTGACTATATTATGACAAATAAGATTGAAGGTGAAAGAAGTTGACGAGGAGAAATGGGGGAATTTTACGCCTTAACGTTTCGACCCGCAGGGTCTTGATCACAAAGCTAACAACTCAAACGTAACCGGATATTTTATACACGGACGGGTCATCTTATGGGACGCTTCGGAGAGCTTGCTATTTTATCTGCGTATTCTTTTATTATTAATAAGCTTGTGGCTTTTGCTAAACATATAAATCCTTCTCTATGGTTAATGTTGTTATTAGTGTTGATATATGCTGCCTCAATTGTCTTCCTTAGTTTCTTGGATGATCCTTTATTTAATACGGTTGTGTTGTTCCAGTCTGGAAGGTGACCATGTTTATCCACATGTATTACTATGGAGTTAGATGTCCTACGGGCTTTTACGTCATTTTTATGTTCATTTATTCTTTTATTTATTCCGCGACCAGATTCACCAAAATATGAAGAGGGACAGCTTTTACACGGGATTTTATAAACAACGCTGTTTTCGTTAGTGGGATTATTGTCGCTATGTGTTACCAAATGTCCTACTTTGCTACCTGACGTCCTGGCTATTTTGATGCCCGCTTTTAGGAGAAAAGTGTCTAGGTATGAATTAACATTAGAGTTTGGTACTGTGATATATCTGGTTTCATTATTACATTTATTATCATTCTTATTTTTATTTTCATCTTTACTTTTGTTAATTATTTCTTTGGCTTTCTTTTTCAACCTACATAAGAGACCTTTTGGATATTTGAGTTTGATGAAAGTCTCAGTAATATGTTGTAATTCAGGATCTAGAAATTCTTTACTGCATATACGAAATGCTCTGAGGAAGAAACCCATTATAATACCTGTTTTAGTTCTGTCATCATGTCCTGAGTAGAAGTGTATATAGTCTTCTTTATTGGTGGGTTTCCGGTATACTGAAAATTTCACATTTTTATCTATTCTATGGATAATTGTGTCTAAGAAAGGTAATTTTCCGTTATTTTCATTTTCTGCAGTAAATTGTATATTTTCATTTACACTGTTTAATCTCCTGTTACGTTTGAGTTGTTAGCTTTGTGATCAATACCCTGCGAGTCGAAACGTTAGGGCGTAAATTCTCCCATATCTCCTCATCAACTTCTTTCACTTTCAATCTTATATACATATATACATATATATATATATATATATATATATATATATATATATGTACATATATTCTCATCTGCTGGGATTCGAACCCCCGCCAGAGCGAAATGCTTCATATAAAGCGAGGACTTGTATCGCCAGTACTACACTGACCCTTCAAAACAGAA
>NC_134779.1:76655059-76667559 GCF_046742065.1 Oratosquilla oratoria
GTTATTTTTACTATTACTACTACTACTACTACTACTACTACTACTACTACTACTACTACTACTACTACTACTACTACTACTACTACTACTACTACTACTACTACTACTACTACTACTACTACTACTACTGCTACTACTACTACTACTACTACTACTATTACTACTACTACTACTACTACTACTACTACTACTACTACTACTACTACTACTACTACTACTACTACTACTACTACTACTACTACTACTACTACTACTATTACTACTACTACTACTACTACTACTACTACTACTACTACTACTACTACTACTACTACTACTACTACTACTACTACTACTACTACTACTACTTCTACTACTACTACTACTACTACTACTACTACTACTACTACTACTACTACTACTACTACTACTACTACTACTACTACTACTACTACTACTACTACTACTACTACTACTACTACTACTACTACTACTACTACTACTACTACTACTACTACTACTACTACTACTACTACTACTACTACTACTACTACTACTACTACTACTACGTGTTCGAAGCACGAGGATCTGTCTCCCACAGACAAAGTTCATTTGCCCTCTCCTGCCAATGACTGTGGTCAACGACCCTTTTATTTATTTATTCATTTTTTAATAATGCCTAATACAAAATTTCATTTATCCTACTGTCAACTACCGTCTACTCAAAATCTAGGTTTTGTATATATGATGATTTGGGTGGTGGGGACCTGGTACCTCACAGGCATAGGAGTGCTGATCTTAGGAGTGAGAATGACAGTCTACATCTCATCCATGAAACAATGCTGCTTTTTGGCTGTTGTTTCTTTTGAGCCATCACCTCTGCCAGCCAAGCGTAGAATGCCTTTGCTCTAGGATCCATCCCGCCTGAAGTCGTAAAGGTTATAGGAGTGAATGAGCCCTGGCCTACATTCTGTGTACGCTCTTCGTACATCCTGATCTTCTCATACTCGTTCTAGGAGTGGGATGCCTCAATAGTTAGGTTGTTGTAACAGGGGGCCATCGAATCATATATTCGCATGTCAAAGAAAGCCAATTGTCCCCGTGTCATGAAATCTCTTACGCTGACATCCACTCTTGCTTCATCTGATGTGTTGGACGTGCGGTATCTGAAGTTCTCCCCTACTAGTGGGAGTAATGTTGGTTCGATAGTCACATCCTTTCACACCACCTGAAGCATTTGGGCAATGAGATCTCTTACCTTATCATGTCGCATGCAAATGAATCCACCCTGCTTGCATATCATTGCATGGTCTGGAGTAAACTGTACACCACAGAAACATCTGTTAGGCAGCCCTCCCAATGGCTATCCATACCTCAGGGCAATGGCATGAGTGAATTCTCTTTTGTTTAAGGTGAATCCCTTTGCCCTGATTGGTAGTGCTGCCAGCCAATTGGACGCCCCAATTTCCTGAGCCATTGTTATCTTTCTTTTTATACAATTCGATAGCCGAGCTAAAAGTGCTTGAAGTTCCTCCTTCTGCTTCTCCTCCCTTCCTTTTGAAATGTTTCTTCTAATTTCTCTGATTTCCTCCATGTTAGTCTCCTTCCATTGATATTATGACACGATGTTGTTTGTCAAGGAGGACGTGAGTTTCATGGAATTTTGGTGTTCTATGTCGGCAAGGTTTAGCGGGTTGGAGATGCCTAGCCCTCCCATTCTAGGTGGAAGTTCAATAAGTTTTCTTTCCTCTTCGTTTATTGTCCGTCCGTTGGTGATGGCCGGTATTAGCTCGTTTCTGATAGTTTATTTCAAGGGGTCTTACTAGGTCGGTGATGTTCGGTGCCGTCCTTAATATGTAGTTCCACTTATGTTTCACACCATATATGAATGCGGCATATGCGGGCTGCGGTTCGGTCTTTGTAAAGTTGGCTAGAAGCCTAACTTCTGCCACCCATTCGTTAACTTTGTTTTCAACATATTGCTTCTTAAAGTATTCTGAGCCTATCACTGCACCGAGATGTCTTTCCTCCTCTTTTGTTACCTTCACTTCACTGTTCTCAAAGAGGATTCTGGCATTGTCAATGTACTCTGGTTTCAATATAAGGACACACATCTTTGCATTCGGAATTTAACCCAAGCCCGGGCCGTGTGCCAACACCAGATCCCACCACTTTTTTAAGTTAGCTACTTTTCCTGGCCCCATGAGATCATCTGCATATGATACCTGTTTGACCCTGGTGTCCTCATATTGTATCTTCTGCTGCAGATGTATAAGACCGAGCGCATACAGTATATTGCCATGGCCACCGGGTCTCCCTGAGTGGAGCCTTCCGCGAATTTGATGATCTCCACTTTCGTTTCTTTCTTCTCAGCCCTGTTGGTGACAAATAGGTTTGCAGGTTCTCTGTATGTGTTCTTCACATACCTGGCCAATACTGGGCATTTAATTTTGATATTGTGTATGGTAGCCTCTCTATTTAAGTTGTTGAATGCGTTTGATGCATCGACTAATAGGACTACTGCTACTACTACTACTACTACTACTACTACTACTACTACTACTACTACTACTACTACTACTACTACTACTACTACTACTACTACTACTACTACTACTACTAGTATTTCTACTACTACTACTACTATTACTACTACTGCTACTACTACAACTAATACTACAACTACTACTACTACGTGGTAGAAGCAGCAGGATCTGGCTCCCACAGACACAGTTCATTTGCCCCTCTCCTGCCAATGACTGTGGTCAACGACCCTTTTATTTATCTATTTATTTTTTAATAATGCCTAATACAAAAGTTAATTTATCCTACTGTCATCCACCGTCTGCTCAAAATCTAGGTTTTGTATATATGATTATTTGGGCGGTGGGGACCTGGTACTTCTCAGGCATAGGAGTGCTGATCTTAGGAGTGAGAATGACAGTCTACATCTCATCCATGAAACAATGCTGCTTTTTGGTTGTTGTTTCTTTTCAGCCATCACCTCTGCCAGCCGAGTGTAGAATGCCTTTGCTCTAGGACCCATCCCGCCTGAAGTCGTAAAGGTTATAGGAGTGAATGAGCCCTGGTCTACATTTTGTGTACGCTCTTCGTACATACTGATCTTCTCATACTCGTTATTTTTCCCGCCCTTTTTTCTTTTCTTTTTCCCCTTAACTCTTCTATGTTCTATTATTTTATTTTTCTATTTTCTTTTCTTATTTCTATTCCTGTTTCTTTTTCTATGTTTTATTATTTCTATATTTTTTCTTCTCTTCTTCCTATTCTAATTTTATTTTTACTTTTCTATTTTTCTTCTCTGATTCCCATTCTTTTTTCTTGTCAGTATTACTAAAAATCTGTGGCCCGATCGGTTTTCCCAATCCGTCAGAACCCGGTAAAATGCGGACATGCTGACCCCTGTCCGAGAGTAAAGGTCTATTCGATTTTTTTTGGCAGGGCCCGACGTGATATCAAGGGACGACTCACACAACCGGGGCCGGAGGGGACGTGTCCCCTTGAGGGATTTCCGGTTTCCGGTCCGATTACAGGAATTCTTTTATTAGTACCAGGGGCTTCCCTGAGAGATTCCAAGAGGTTCCACAGCGACTCCCCAGGAGTTTCCAGAGTGCACCTCAAGGGCTCCACAAGTGCTCCCCTTGATGTTCCAGGGGGTTCTTAATGGGTTTCTCAGGAGTTCCTTGAAGGTTTCACAGAGAATCCCTACAGGGATTCTTAGAGGTACCCGAGTGACTATCCAGGGTCTCCCAAAGGCCTCTCCGGGTGTTTCCAGAGGCTTCCCCGGGGCCTTACGAACGTCTCGCTCTTAGCCAATCAGTCGTCTCCGTTGTCGAGACGTCACCGCTCTTCGCCAATCAGTCGTCATCGTTTCCTTGACGTTACCACTCTCTTGGCCAAACAGAGGCCAGCGTTTATTCCTAGAAGACGTTACGCAGCCATATTATTATGACAACTAAACCCGGCGATGTCTTCTTTTCGGCGGAACTGCCAGTCCGACCATTTCGACAACAAATTCTTTTTTAGAACATAGATATATGTATGTATGTATGTATGTATCTATGCATGTATGTATGTATGTATGTATGCATGTATGTTTGTATGTATGTATGTATGTATGTATGTATGTATGTATGTATGCATGTATGTATGTATGCATGTATGTTTGCATGTATGTATGTATGTATGTATGTATGTATGTATGTATGTATGTATGTATGTATGTATGTATGTATGTATGTATGTATGTATGTATGTATGCATGCGCAATCAAGAAGAGAAGTGAACTTGCAAAGTTGTTAGAGATGGCGTCTTTAATTGTGTGGGACGAAGTCGTAATGGCAAACAAGAATACGTTGACCGCACTCGATATAACGTTGAGGGATATTCTTGAAAATTATAAGTTTATGGGAGGAAAAGTTTTTGTTTGTGCTGGAGATTTCCGACAAATTTTACCCGTTATACGTGGTGGCGGTAAGAACGATGAACTCGAATACTGTATCAAATCGAGTTACATGTGGGGCGATATAACAAAACTGGAATTAACCGAGAACGTACGCCTCAAGAAAAATGATACAAACAACATTAAATTTGCACAAAAATTGTTAGAAATCGGATCACAAAATGACGGGCCTTTGGAACTTGAGGAAGGTTTTGGTGTTCAAGTAAAATCCCGTGAAGAATTGATAAATAGTATCTACGGGGACTTGGAAGACAACCATCTCAACGTTTCATATTTTGAGCAACGAGCTATAATATCACCTACAAACGACGATGTTGACAGTGTGAATCTCATGATCTATGACAAATCAAAGGAAAAAGAAGTAATTTATTACAGTACTGATAGAGCAGTGGAAGAAGGGACCGATATTCAAACTTCGGTATTTAATACCATGATAAGTCCTTCTCTGCCTCCTCATCGACTTCAAGTGAAAATTGGAAGTGTAGTGATGGTTGTTAGAAACATTTGCCCTCCGAAACTGTGCAACGGAACGAGGCTTTTAGTTACTAATCTGAAGAAGAATATTATAGTTGGTAAAATTTTAGGGGGTAGTTATCGCGGTGAACAGGTTATGATCCCTAAAATAACGTTAGAAGCTCAAGACACTCCAGTTAGCTTCAAAAGAAAACAATTTCCAGTCAAATTAAGTTACGCGATGACAATAAACAAGTCACAAGGGCAAACGTTCGAACGGTGTGGAATACTCTTGGATACAGTTCAGTGTTTCGCTCATGGTCAATTCTATGTCGCCTGTTCAAGAGTAACGTCGTGGAATTTTTTGTTCGTCTATACTGGCTGGCATAAAGTAAAAAAAAGAATACCGGTTAAGACCTGCCACGAACTGTGTATATAAAGAACTTTTCTCGGATAGCGTAGTGAACATTCAAGCGTCACCTCCTGCTTCTGCAGTAACAGGCGAAGAAACAGAAGAACTTATCCCCATAGCTGAAGAAGAACCCGAATTAGGTGTAGTTCCAATACCAAAGGACGCTTATAACATTTCAGAAGAAGACGCCGTCAAGATGATCTTACCTGATTTTGCCTTCGAAGAAAACGTTTCAAATGAAGAAGAAAGTAACAGTAGTAATGAAGCTGAAAACCCTGTCACGAAAAAAATGGAAGAATTAATTATGGGTCTAAAAGAAGAGATGACTAAGAAAATGGAGGAAATCAAGGAAACGGTCAAGCGGCAAAGCGACGACGAAGATATTGCATCGTCTCCGCCTCGAAAAAAGAAGAAAGTTGACAATGGAATAGAAAAGAGCGACGTCGAGGATGTCTCATCTCCTTCGCCTCAAAGCAGTAAACAAATTATAGACGAAACTAAAGTTTCTGATGTAAATAAAAGTTAAAATGATAAAACCTTCTTTTATTTCAAACACATTCAAGAGGTAGAACAAAGTGTGCATCTTAAACCGTTTAGAGGTATAACAAAGGGTGCGCCGCAGGCCAAGACCCCCGGCGTAGCCGGGACTGGTGCAGCCAGTGGGCTTGTTTGAAGAAAAGAGAGTGAAATGATTGGGATCATAAAAGTGCAATGTAATTCAAAATGTCACCTCGAAATGAAAAGGGTGCTTGTATGATTTACAGCTCAGGCAAAGTTCATAGGAAATATCACACATGCAGCATTAGTAGAACATGAAAGCGGACAGTGGTGAGTAAATTGTAACAAAAGAGAGGGAGTGGTCATTATGTTTATTGGGGTGGGGTTGAGTAACATCAATTATTGAGAGTGCAAGGACACAAGATTGTTTGGATATATATGGTCGAGGTGACAGCAATGGTGATAAACATTAAGATGGTTTAGCGCCAACATGCAAGCTTTATTTCTGTATATTCTAACAATTGATTTGTAGGGTTAATGTGTCTGATAATTCCTCTCTGTATCTTATCATACACGTCGTCCTCTGCAGTCCATCCACCTCCGCCTTGGTCTTCTCCATCTCCTTCCTTACCTTCATCTCTATCAATTCTGTCTTTACATATGTCTCGTCTCCCCTCATCACGTGGCCCGTATTGAGCACAAGTTTTATGCAGTTGATGTTTTAAGGGCTTTATATACACCTCTACGGGCTAAATTACTTATCATTCTTTTATATTTGGGGAATATTCTCCACATAAAAAAAAAAAAAAAATGCGGATCCCTCCAGTTACCGCCTCTGACTCCAGCTTTACTGTGCGATATTATCCCCGAGGATAGAAGCGGTAGTATTTGTTGACAAAAAAAAAAATAGACTTTATCATATTGTTATAACATTGCAATCATCTTTTTTTTTCTGTTACTTTTGGGGTCTCTCATATTTAAACATGCATCCGTCCAATCTTTTTCATCTTTGCCACACCCAGTTTCTACACTGCAAGGAGAATAATAGTTATTCTTTTAAATGTTATCGAGTTCATGGTTTTAATCATACTGAAAATGGAATGGTAGTAGTTCAAGAAGTGGTGGTGTTGCTATGTAAATACAGACCGAAATAAAACGGGTGGGGGGGGTTAAACCTTTGTGTAAAAATAAAAAATGAATGTGTGAAAGACTTTAAGGACAGAAGAAGTATTGTATCTGCTCTAGAATAAATCTTATTCATAGATAAGCTTAGGCAAATGACTAAGTATATAAAAAGTTCAGATTCTGAAAAGGACGAGTCACTCCACGGCTTGACTAACTCGTCTTAACAACCATGGAGACCCGGCACTACTCACTGCAAAGAATGCTGCCAATTGAAAACTGTAGCTGACAAATGGCGACCTGTAAAATCATTACAATGTCCATCATAATATGTTAATGGCTTGGATACGGAACATGCTCGTAAGTTGTCGAACGCGTAACTGATGCATTGGAGAAGTGATGGTAAACTTTCGAGGTAGCTGATCAAGCAAATTACGAATAAAATGGTCGTAGGAGTGTGGAGGGGGGGCACGTCATGCATATTTCTATGAAATTCGTTTTATAGATTAACTTAGAGATCCTCCCTTCTATATTTTGGTTCGAGGATCCCAACCCGCTTCTTGCGAGGGACAGTGAGCCAATACAGTATGTGCGTACTGGATCAATTGGTTCGATTTGTTTTTTAATATACTCTTGCACGTCTATATTTGCTATAATATTTGTCAACATTAGATCGTACTTTTAAATTATTGATCTATTTATTTGTTATTATTATTTTTTCTTTAATTATAGTTCTCATTACATATTTTATTAGAAAAAAAATACCAGTTTTTGTAGCTTAAGTTTGCGGCGTAGTTTTTCATTTCTCTTATAATCTTGGTTATCACTTTTTCATGTAGATTTATATTACTTAGATAATAAACCTTTCAATTCATTTAAATAATTTTGTGCTCACGTAACATATTGCGACCTCGAATATAGTCTTTGTTTCCTAAGAACTTCTTCTTTTGTTTTGTAGATGTGCGACAAACACGTGAGAATCCCAAGGTCATACGCTGTACCTGGAATGCACATCCATTAGTACTAATGTGTGTCTTGCGCATCGTAAATTTGACGATTTTCTCGGGCGTCCCTCTCATCTTTCTGGCTGATTTGTAAATAGCTTTACACTAAAAGCATTGATACGTTTTTGAGATTACAAAATGACAAAATAGAATTAAAGGCCACAAATCTAGGATTTATGACACTGGAATTAGTTCTTTACCTCCGTTTTGCGAATTTTGATTCTATTTTAGATTCCAGGCACAGATCTCAGTTGCTCCAGTCCTGGGACTGAAAGCAATAGACTCAAGGCGACTGACAACATACGGCTTAAAAAAAAAAAAAAAAAAAAAAAAAAAAAAAAAAAAAAAGGGTTTATATCATAGGTATCATCTTATCATTTTCTTATCATCTCATCATCATATCATTATATTATCTAGAATGTATAGGAATATCTTGGTATTGAGCGATTAGGGAAGATTACATTATGCTGGTTTAGGTTAGTTAGAAAATAGCCACAACTGTCTCTTACGAGTAAGGGGGTGGGATATGCGC
This sequence comes from Oratosquilla oratoria, assembly GCF_046742065.1. Lineage (NCBI taxonomy): Eukaryota > Metazoa > Arthropoda > Malacostraca > Stomatopoda > Squillidae > Oratosquilla > Oratosquilla oratoria. Next base: position 76,663,540 of record NC_134779.1, read on the forward strand.
GGAGTATGTGTGATTTAATGGTATTAAACAATAGACTATAATAGATATCAAGATCTCATACGAGAGTAATAGCTGAAGAATATATATCAATCCAGCACATGATCGATAACCTCGGTGAGTCACACACACACACACACACACACACACACACACACACACACACACACACACACACACACACACACACACACACACACACACACACACACACACACACACACACACACACACACACACACACACGCACGCACGCACGCACGCACGCACGCACGCACGCACGCACGCACGCACGCACGCACGCACGCACGCACACACACACACACACACACACACACACACACACACACACACACGCACACACGCACACACGCACGCACGCACGCACACATACACACACACACACACGCACGCACACACACACACACACACACGCACGCACACACACACACGCACGCACGCGCACACACACACACACACACACGCACACACGCACGCACGCACGCACACACACACACACACACACACACACACACACACACACACACACACACACACACACACACACACACACACACACACACACACACGCACGCACGCATACACACACAGTGTGGCGCAGTTGGTAGAGCGATGAACTACTGTACGAGCATGGTGGTGCGCGTAGTGCTTGGTTCGAATCCTGCCCAGGGCCGAAAATATTTCGGTACAGCTGCGCTTCGGGTCGTTACTCTGACTCTCGTGGGCGGGGAGTTGGGGGTATGTGGGTGTGTAAGGTCATAGCATTACCCATAGATCGGACCTACGAGCTCTGAGCTCTCTTCCAGGAGGGAAATAGCTGTCGATCACGAGTCCAACACGTGATCCAGAGACCAAGTGAATACACACACACACACACACACATACGCACACAAAGAGCAAGGAGAACCAAATGAGATGAGCTGGAACGTGTTTTGTTTTTGTAGATTTAATGTTATAACTTAATTAACGGCACTCTCTTACATAACTATAACTGAAGAGGAGGGTGCAAGGGTTGTATATGAGTGTGTGTCGGTCCTGAGCAGGTTATCATTTCAGTCCTTAAGATTGTTTCTACCTCGATGATTTTAATTAAGTTTTTACGTGACAGACTTTTGATGTCCCTCCAAACGCAGTGGGTATGTGTAATTCAAGTCCACAACCTGCGCAGAAAATTATCCCTTCAAAAATTAATTTGATGGAGTGCCCTTGCAGGTAAATGAATTCGTCTGGCGAAAGCTAGAGTAGTGTATAGGCAGGACCAATCCCTTTAAGTGTTAAAGGAGATAGATTTACCTCTGCAGTATCTTTTGTTATAGAATCATCTAGTAAGGCAATCAAATAAGTCTAAACAAGATTACTGTGAAAGCTAAATTATTTAGCTGATTTATTTAGAAATTATATCATTGAAGCAATTATGTTAATGCGCTTCCACTTCCTTTCTAATTCTACCAAAAAACGATGCTACACAGTAGCATATTCATTAGTATACCTTCGTTGTTTTTTCACATTGTAAAATACCCATTAGTTATCAGGTAACACTGGACACTTACTTAATTCCTTATTTTACTCTTATGTGGTAGACAAGTTCTTACCTTCCATTACCCATAGCATGCTTGACAGGTGGATTATAGTCCCTTGGGGTATTCAGCTGTGTATACTCCCGATGTCACGGTAGTTTGATACAACCAAAGGTGTCAACAATAGATTAATCAATCATTCCTTGGGGTATTCCGCTGTATATGCTCCCGATGTCACGGTAGTTTGATACAACCAAAGGTGTCAACAATAGATTAATCAATCATTAAAGTGTATACAAATGTCGCGACAGGGCATAGTCTGACATAGTCCTCTCCTTTAGCTTTACTTTTTATCCCTGTCAAGCTTCAAGGGAGACGTCAGATCTGCCCTTCCAATCCATAATATTTTATTCAGTGGGTTCTTGTCTCTGCATAAAAAAATCCAACGCCACAAGGAATTAGAAAAATAGACAGAGTGTAATATTTCTTTATTACGCTTGACATATAAAACATTTGTGCTTCACAAAATTACGTTTTTTTTATGTACAGTAACTTGGTTATGTAAATACATATGTACAGAGGGGTGAAGAGATGACTTTTTTTCAACATATTATGATTTTATTTTATTTTTTTCAAAAAATGGTTAAATTCTGCCTCATGCTTCCAGATGTTGAAATGTTTGCGAGAACGGTAATTGTCGAGTACAAACATTAATTTCAACATAACACATTATTTATCAACATTCAGGCTACATAAATTAGAACATTAATACAAAACACTTATCCTTATGCTAGGCTAGTCTTTTCTTTTCTTATGTAAATTCTGTATTCTGTACATACATGAAATAGTTCGCCAAAACAATGGGTGTAATCTTTTCTTTACAAAAAAAAAAAAATTGGACATTATGTCAAAAAAATGAAAAAATAAAAAAAATCTGTGCCGTGAAATAGTTGTCTAAAACCCTTCAGGGTATGAAATATCTTCGCCCTCCAAAAAAAGGACGATAAATAGCTGTCAGAATTCGCCATGAATTAAATAACAGGATGTAATTCCTTTACCACCCCCCTCAAATGAAAATGCATAAGGACGAGACTTGCTTGTCAAAATACGTAAAAGTTGAAACTTACATATATAGATGCGTACTCATATGTGTGCGTGGATGCGTGTGTGTGTATATGTATATCTGTGTGTGTGTGTGTGTGTGTGTGTGTGTGTGTGTGTGTGTGTGTGTGTGTGTGTGTGTGTATGTGGTGTGCGTGTATGTGGTGTGCGTGTGCGTGTGCGTGTGCGTGTGTGTGTGTGTGTGTGTGTGTGTGTGTGTGTGTGTGTGTGTGTGTGTGTGTGTGTGTGTGTGTGTGTGTGTGTGTGTGTGTGTGTGTGTGTTCGTGCGCGCGCGCGTCAATGCGTGTTTACAAAACTGTATTATCAATTGCGAGCATACGCCAGGGGGGTGTCGCATCAGTCACTAGCCGACGATATTCCCTACGATTCCCCCAAGTGAGCCCCAATGCAGTCACCCTTCTCATTACAAACAGCTCTTGACAGGATCGGTCGTCTAACCGTGAATTTTACCATAGTCCCATTTCTGTCCTCTACGGAGAGTTTTCTTTTATGGAGATCACACTGTGGGTTTAATAAGTATCAAGGAAACGTGCTCCCTGTGGCCGGAACTGACGTTTACATATTATGCTTGGAATAGCCTTTGACTGAACCTCGCGAAACAGCCGCTTGTTTGATACAAAGTCATACCAGCAATACTTCATGATTCATCGAATGCTCTTGGTACCAAGGCAGTCTAAAACCCTCTTCAAATCAGCATTCAGTTCTTATATCCCACATCCAAACATTAAGACAAAAACACAAGTAACTTGAAGAATCAGATCTTAGTTCCCATACATAAGTATTGATGATGTTACATACTATGGTTGAGCATGTCCATAAAACCATGAATCATACCACTCCTTTGAAGGACTTCCTGACATGATCCAGCACTGTTATGCGCTACACTACCAAGGTATATGAAACTAACCAAAACCTCCATATCTCTGCTAAATGCCCCCAAGCATCTGGACCTTGGTCCTAGTCCAAGAGACATGTTACAGGGACTCAAGGGTTTCAACCAGAATCTCCAATGACGCCGTAGAAGGAACAGAATCACCAGCAAACACAAGGTTAGTGATATTTGTGATGCCAAGGGATATCCCACAATGACATTGATTGACAACACTAGCCAATACCCAGTCCATGTATGTGTTGAAAAGTGTTGAGATAAGCGCTCAACCTTGCCTCATCTTCGAACTGACAGGAACGAAACCGGACACGCTCCTTGTCTCTTCACAGAACTTCTTTCATACAAGCCAGACAGCAGATCAATAATTCTCACAGGAATCCCAGATCAGTCCACAGTACACAAACTTAAATATCATCTTGAGATCAACATAAGCTGCAAGCAGTCCCTGTTTAAAACTCATGTCGTCACTCCACA
>NC_134779.1:76670059-76675059 GCF_046742065.1 Oratosquilla oratoria
TACTACGTTTCGCCTATACTTAGGTATCATCTGTTAACTTGATTTTAAAGATACAAATTGTGATCATATATAAACTCTACAGAATAAACTAAGGAAGTTGCTTCTGTTTAATTTCTCTATGGCTCTCCGTGGGATGCTCCGAATATCTTAAGGGTTCCACACATATTTAGTAGAATGTTTATTGCTGGTAGGTAACTCCTTATTAATACGGCTTCTCTTTTTGAAAGTAACCTGGTTGTTATTGTCCTTGTAGATTATGCAATTTAACACCGTCGATTATTGCATTTGTGTTTTTAATTCAGTAATTATTCCCGGAATCTATGTACACGGTTCCATTTAATTTATAGTACCCTTGTGGTTGCTGCCGGACCTGACGACGACGGTGATGAAGAATAGGACATCGACGATCCCCAACCAGGGACATCGAGTGATTCTCCCAAGAAAGAACGTGGATTCGTGGCCAGCAAGGGCTGGTTTGGGAAATTCCAAAAGAGATCTGGCCTTCGGAGTGTTCCGCTGTAAGGTGAAGTTGCTTCTGCTGATACAGCGGCAGCCCAACGCTACGTCGAGAAGGAATTCCCCCAGATTATTGAGGAGGGCGGCTATCTTCCCGAACAAGTATTTGATATGAACGAGACGGGTCTGTTCTGGAAGAGGATGCCGTCCCGTATGTTTCTCTTCAAGGATGAGGTAAAGAAGCCGGGGTTTAAGGCCCACAAAGAGCGCGTGACACTCATCATATGTCGGAATGCCGCGGGCTTTATGATCAAGCCCATGCTTATTTATAAGTCTATGAATCCACGTGCTTTGAAAAAACAAGAACAAGGCTCTCCTACCCATCTACTGGATATACAACGCGAAGGCATGGATAACGAAGGCCCTTACAAACGACTGGTTCATCAACTGCTTCATCCCTCAGGTTAAGCTGTATTTAGCTGAAAGGGGCCACCCCTTTAAGGTGCTTCTCCTGATGAATTGTGCTGGAGGCCATGCAACTGATCTGCATTATGACGGTGTGCAGATCAAGTTCTTGCCCCCAAACACTACATCACTAATCCAGCCAATGGATCAAGACGTCATCCGGGCTTTTAAAGCGCTCTACACCCGGACCGCTATGCAGGGCCTGAAAGAAGCTGTTGACGAAGACCAAAATTACTTCACACTCATGACGTACTGGCGGGCTTTCACAATAGCTTCGTGCTTGAGGAATATCCAGCAAGCGTTACCGGACATGAAGCCCCAAACAATTCATTCCTCATGTAAGAAGTTGTGACCTCAAATTGTGAATGATTATGCTGGCTTCACTCCTGACGAAGTGCATCACTCGGCGGTTGATGAGGTTGTGAAATTGGCTAGAAGTCTTCAGAATGACGGCTTCGATGACATGACTTCTGAAGATGTCAACGGCCTCATTGAATGCTAATCAGAGCCATTGACCAACGAGGACCTCGTTGAATTGACTAAATCAGCGAGTGAAGAAGAGGATGACGAAAACACGCAAGAGGAAGAAATAGAAGAGCGTGGCTTAACTCTTGAAGGTCTGCAAGACATGTGCAATGTCGCTAAGGACCTACAACGACGGGCACAAGAGATGGACGACGACATGACTCGAGCTGTGCACTTCAGCAATCTCATCGACGGTGCCATGACTGCCTACAAGAAGATTTTGGCACAAAAGAAAAAAGAACGTCAGCAACTCCCCATCACTATGTTCCTCACCCGCACGAAGCCGCCAGCAACAAAACCTTTGCTTTCGCCGTCGCCTTCATCGTCATAGTCATCATTTAAGCCAGATTGCAACAAAACCAATGGTGAGTAGAACCTCTTACTATTCGTACATATCGTATGAGAGAGAATTTTTTTTTCTTATTTTAACAATTGTTGTTGCTAAAAATGTATGTAGCAAAAGGAAATTAATTATTTTTTTCACTTTGCAATATGCTAGTACATATATGGGATGTGTAACAACTGATATTTCCGTGTATGGTACAAGTACTGTACACTTCACGTAACAGAGTTTTGTACAGTACACAGATTAACTTTTCTTTAATACAAAAGTGTTTTAAACAGTCTATAAGAGTGTAGGAAAAGGTAATATATAGGGTGGTTTAATATCAGTATGGGGAGGGTTCATAAACGTTTAAATGATACGTAGATAATAGAATAAATATTTTGTCGCTATTTCGCGGATTTTCACCTTTTGCGGGTGGTCCTGGAACAGATTAACCGCGAGTCACGAGGGATTACTGTAACATGAAATTATCGGGGGAGGTTTTAAACAATAATACTTTCATATTAGCAAAGAACAACATGAGAAAATTAAAATGCTTGGAAGCCGTATTAATAAGGAATTACCTACCAGCAATAAACATTTAACTAAATATGTGTGGAACCTTGGAGCTGTTCGGGGCATTTCACGGAGAACCAGAGGGAAATTAAGCCGAAATACCTTTTCCAGTATATTTTGTACAGTTTATATGACCACAATTTGTATCTTTAAAATAAAGTTACCATAAGATGCTTAAAGCATAGCCGAAACGTCGTAAGTAGTGTATTTGTTTTCATTTTCAAACTCACAATAGATTCATTTGTTGATATATCCCACGGAAAAGAAAATAGTGAGAAGGATGGAAAGTTTAAAGAATAAGATAACCAATGCTGAATATGCTGTATTATTCAATAGAAAATGTTTACAAGAAAGCATGCTTTCTATATATATATATATATATATATATATATATATATATACATATATATATATATATTTATATAAATATATATATATACATATATATATATATATATATATATATATATATATATATATGTCACTCACAGTTTTGATGCAAACTAAAAGAAGTTTATTATCAAAAGATATACCCTCTCTGTTTAGTTTGGATGCACAAAAACATATGTTCTGGTATCGGCAGCCAATTTTGTTCAATAGAGTCACAACCCTGGCCTGTATAATAAAAGGCTTCTAACTCTTTAAAACTTTAAACCTGATAGGGTCTCTAGTAAATAGAAACAAAGGTCTGTATTGGGAATTTGAAATTATGAATTATTCGATATTTGGAATGAAAAGTTTCGTAATCTAAGACATTCCAGATACTAGAAGCTCTTCCTTGTGTATATAAAATAATTTTCTTTATTCTGACTATTTTATATTACTCTTTCCTTCTTTTTCTTCTCTCTTTTCAAAGAGTAAACTATATGTATTTTTACAAGGCTGCACATCACTCTCTATTCATACGGAAATGCTAATCCATTTCATTTTAACTTTTATCAACCCTCCCATTCATTACGTTCTTTCTGCCTCTCCTTTACCACCCTACAGATCCTTAGTGTCATGCGGTACGTGGCACTAGACGTTCATTATCCACTTCACTTCAGCTGAATAGAATCTTAAGCTACTAACAAGAACAAAACTAAAATATTATTATACCCCGTTTGAGGATCTTCACAACAATCTGTGTTGCTGAACCAAGGTTAGGCGAAGGAATCCGTGGCTACATTGGTCGCGAACATGCGACAGACATGAAGAAGTCTTGGACTGCTTATACTCCGTTAGTCTCAACAAATCTAAGGTTGTCTTTGCTGCAGATAGTTATCACTATCTGTAGGAATCAAAACCTGGTTCTTTATTATGTCTGTGACATGTTGTTTGCGCGTGTGGACACGTTTTGATAATTTGTGTACATGTGTGCGTCTGACATGCCGATATTCTTTTCTTCGGTGTTGTATTCGGTGCAGTGTAATTTTTCGTACACCGGATCCTGAACTCTGACATAACAGAAAAATGCAAATATAGTTTTCATTGTTGTTATGTAAATAAAGATTTACTGACAAAAATTCTCTATGATTATAAGACAGCTACTCTATATAAAAATATATCAAGTACTCAACAACAACAAAATATATTTGCAGAGTTCTGATATATACAGTATTTTTTCAGGCTAGAGTATTCACAAGAGTAGAAATCATTACGAAAAAGAAAATGTTTTTACAATTTGGTAATGACATCAAATACGACACAATACCTGAGATGCAAAGAAGGATATTACAAATCATGTTAACCTTGTTCACATCAACAAAACATGTTTTTTTTTTCATCGAAAGTATTGCTAGACTTTTTTTCTTTTTTCTTTTTGGTAAAGAAAAACATTACTGGCAACAGGACAGCCAGACAAACTGCAATAACACAAGCCACTGTATTCGCATGCCTCATTTCTTGTCATGTATATGGGCAACTTTTGTAAGGTCAACATTAAACTATGTTCACTCTCCGTCTCTATAGATTCTTGAACCCATAACAGTGGACACAGTAGTAAATGTTTGCTACCAAATCGTGTATTGTGAATATGGGTTCGAGTCGATGGAACGGTGAGGGGAGGGTATTGAACGTATTTTAGTCGTAGACTTTACAAACACATATGAGAGTGTTTCAAAATTGCCTCCGTTGCCATATAAATACAACTATCTTATAAAATCATATGACATAAATGATAGAAAAAAATTAACTTTATCTAAGACACAAGAAAAGGTTCTGTTAAAAGTACCAATGCAAAGAAAACAAAATATGGCCATAAAATGCAAAAGAAAATAAAACATGATGATGAAACGTACTTTATGGTGATTTGAAAGGAATGGGAAGAAGGGTTTAAAGAAATGTGTAGATATATGAAATTAGTTTCCTTTTATGTTTTTTTTTTTAAGTTTTGCAGTTCTCGTCCATGCACACTGTAATTTCCGTTTCACAAATTAAAAACAAATACAATAGTGTTTGGGAATGATAAAGCAATTTTTTTTTGCTATTTTTTTTATAGCTAATGACGATTTCATTCTTCTGAATAAAATACCCAGGACTGAACGAAGTAGATAATAGACTATGTCAGATTTGTAGAGATATACCATTTATTCTGAACAATCAGACATATTCCCTTAACTGAATAAGATTATCTGGCAATGGCCTCAACAAAATATATAGAGTGGCCACCAGA
>NC_134779.1:76697559-76705059 GCF_046742065.1 Oratosquilla oratoria
TGTTTCGGTCTAGAGTTACAGTCGTTGAATTATATGAGCAAAACTCATTGGAAATGGAATAAAATTAATATTTCCACTATTATGCACTACCTGAAGAGGATAAACCTGATGTTCAAATTGTCGTGAAAAGGAAAAAATCGTATAATTTAGATTATATAATCTGTCGCATTTATCCTAATACTTAAATAACTGGAAGCATTTTTAGAGGATTATGATTACCTGACGACAGAGAGAATAAAGTGGCAGAGTGGAGAATGAAGATTTTCTCAGCACAAAAAAATCACGATCCAAACTATAACAAGAAATACTGTACTCTATCCCCTGACATACATCAACAAATCATTCGAGTCTTGAAGTCAAATGAGTATAATTTACTTTATAAATAGAACATAGTTTGCCTGCAGCACGACTTCCTATGAATTAATAAGTTCACCTGTTGACGGCCAAATAACACATACATGACCCAAACACCGGCGAAAGGTCTATGCGCACACCTGCATTTGAATGGTCATGATATCATGAATATGGAAATAGATTAATTCCTGTATACATTAAAATCAAAAGGAAAAAAATCAATTCATATCTATTCTGAATTAAAAGGGGAAATCAAATCGCATCTACTCTTGAATGAAATCGAAAATTAATTAACTCATACATATTTTTGAAACGAAAAATTTTACTTAATTCTCTGATGAACGTTGAAGTTAATCGATAGGATGATCTACTGTACGTATTTGATCTCCCAAATATTTTGGGAAAACATTGGGGCGTCAAAGTGCAAAACAGATGAAAAATTAATAGATTAACAGATAAGTAAAAGGCCTAGAATTTTGATGAATATATAACTGTACAGGAAAATGAATAAACGAATAAATAGGTTAATGAAAAAACAAATAAAAACAATGTAAGATATAAACAGATAGATAAGTAAATAAATGAACTGATGAATGAATAAATAGATGCATAAATGAATAAATGAATACATGAATAAGTATATCGATAAACAAACAAATGTATAAATATAGAAATACATAAATAAATACATAAATGAATGAAAACACAAATAGAGCAATAAATAAACAAATAAATGAATAAGTAGGTGAATACAAGAAGATGAAATATACACATATACATAAATGCTTACATCAGGACACGTTTAGCACGGGAAAACAGCCATCTTTATCTTGTCAACTTTGGTATCTAACCCGGGCCTGTACAGTCACGTGGCGAGATCTTTGCCCAATGCTCTATATGCTCTTTCACAAGAAGAAACGTTTTGGGATGTGATCTCATATTGTACTACAATACTCTTGGTTTGAGTTCCTAAGAAATGCTGGTAACTGTCTCTTGCCTTGGCTCTCCGAGTACACTGGGTAATGGTGATAAAAGCCTCCTGTCGGAAGCTTTTTCCTCATGACATTTTCTGGGACTTTATATAACAAGCGTCCTCACTATTGGATATATCTAAAACTTGAACTTCCCCAATATTTGGCACGAAAATCCATTTTGAAAAAATCCCCGAATATAAAATGCTTCTATGTAGTTGTCATGATTTTTTTTTTTCATTTTGAATCTATTTGTTCCAAATATTGCATGTCTCCAAATTTTTGGATAGACTGCCAACATGCACAATTATTTGTGCCAAATCAATCCATTGCCTGTTTGTCTCATGCAGAAAACCCACGGCTCCCGGGAATCCGGCGACGGCCACCGGTTTAGCCCATAGATTACTCATTGAAGAGATATCTAAGAAGAGTGAATGTGATGCAGTGTAGAATAGTGTTCTGTGTTTCCTGTATGATGGTTGCGTGTAGAACAATTAATATATATTGTTATGTAGATGCTGTGATGATATTTTTTTTATTGTACGGTGGTGAACTGAACGTAGGTATGCCAGTGCAAATCTTACTTGTCTTGGGAGTGATTTCTCAGATGGATAGATTTCTGGGGTGGGGTGGGGTGGGGGGTTGAGGTGATTTGATAAAGTGTAGGATTTGGTGTTCTGTTCATGTTTGTTCTGTAATTTCAGAGTGTGCATGTACTTTTGTATGGAAGTCTTGTGAGCCACTGGATGCAGGCTACTGTGCATTTATTAAGTATAATACTACTGGAGCTGTTTATATGGTACGTTTGGCGGACTTTGCTTATGTGATGTGATGTATTAGCCCTTCACTGCATTCGAGCTTGGAGTTTTTACTCAGCAAAATAAATTCGTTTGCCGTTACACATAATAAAGTGCTTAAAGTGCAATACGGACACAAATAGGTTATGAGAGACAATTTGCTTTGTTCTCCCATGCAGAGGTCATATCCTCACTGTATGATAACTATTTCCTCGGGTTTCACTAAATAGAAACTCACAGCCCTTCAGTGGGACTATGCCACCGATTTGTAATAGTAGATAGGGAGCAGTTGCCGATTGTCAACTCTCCATATAAATGTTGAGTAAATATAGAATTGAAAGAGGGAGAACTTGGCCTCAATCCGAAGACTGAATGTCAGTCTACCGGGGCAGCACATTCAGACAGAGGGGAGAGTGTGGGCTATGAAGACGGACAGCAGGGAGACGACTCTTAATGACGTCCATCTCAAAGAACTCTCACTTGCAGGTGTATGTCCTTTGTCTTTCACACATGAGAAACCGAATGATGTTACCTTTACACGTTCAAGATTATGAACACAAGGTATTGACGCAATATCACTGGCCGCTCCTCGACATGGATCTTCAATATTGCGCAGCACGGATGATTACACAATATTATTGACCAGTCGCCTTAAATCGTTCCTGATATTGAATATGATTCGTAATTCGAAACTTGTGAATTTAATGTAAATGTGATCGAGAAATATATCAAGGAATGATGTTGTGTTGTTTATGTATCTGCATTTCCTTTTCTTTTTTTTAATTCATAATATGTTATTTGTAATTTTTTGCATGTGTTTGTGTTTATGTGTGCGTATGTCTGTGTGTGTGTGTGTGTGTGTGTGTGTGTGTGTGTGTGTGTGTGTGTGTGTGTGTGTGTGTGTGTGTGTGTGTGTGTGTGTGTGTGTGTGTGTGTGTGTGTGTGTGTGTATGTGTGTGTGTGTGTGTGTGTGTGTGTGTGTGTGTGTGTGTGTGTGTGTGTGTGTGTGTGTGTGTGTGTGTGTGTGTGTGTGTGTATGTGTGTGTGTGTGTGTGTGTGTGTGTGTGTGTGTGTGTGTGTGTGTGTGTGTGTGTGTGTGTGTGTATGTGTGTGTGTGTGTGTGTGTGTGTGTGTGTGTGTGTGTGTGTGTGTGTGTGTGTGTGTGTGTGTGTGTGTGTGTGTGTGTGTGTGTGTGTGTGTGTGTGTGTGTGTGTGTGTGTGTGTGTGTGTGTGTGTGTGTGTGTGTGTGCGCGTGCGTGCGTGCGTGCGCATTATTTTTGCAATTTCAACTCTGATCCCATTTCATGATATTAAAGTCTCCTTCTTAATCCCAAACTGGTACCGATGACTGGCACTTGTCCCAGCTATCAGCGTATAGAAGATAGAAGCTATCTAGCAGGGCGTCTCCTGGAGTAAGCGCATTGCCTCACGAGGCACAATAAAAGATCACAGGAACTAATACGAAACACAAGATAAGTAGCCCAAATATCACCGCTCCGGCTAGTGATAGCACCGGCAACATATCAATTTCAATATGTAAAATTCAGTTTCCGATATTCGGTTTCTGAACATAAAAATTTTGTCATTGACCACTGAAGCTTTTCTATTATAAATATGAAAATGGATTAATTCGTGTCTATTTCAATAAAAAAAGTATATGAATTCCCCAATGAATATTTGACCGAAACAATGCAATGACATACACCTGGAAAAAAAAATGTATCTTAACGCCAACGGTTTAGCTATACATAAAGTTTGCAGCACTTGACACACCCAACGCGTGGCTTTAATTTACATTTTTTTCTCTTGTTGCCGGAAGGCGATTTTATTGATTTGAGAGGCTGTCTTTGAAGATTTAAAGTGTTCTATTAGAAGGTACAATTATATTGATAAAATTGACCCCTTTGCTGAATAGAATTGATTGGCGTTAGTTAGAACAAAATGAACAAAGTAATCAACCAGGGGAAAGGAGCAAGAAGTTATATGAAGCCAATACTTTAGTAAAGCCCCTACGGACCAGAGTCACAGAGCAGTTTTATATGTTTGGAGGCAAATATTCGGATACCGATCACTTTTAAGGTCTATTCTTCCTAGAGCCCCTACGGACCAGAGTCACAGTGCAGTCTTTTATGTTTGGAGGCAAATAATCGGATACCGATCACTTTTAAGGTCTATTCTTCCTTTTCTACTGCCCTTCCCAAATATCCCTCATTTCATCTCTATGACTCCACCTCCTCAACTTGATATTGCACAAGCCACGATAAGGAGCACTAGCCACGGGTAACGAGATATGACAGCACTCTCAGTCGAGCAAACTCCTCTGTCGTTAACCTGGATAAAATCCACGACGCACTATCAAGCCCTTCTTACCTGAAATTACAACACAACTGAATAAAATCACCTGGCTCACACCATAAGCAATAGTGTAGTACTCGCCACCAGATCGAGGCGGCTAATGCAATTAGTTTGTTTAAAACAGCGCCCTTTTACATATTTTATTCAGGCTAATGCCAAATGATTTCATCCATCAAAGGCACACATTAGCCACATATCATTTCAGTGAGCCATTCACTTCTGGTATCCACTTTTTTTTTTTTTTTATAACACCAAGCAATTTTACTCAACGATAAGGTGACTTCAGGGCTGTATGAATTGTAGGCGTGATCGACAACTATATCTCCCTCGGAAGAGAGCTCAGAGCTCATATATGACCGACCTAAGGGAAATGCTGTGACCTTACACGCGCACACACACCCAACTCTAGCTCAATAGAGTTGGAGTAACGACCCGCAGCCCAGCGATACTGAAACTATTTCAGCCCTGGACGGGATTCGAACCCGGACGGTCATAATGGCAGCCGGGAACTCTACCAACAGAGACACGAGTGTGCGTGTGTTCGTGCGTACGTGCGTATGCGCGTGTATATATATATATATAATATATATATATATATATATATATATATATATATGTGTGTGTGTGTGTGTGTGTGTGTGTGTGTGTGTGTGTGTGTGTGTGTGTGTGTGTGTGTGTGTGTGTGTGTGTGTGAGTGTGTGTGAGTGTGTGTGTGTGTGTGTGTGTGTGTGTGTGTGTGTGTGTGTGTGTGTGTGTGTGTGTGTGTGTGTGTGTGTTTGTGTGTATCTGTGTGTTTGTGTGAAAGATTGCTTCTTCTCTTCTACAACCTTCTTTGTTTCCTCATCCCACCATTTACTACCCTTTCTTCTATTTCCTCCTGTCCTTTTTGTTCCACACTTTGTGACTCCCTCCTTGAACCGTTCCCATTCCTCCTCCACACCTAGCTCTACTCTATCCTTCACTCCCTCCCACTCCTCCTTCAGCTTCTTCTTGTACTCCTTCTCCTTTTCCTTTTCATTTAAAGAGTTCACTCTAAGCACCTCCCTACCTTTTGTCCCTCTCCTCTTCCTCCATCTATCCTCCACTCTCAACTTAACTTCCACCAAAAAATGATCTGATATTCCCCCACCCTCTCCCCTTAGCACATGTATATCCTTAACTCTTCCTATCATAATCCTATTTACCACTACATAGTCCATTAACGCTCTATCTACCACCCTTCCCTCCACCACCCTCTCCCATGTGTACTTATGCTTGACTTTCTTCCAAAACACTGTATTTGCTATCATCAGCTCTCTTTCTAGACACATTTCCACCATTAACTCGCCACTACGATTCTTTCCTGGAACTCCACATTTCCCAACCACTCCACCAATTGGATCATTTACTACCCTAGCATTAAGGTCTCCCAGTACTATTACATTGATATTTCTCCCTAAATCCTCTATGCACTCATTTAAATCTATCCAAAAATCCTCCCTTTCTTATATATATATACATATATATATATATATATTTATATATGTACATATACATATATATATGTATATATATATATGTTTGTGTGTGTGTGTGTGTGTGTGTGTGTGTGTGTGTGTGTTTTGTGTGTGTGTGTGTCTGTGTGTGTGTCTGTCTGTGTGTGTGTGTGTGTGTGTGTGTGTGTGTGTATATATTCAATATATATATATATATTATATATATATGTATATATGTTACATATATATATATATATATATATATATATATATATATAATCAATATATTTGTAACCCGGATGCTCGATGCTGCGTTCCTTTCCAAACCTGCCTTATTCCTTTCTCTGAGAAGGAGGAAAGGGGTTGTCATAGAATATGGTATCTCTTAATCTATCATCAGAGTAACCTTATCCTACGACAACCCCCGTACTCGTTCCCTGGTCATGAAATACAATCTGTTTGGTGATGGCGGCACATTATCGAGAACCAATGTTATATATGAATACCGTTATACTTCTGGGGACTGTGCACCCCGGAATTCTACATACATTGGGTTCACGACGTGCCAACTAAGTAGACGGATGTTCTTACATTTACAACAATGAGCAGTTAAACAACACCACCTCGAATACCACCAGGCAGTACTTGATAGGGGGACTATTGTGAATAAAACTGAGATAGTCGCACAATGTAATAAAATAAAATAACTAGAAATACTATATGCCATCCACATAAGGGAAAGCTCCGATAATCAACACACAATCTAACATGACTTCTGATATTCCTCTCGTTATTTCCCCATCTATATATGAAGCCCACCGGCAGCAACACTTATCTCCTTCCTCTTCCCTTCCTCCACCTCATCAACCCCCTCCTGACCAGCGGGGTGTCCCTGCGAGACGAACTATCCTACCTGATTCTCCCCCTCTCCCTCCCCCTTCCCCTCCCCCTCCTGAGCAAAGTGTACGGCCACGTAGGAGGTCAACGCAAACTTTTCAGTATCCCCAAGCTGTTTATACTTAAATCCATGTTGTCCGTACAAAATTGTCAATTGTGTATTATGTAGACTGAGAGACTATAGAATTGTGACTTAGTTCTTAAATACTATTGTAAGGATGGCCCTCTGAAGTCGAAACGTCAATTAAATAAGGAAGATTATGTAAGGATTGTATCTGCCCCCCGCCCCCCGAAATGAGATCTATTGTTAGAAATATTGAAAATCTTAGTAAGAAAATTAGTCAGAGTCAAAATACTGTCGTGTTTAACAAATTATACACACACACACACACACACACACACACACACACACACACACACACACACACACACACACACACACACACACACACACACACACACACACACACATATATATATAAAGCCACATTTTGTCTATTTGGAAGGGAAATTGATTGGATCTCCATCATAAATGAAAGTGAAATAGAAAAGATTCCAAAATCTATAAAGATACTGTATAAACTTATAGAGTGTACCAGAAAACGGAGTTAGATAGAGTTATTATGTAGAGATCTGGAGAAATGCGAAGAT
>NC_134779.1:76715059-76720059 GCF_046742065.1 Oratosquilla oratoria
CACAGTTAGGAAAAGAATTGTTTACTAGTATTTGACGTATATATTTCAGCTCTACATATAGGGACTGCCAAAAAGAGCAAACATTGAGAGCCCTACGGACATAAACTCTAATAACACTGTTCTTATAACCGGTCAAGTACTCACTTTTAAAGTTTAAAAATTTTGTGAGTTAATGAGTTTCCTATATATAATGGTAGCAAATTCCCCAGATGAAGAATTCACTTGAACATCAAGGAATGTGAGTGTGCCATCCTTATTCAGTTCTATCGTGAGGCTTAATCCAGATTCTTCCTGAAGGCGAAGTCTTAAGTTTTCAAGAAGGATATTTCACTCTCTACGGACTAAAATGCCATCAATGTATCTACAGCAAAGTTGTTGTTTGATGCCCTCACCCTGGAAAACTGATTCCTTCACTGCTCAAGCTTTTATGTAGACATGAAGGCTTGAGCCTATTTTATTGTGCTTCATTTGCATTATCTATTCCTATTCGTCTTTAATGATTCTCATTCACTTCTCTTTAGTGATATATATTCTTACATTCTTATCTGTTTTTGAGTCATGGAGGTCAAACGTACTACGGTGACCGGTCAGAGGAAGACAAATTGAAGTCCAGACAAGCGAGGCCAGCGGGAGGCTCAGTTAAGGTATATGAGTACGGTCCAGAATTTCGAGCTGCAATCCAGGTCTGTGTGTACCTCATAACAGGACCTCGGATTCAAAATAGAACTACTAAACTCAAAATATTCTGTAATTCCATTTTTTCTCTTTGTCCATTATTGTATAAATATACATATTCTTTGAGAAGAGCGATCTCGTGAATTATGTAATCTTTGTTCCATATCCAATCCTTGAAGAATATAAATGAGCAGACCATAAGGAATGGACTCTCCTGATACTGTCTGACCCTTACATCCCACCCAACCCCCTTCCTAGCCTTTCCTCAACCCCCCTTTACCCTCCCCCTTTCCCCTTTCATCCTCTCTCCCCGTCTTCCCTCCTTTACTCTCTCCCCAAATCCCTATTCACTTATTAAGTGCAAGCAGTCGGCTATTCAACCCACCCCGCCAATCCGCTCCCTCTTGACCATTGCAATTTCCCCCTAAGTAACATGAACAACTCCCCACTTATCCAAGGTATTGTCTGCCTGTGTGTCGGAGTTAACCACAGAAACAATACGGAGGGCCCGGCGCACACAATGACCCTTCCGGGCGAGGGGACGCCGAATCCTCATCTGAACAAGGTCTTATGGGTTTACCGAGAAACAAAAATATTAATCCTTTTGCTGTGGAGGAGGTGGTCAATTAACTGATTTAGATGACTTAGCGGCTACTAAGATAAATGGGTAAGATGTAAAACACAGCAAAAAAGACGATTTCAGGATAGGTTCGAGATCGTTTTTATCCTTTTGCTTCAGAGCTGGGTTTCCTCAGCTGATTTAAACACTGACAGCGAGTAGAACAAACGACTAAAGCATGAAAACAGCGAAAGAGCTCATGTTTGTCATCAGAGTATATTTGATTAATTCATTCGTCACGGGGTCCTCCCCTACATCTCAATAAAATCGTTTGGTGCTAGCCAGAAAAAAATCAAACCATCACAGTGAAAGAATAAATCGAGATTGCCCTAGCCCTTAATAGAACAATATAGAAATTACTATTAAACTTGGACCTATTATTGGGTAGATGACGTTTAAGAAGACGAATAAAATCATCCAGAGGAATTAAATCATTACCAGTAAATTTGAACTGTAAAACCAAAGATTAATTCTCGATTTTTATTTCACAAAACAAAGAGAAAAAATACTGCGCTATCTTTATTCCATTATAAAGAGTTAATTATTGGTTTTACTTAGTAGGCAGTAGTTACATAAAAGTTTAATGTATCCCCATACGTGAACAATAAAATCAACCAAACTAACGCAAAAAAAAAGTAAGGTTATATGAATGATAAGTGAATATTTACGAGAGTGATGGAATGGATGTGACTGTAAAAGTGACCCGAAACCAGTATAATCGGCTTTCTAAGGATGATTTGGTGTATACATTGAAATGCGACGACAGACTAGTGCACCCATAATTTGGGGGAAGCACGAGTAGCTGCCTAGCAGTGACCAGGAGTCGAACTCGTGACAGCCGCGTTTGGGTCAGAGACTACTCACAATACTACACTGGGTTATATAGTGTATCCACTTACACACATATATGTACACCCACACCCACACACACGCACGCACGCACGCACGCACACACAAACACACACACACACACACACACACACACACACACACACACACACACACACACACACACACACACACACACACACACACACACACACACACACACACACACACACACACATATATATATATATATATATATATATATATATATATATATATATATATATATATGTATACATATACATATAAATATATATATATATATATATAACTGAAGGCGGAGTAATGATACGAGGAATAATGGAAGAATTTTACTGCCTTAACCATAGGGTCTTGATCACAAAGATTAACAATAAAATACAACATGGACATTTTATACACAGGCATGTCATCTCACAGGGTGCCCAGGAAAGGTCGTCGTGCTCGGAGCATTTGTCCGTTTGTTTTCTTCAACTACCAATAAACTTGTAGCTCTTGCCAAGCATATGAAACCATCTCTATGGTTGATGTTATTATTAGCATTAATATAGGCTGCATCTATTGCTTTTCTTCTTTTCTTCGTTGAACCTTTATTTATTATAATTGTATTGTTCCAATCGGGAAGGTGGTCATGTGTATCTATATGTCTTACTATAGAATTAGAAAGCCTGTGGGTTCTTACATAATTTTTGTGTTCGTCTAACCTTTTTTCTAATCGACGACCTGTTTCCCCAAAATATGAAGATGGGCAATATTTACAAGGTATTTTGTATACAATACTATTTTCATTGGTATGTTATCATAATTACGCGTTACCAAATGTCCCACTTTACTAACTGATGTTCAAGGTATCGTAATACCTGCTTTTAAGAGGACTTTGTCTAGAGTTGAATTAATGTTGGAATTTGGGACTGTTATATATATCGTGTTTCTTTGTTGTAATTATTGATATCTTTACTCTTCTTATTTATTTCCTTAGCTTTATTTTTTAATTTAAGTAGGAGACCTTTGGGATATCTTAGTTTGTTGAAGGTTTTTGTGATGTGATCTAGTTCATCTTCCAAAAGTTCTCTACTACAGATGCGAAAAGCCCTGAGGAAGAAGTCAATTATTATACCTGTTTTAGTCCTAATATTGTCCTGAATGAAAATGTATATAGTCTTCTTTATTTGTGGGTTTCCGGTATACCAAAAACTTTACTTTGTTGTTTGTTCTGTGTATGACAGTGTCTAAAAATGGTAATTTTCTATTGTTCTCTACCTCTGCCGTAAATTGCATGTTGCTACCAACGTTATTCAATCTTTTTAATTTATTGTTTAATGTTAGTTTCTTTGGGTACAATAACAATAATGTCATCAACATACCTTAACCAAACGCTATTTCTACTCATTATTGATATATAATTTTCAGTTTCAAGCATTTCCATATATAAGTTAGCTAACACAGCAGAAAGCGGACTACCCATGGCTAAGCCAAAATGTTGTCTACATTAAACATCATTGAAAGTATAAGCACCGAAACATACACAAAGAGAAATTAATTCAAGGTAATCTGTTTTGAGGATAGGTAAATCTTCATAATTTAAATTTGTTTACCACTCGCTCAACAGCTTTTAGAGCACCATTTACCGAAACTCGGGTAAATAGCAAAGTGACATCATAGCTGGCTAGTATTTTGTTGCTGAAATTCAAATCCTTTAACCTGTTAATTAGATCTGAAGAATTTTGTAGTTGAGCATTGCTGATAGAACCTCGTGTTTTGGATAGGGGTTTAGCTAAGCATTTGGCTAACCTATGTGGAGCATTATTGACACCTGATGTAATATATATATATATATATATATATATATATATATATATATATATGTATGTATGTATGTATGTATGTATGTATGTATGTATGTATATATACATACACATATATATATATATATATACATACATATGTATATATGTACATATGTATATATATATACATACATACATATATATACATATATATATATGTATATATATATATATATATATATATATATATATACATATACATGTATATAGTATATGTATAAATGCGAGAAATTGGGAAGCAGCAATTACTGGAGGCATATTGTGTTGAATAGACCAGAAGTTTCCTAACTGATTAGACATCTTTTTTATAAGGTACTAGACAAATGACTATGTAGTGGTAGACAGGAGTATAATAGGAAGAGTTAAGGTAAGGATGTACATGTTCTAAAGGGAGAGAGTGGGGGAATATCAGATCATTTTTTGGTGGAAGGTAAATTGAGAGTGGAAAATACATGGAGACAGAGGAAAAGGACAAAAGGTAGGGAGGTCCTTAGAGTGAACTTCTTAAATGAGAAGGAAAAGGAGAAGGAGTACAAGAAGAAACTGAGAGAGGAGTGGGAGGGAGTGAATGATAGAGTAGAACTAGGAGTGGAGGAGCAAAGGGGACGGTTCAAGGAGGTTGTCACAAGGTGTGCAAAGATGGTGTGTGGAACAAGAAGGACGGAAAGAAATAGAAGGAAGGGTAGTGAGTGGTGTGATGAGGAAACAAAGAAGGTTGTAGAAGAAAAGAAGCGAGCTCTCACAGATTGGTTACCAAATAGGACGAAGGAGTCTAATGAGATGTACAAAGAAAAGAGAAGAGAAGTAAAGCACAAGATAAAGGAGGCAAAGAGGAGAGCAGATGTGAAATGGGGTAAAAGTATGACAGAAAATTTTGAAAGTAATAAAAAGATGGTTTGGGAAGAAATTAAAAAAGGAAGAGGAGCCGAATCAAGTAGAGAAGAAAAGGTAAAAAGTGCAGATGGAGAGATGGTAATGGAAGAGAAGGCAGT
>NC_134779.1:76725059-76735059 GCF_046742065.1 Oratosquilla oratoria
GTTTATATGTGCAGCTTCCACCGTCTTTCTCATTTTCTTTTGTAATCCCTTATGTAAAATCTCGACTTTGTTCCAGTCAGGTAGGTTGTTACACTGTTCGAGTTGGCGAACAAAGGAGTTGGATGTCCTGTGTCCTCTTATGTCATTTTTATGTTCGCTCAATCTCTTTTCAATCCCTCGACCTGATTCACCGATGTATCATAAGGGACAGCCGATACAGGGAATGCGATAAATCACACTGAGGTTGTTGTGACTATCAGTGTGGTCTTTAAACATTTTTCCTATTTTATTCGAGGATGCCTTGTCATGTTCATCGCACCTTTTGATAAATATTTATCAATATCCTCGGGGTTTTCAGAATTAGGTACAGTTATAAAATGTGGTGTGACATGACCTTTCGTCACTGTACGGTCATCTGGCCTGGATGCCTGAAAATTTGGTCCGTTGGTCTGGGCGTTTGATTTATCGTGGATTTTCTTTGCTTTACGTTTTGTTTTATTGACCAAAAGGCCTGATCAATAAAACAAAACACAAAACAAAGAAATACTACGATAAATCAAACGCCCAGACCAACGAACCAAATATATATATATATATATATATATATATATATATATATATATATATATATATACATATATATATATATATATATATATATATATATATATATATATATATATATATATATATATGTATCTTCTGAAACAACTAGAAAAATACGGTTACCAAATATTTTCGTCTATTAAGACATTTTCAAGGGTACAAAGAAATCATACACAATGTGTCATAATATACAATGAAATAAGTGAATCCGGAGAAGTCTCCTATGAAGCCGCTCTGTACAGTCTCAGGCTTTAAAATTATCACCAACAACTTCTTTAATATGATTGTTCAATTTATACAAACCCAAATTGATATTCAAATTGTTTTCAAAATTACTCTTAATATAACATGACTCAGTACTGTTTCTTTCTATAATGTGTATACAGCATTCCATGTATGAACTAATTCTAAGAACATAGGTTAAACGGGTAAATATTTGAACAAGTCAGCATAAATGCAGCATTAGAATGAGACAAATGTCAGGTGGGCTGTTTGATCATCAAAAAGACCATGAGCATATCATTGATTAAAAAAATTCCATATGTAATAACATTATAGAATGAAGCACAATTGAATTATTTTATATTATAAGTAGTTTTGAAAGCAATATGAATATGAGTTTAGGTTTGTATAAACTGGACAATTCTATCATAAATTAAGTTGTTGATAATAATTTTGTAACTTGAGACTTAGTGCAGAGCGAATTCTCAAGTGACCTCTCCGGATTTATTATTTTTATTGTAGGCTATATTATGTCATATTTTGTATGATATCTTTATACCCTTGAAGATATCAAGACAAAAAAATTTGGTCACAGTTTTTTTTTTTCTATTTCTCAGTGGTTGCAGCAGATATAGTTGGTGACGTGTTTATGTGATTCCTTAGCATATATATATATATATATATATATGTATATAATATATATATATATACGTATATATGTATCTATATAAATGTATATACATGTATGTATATATATGTATACATATATAAATATAAATATAGATATATATATGTATGTATGTATATGTATATAATATATGTATGTATATATATATGTATATATATATATATATATATGTATATATATATATATATATACTGTACATATATGTTTGTATGTAGGTATGTATAGTAACAACGATTTGCCTGTCATATGTTAGATAGTTAAAGTATTGCTAAACTTTCACGGAAAAAATGCGAATAATTGTAATGGAATTACTAAGAAACCTCGTACCTTTCCGTTGTGGTACCAGAAGATGTAGGCAGGCGGCTGAGGACTGTGGACAATGACACATGTGAGGTTGATGGCGGACCCCTTGTCCACGTGCATATCAGGAGCCCCAACAATGGCCGCCTGAGGCGCTTTAAGGAGAGAGAAAAAAATATGAGTCAGAACAGTTTTATATCAATAATTCTTAAATATAAAGAATTACAAAGGATTAAAAAGGCGGAGCATGCCGACAGGAGACATTTTGGTCCATAACTAGGTCGGATGCGAAAAAATCATAATAATGATGAATAAATGAATAGATAGAAAGCATAATAATATAAATAATAGATAAAATACATAAATAAATGTATAGGTATAGTTAAATAATAAGCAAACAAGTAAATAGTAAATAATAATAAATTGACATATAACTAATAATAAATGAGAATCCAGCAAATAATAATAAACAAACAAACAAATGATAAGAAAACAAATAAACAAATAGTATGAAATAAATTATAGTCATTACAGCGTCTTAAGTGTTTATCTAAATGGTTCTTGAAGCTTCGAACTGAACTACATTGCACTGCCTCTGCAGAAAGTTTATTCCATTCATTAACTACAGGGTTCGCGAAGTTGTTTCTACCCACATCCAAATTAAATTTATTTCCGGACGGTTTGAGACCATTGTTTCTTGTCGGATTCTCATTCAGTGTGAAGATTTTGTCACCTTTGATGTTGTCAGTATTCTTTCTTTTTTCGTCGATTTTCATATGATTTATTTTTGATATTTGGAATCAGTTTTGTGGCTCGCCGTTGTACTTTTTCCAATCTGTCAATGTCTTTAATGAGATTCGGTGACCATACGGAAACAGCATATTCCAAATGGTATTCCAAATGTGGACGAACTAACGATTTATATAGATTGTTAATAAGTGATGGGCTTTCGAATTCAAAAGATAGCGCAATCAGTCCTAGAATCTTATTTGCTTTCTCAGAGGCTGAAATACACTACTTTGTCAATATCAATTTATTCTTGGCCTTATTCAAATTCTGTTTGCTTTATATAAGACTAGAGTAGGAAAGATTAATTTTTTTCTAGATAAGTAATATCTATATGTTTAACAACACAGTTTTTCTTTTCTTGACCTCATTAATTTTTTTTAGTCATATATGAGACAATTCTTAATTGTAACAAGGGTACTATAATGTATCTTCTTCTGTTGTGGGTAGTTTTTGATCAAGGAAATTTGGATAAGATCTTCGTTAAATATCCATTACATGTATACAATCATCCTTCCTCTATTATCAAGTGTTATTTTTATTGCGAAGTTGCTGTGCAGAATTTTCATCAGATTTTTGTGGTGTAAATTATCTAACAGATTCTTTTATAGAGTAATAGAAGAATATGAGGTAAAAAATTAAAGCAGATAAAAAATTTCTTGTTCTGTTTGAACTATTTATGAAGGGCAGTACTAAATAAAGATAAGAATTATTCTTGTTCTTTAACCAAATATGCTCGCCTGAATGACACTAAGCAAATATTTAGATTGGAATAAGTGTTGAATTGAAATAATATTTTCATCGTATATATTTATCTCAATGATGTATGAGATATGTGATTATATCAGAATAAGACATATTTCTTTAGAATATATAATTAGACGGTGTACAAGGTAAATATTGAAATCAGAACAGGTTTTTATTTCTTCTCTTTGGTTATTTATCTATTTATTTATTTATTTATTTATTTATTTATTTATCTATTTATTTATTTATTTATTTACTTATCTATTTATTTATTTATT
The DNA here is from genome assembly GCF_046742065.1 of Oratosquilla oratoria. Lineage (NCBI taxonomy): Eukaryota > Metazoa > Arthropoda > Malacostraca > Stomatopoda > Squillidae > Oratosquilla > Oratosquilla oratoria. The sequence continues at coordinate 76,728,687 of NC_134779.1, forward strand.
AATTTTTCTATTTACTTATTTATTTAATTAATTATTTATCTTATTTATTTACTTATTTATCTATTTATTTATCTATTATTTATTTATTCATTTAATTATTTTATTAATTTATTATCTATTTATTTATTTATTTATTTATTTATTTATTTATTATTATTTTTTTATTATTTACTATTTATTTATTCATTATTCATTTGTCTCTTTATCTACTTATATATTTATATATCTGTTCATTTCTATTTGTTTATTCATTCACTTATTTACTTATGCATCGACTTAATTATCTGCCTAGCTATGTATCTATTTATCTATTTACATATTCACTCTTTTCTATCTTTTATGAATTTCTTGTTTGTCTTACCAAATATGTTTAGCTGGACGGTGTACGAGAGCGGCGGCTTTGTGGACACCTGGCATTCGTACACCCCAGAGTCCCTCAATTGGGCGTACTTGATCTTGAGGATCCAGTCACTGCTCTCTTCCGAGTGGAGGACCTCAAAGCGCTGGTCTGTTGTGTACGTGTACCGACCCACGGTGAGAATCTTCAGGTCGCGTCGTCTGATCCAGGAAACCTACGAAAGAAAATTCGGAATGAAATTTAGTCAGGAGTAGGAGAGGATTAGTATATAAAAAAAATCTTATTGTTAGGAACTCTAAATTTAAGGGAACTACCTTCTCAAGCGAATAAATCATACGGTGTCAGTCAAAATATAATTCGTACGTCGCAGTCTGACGTGATTAGAAATGTGTTACATTGATAGATGTATGGAAGCTACTAACAATTGTTTTATTCTGATTAATGTTAGGGATTTCATCTTTGCCAGGAAAGGCCATGGATATATTTGTGTTTACTGCTGTAATATCAATACTTTTTTTTTCAAAAAATAACAAATACATCTCTTTTTAGGAAATCTGTAGAATGGGGAATCTTTAAAATTCGGTGTGGAATTTTCAAACTTCTTAGATATTCTGAATATTGTATGCTCTTTCTAATACTTTATATATATATATATATATATACATATTGTGAGAATAAACACCTTGTGAGATCGAAACCTTTATTGGTACTACGTTTCGCTTGTTACAGCTTTTTCAAGTACAGACATGACACACACTCTGAGCACATATAAGCCAACAGGGAAGGAACTGGGAGAGGTTATCAGGGAGGGGTGGGTGGTAGGTGGAGGGGGAGGAGGGGGACGGGTGGGACTTGGTGGAGACAAAGGAGGACATTTCGGACAGTTTGTTGAAGTGGACTAAGGGGGACATTTCATACATTTATTTAATGCGGGTAACAGATGGATGATAGGAGGGGCGATGTTAAACATGCCTCTGTTCTGCTCAATGGTTTTGAAGCTTTGAATGGCGGCCGCTTCGAGGCATTTTCTCCTCATACTGTCTGGTTCACTAAACAGAAGTTCTGCGTTATCCCAATCCATCAGGTGGTCATTGGTGTTCCGGTGGATAACACAGGCGTTGGTGGTGATGTTGTTCCGGGAATCGTAGCGATGCTCCCGGATCCGGGTCTTCAGGTCACGGGAGGTCTCGCCGATGTATACTTTATCACATCCAGCACAGGGTATGCGGTAGACACCAGCGTTTTTTCCCCACATCTCGTCCTGGCTGTCACTCCTTCTTGAGAGCTCTTTGATAGTTCTGCTGGACTGGCCCACTACCTGAATGTTGCAACGCCCAAGTGTCCGGGTGAGGGTGGCGGTGACGCTGCTGGCTGGAAGGATAAGCCTCCTAGCTGGATCTTTTGTTGGTTCCCGCCCTTCCATTATTTTGAGTGCCTTTTTCTTACACTGGTGGATGATGCACTCTGGATATTTTAATTTATGAAAAACCTCCTTTATGTGCCTGAACCTACATAAGATGACTGACCTCCTCAGCAATGAAAATACTTACACCAAAATCACCCAGGCGAAAGTGGACGTCGAGACAAATAACTTCCTTAAGGCAGCCAGGAGGATTCTTAGGAAATCAGAAACTGGTAAGTGTTTACTTCACCTCCTGCCAAACCTCCCACGTCCAGCCACCCTGTATGGGTTCCCAAAAACCCACAAGCCCAATATACCCATGAGACTAATTACATCAGGGATCGGGAGTGCGCCACACAAACTGGCAGGTGCGCTGGCCAAACATTTGTCTCGCCTTTTGGGTACCATCAGCGGTGCTCATTTGAAACACTCAGGGGACCTATTGAATAGAATTAAGGACGTTCCTGTTTGCAACAAAAAGCTGGCCAGCCTGGATGTGACCTCGTTATTCACACGTGTCCCGACCCTTAAAGCGATTGACCTCCTTAGGGCTAAAATCACTAGTTCCCACACTGACCTCCCTATTCCCCCCAATGACTTTGTGGATTTAGTACAGCTTTGTGTCCAATTTAATTATTTCAAATTCCAGGACCAGTACTTTCACCAAAGGTTTGGCATGGCCATGGGCTTTCCTTTGAGCGCTGTCCTTGCCAACCTGTTCATGGAATTTTTAGAAGCAGGGCCTTTCTCAGATATCGTTCCTGGCAACGTAGTATGGCTTCGCTATGTGGATGACATACTATTAATTTCCCCCAGACGGTTTGACATCCCCAAACTCCAAGCGGCTCTGAACGAGGTTGAGCCATCCATCCAGTTCACCTTGGAGGAAGAAATCAACGATTCCCTTCCATTTTTGGATACCCTTATTATCAAACATGATATTTTTTTTTTTAATTTACAGTCTACAGGAAACCAACCAATAAGGACGATTTGGCTCACTTCCTATCCCACCATGACCTCAGTATTAAAAAAGGTATAGTCATAGGTTTCTACCTCAGAGCTCTCAGAATATGTAGCCCTGAATTCTTAGAGGACGAGTTCAGGCACATAAAGGAGGTTTTTCATAAATTAAAATATCCAGAGTGCATCATCCACCAGTGTAAGAAAAAGGCACTCAAAATAATGGAAGGGCGGGAACCAACAAAAGATCCAGCTAGGAGGCTTATCCTTCCAGCCAGCAGCGTCACCGCCACCCTCACCCGGACACTTGGGCGTTGCAACATTCAGGTAGTGGGCCAGTCCAGCAGAACTATCAAAGAGCTCTCAAGAAGGAGTGACAGCCAGGACGAGATGTGGGGAAAAAACGCTGGTGTCTACCGCATACCCTGTGCTGGATGTGATAAAGTATACATCGGCGAGACCTCCCGTGACCTGAAGACCCGGATCCGGGAGCATCGCTACGATTCCCGGAACAACATCACCACCAACGCCTGTGTTATCCACCGGAACACCAATGACCACCTGATGGATTGGGATAACGCAGAACTTCTGTTTAGTGAACCAGACAGTATGAGGAGAAAATGCCTCGAAGCGGCCGCCATTCAAAGCTTCAAAACCATTGAGCAGAACAGAGGCATGTTTAACATCGCCCCTCCTATCATCCATCTGTTACCCGCATTAAATAAATGTATGAAATGTCCCCCTTAGTCCACTTCAACAAACTGTCCGAAATGTCCTCCTCTGTCTCCACCAAGTCCCACCCGTCCCCCTCCTCCCCCTCCACCTACCACCCACCCCTCCCTGATAACCTCTCCCAGTTCCTTCCCTGTTGGCTTATATGTGCTCAGAGTGTGTGTCATGTCTGTACTTGAAAAAGCTGTAACAAGCGAAACGTAGTACCAATAAAGGTTTCGATCTCACAAGGTGTTTATTCTCACAGTCTTGTCGGCTTTTGCCATTGTGATTCATATATACATATATATATATATATATATATATATATATATATATATGTATATGTATATGTATATGTATATGTATATATTATTCCGACTGTCGTGCCCGGATTCGAACCAAGGTTCGCGTGATTACGAAGCCGACACTACCGTTAGGCTATCGGTTGTCTAAAGCTCTTCAACCTGGGAATGAATCTACTCCCGAGGAATGTCGACTGCAAACTGCCGTCCGTACTCATTTTTACGAAGAACTAACAACTCACGTAGCTTCGTGGTAAAGCTGGTACGTTTCCTTTGTGGACTTATCGTCGTTGTCATACCTGCATAGAATCACCAGTGACGGTGTAGTCAATAAAATAATTCCGACTATCGTCGCCGGATTCGAACCAAGGCTCGCGTGATTACGATGCCGACACTCAACCGATAGCCTAGCGGCAGCAAGAATAGAATTTACGAGTATAACTAAATTGTGTCAATGAAAAGGTTAAAGCCGATTAAACTCACACTGTTGCTGTTGAGGTTCCTCACGACGCAGTGGAGATAGGCCGCGTTCCCCGTAAGCCCGGAGACATTCTTGGGTGCAGCGTCATCGAAGACCGGGTGATTGGGCATGGTCAGGCCTTTGGTGGCACTATTCCCGGCCATAGTACCACCGTGGTGACCTCCGTGGACAGCTGTGCTCACACTCAAAAGGGGTTTGATGGGCTCGAGGGCTTTGCTACTGATGCGGATGCCATTAGAAGAGCCAGAAGTAGCACTAATGTCGTTGCCGCTGTCTTGTTTGGTGTTTGTGTTCCTCCGTGAGGCACTCCCGCTCCCACCCGGAGACGTGCCTCTCACGTAGCGGGTCGAGGCGTGAGAGGAGGCGTGTATGGGTGCCTGTCTTCTACCATAGGTGACAGACAGACCTGAAATTGGAAAAAATATATGTATATTTATCATCACACAGGAAACAGCTTTGGTCTGGACGTACATTAAAGCAAATGTTCACTGATCTGAAATATGTATTGATACCCATTTGGCCCTGACCCATAAAATAAACATCAAATCATTAAAGGAAAATACAAAATACAACAAAGCGTTTATGTTATAGTCGCGTGTATAAATATTATCAATAGAAATATATATATTTTCATTATAGATGCAATACATAACACATTTCAGTATCAAATGTCCCTATACAAATAATTATGAATACATATTCATAAACATATAGCCACACGAACACACACACATACGTGTCCACATACGCACATACAAGTGAACACATATGTCCTTACACACACACACACACACACACACACACACACACACACACACACACACACACACACACACACACACACACACACACACACACACACACACACACACACACACACACACGCACACGCACACGCACACGCACACACACACACACACACACACACACACACACACACACACACACACACACACACACACGTCTAAAAGGTTTATTAAAATAGTAGGAAATTATAAGAGTAGTATGTCGCCTCTAAATGTAAAGAAAGCCTAAAGAATTTTCAGGTATAACAGGGAAAAAAAGTACTACTGAACGGCCACCGTTGGTTCCCTCCAATCAGCAGATGGGGAAATAGTAACAAACGAGAGGACAAAGGCAGATATCCTAAATTAATATTTTGCCTCTATGTTTACTAATAAGAATAGCAGAAACGAACAGTCAGTTCCACTGTGACAGACAGTATCCACACGTTTACTTGGCACAGATACTGCAGAACATGATGTGGCGCGGGTTATGAATAAACTTACGATATGCAAATCGCCTAGACCAGACAAAATTAACCCAAGAATAGCCAAGGAATTTAATGAAGCAATCTGCAAGCCACTCAATGTGATTTTCAATTTATCATTACAAAAGTTGTGCAAAAGTGCAAACTAGTAAATGTTGTACCCTTCTTTAAATAGGGTGACAAATACTCCTGGTAATTATCGACCTATTATCCTTATATCAATTATCTGCAAATTAATGGAGTCTATCCCGGTAGAAAAAGAAAATAGTGAAATTCTTGGAGAGAAATAATATTATTAAAGATTTACAACATAGTTTCCGTAATAAGAGCTCTTGTCTGACAAACCTTATCGACTTGCATAATATTTATGGAATGTACTAAGAAGGGAGGGCAAATGGCGTTATATATCTTGACTCCAAAAAAAACATTTGATGAAGTCCACCATAGGAGATTACTAAGAAAACTAGAAGCCCATAGCATACTAAGGCATATTCTCCGATGGATTTCTGAATGGCTGTCTGATCGTAACCAACGTGTTATTCTTAATGGAAAATGCTCAAATTGACATTGTGTATCAAGTGGAGTGCCCGCACCTTAGGGCTCAATGCTAGGTCCCGTACTCTTTCTGATATATATTAATAACCTAGATGAAAATATAAAGTATAGATTATCCAAATTTGTAGATGATACCAAAGTGCAAATAAGATGATATCCATAACACAAAAAAAAAAAAAAAAGTGAAGAGTGGAAAATGCCTAGATGCTTTTTCAATATAGATATACGTAAAATGCTTCATATTGGTAAAAGTAACGTCCAAGCGAACTACACGTAGAATGGTGTACACCTGGCAAGTATAGAATAAGAGAAAGACTATGGTGTTGTGACC
>NC_134779.1:76767559-76777559 GCF_046742065.1 Oratosquilla oratoria
GGCGGGGAGTTGGGGGTGTGTGTGTGTGCAAGGTCATAGCATTACCCATAGATCGGACCTACGAGCTCTGAGCTCTCTTCCAGGAGGGAAATAGCTGTCGATCACGAGTCCAACACGTGATCCAAAGACCAAGTGAATACACACACACACACACACACACATGCACGCACGCACGCTCGCATACACATATACACAAACACACACACACACACACACACACACACACACACACACACACACACACACACACACACCTCTCATGGCGCTGTGGTTAGAGCTCTGGCCTGCCACTACGGAGGTCCGGGTTCGATCCTCGCCCGGGGCTGAAATAAAATCAGTATCGCAGCGCTGAGGGGTGTTACTCCAACTCTCGTGGGCGGGGAGTTGGGTGTGTGTGTGTGTGCAAGGTCATAGCATTACCCATAGATCGGACCTACGAGCTCTGAGTTCTCTTCCAGGAGGGAAATAGCTGTCGTTCACGAGTCCAACACGTGATCCAAAGACCAAGTGAATACACACACACTCACACGCACACACACACGCACACACACACACACTCACACACACACACTTACACACATACACACACACACACACACACACACACACACACACACACACACACACACACATACACACACATATACACACGCACACACTCACATACACACACAGAGACACACACAGAAACACACACATACACAGAGGCACATTAATTTCGTGCGGAGCGACAGATTGATCGAGTGACAAACGTCGAATAAAAATCTTGTGCTGCGGAACATTGATATTCGGGTCCTTTGCTTTTGTAGGATTTTTTTTTTTCTGTCGTCGATTCTTTTCTTTTATATTTATCAAGATATACAAACAATTCAGCATTTGTTTTTCGTATATACATCAATGGCTATAAACTCTTTAATGGTATAGTGAACAATGTGTCATTATTCTGACCATAACCAGGAGGTTTTTATTAAGTTCAGAAGATATACGAATGATGCAGTGATCTGAAAAACCATCCTTCATCAGATTTTATCGCTTAACGCTAGCCAGAATAAGATCTATAAAGTGTGTCATCTTGAATTTTATTGATCCGAATCCTTCCAGTCTGATGAATGAAATTGGCTGACGTCAACCAGAATAAATGCAACAAGTGTGACATTTTATTTAAGGCAATAATCGACGGTAGTGGTCCCACGTCTACAAAAATAAAATGACATGACGACATCAACTCGAGAAGAAAAGGAGCACAACAGCGCAAAAGTTCCCAACCTATTCCTCTGCCGCCAGGTTATTCTATTTCTGTTTGTGGTACGCGCTTGATATTACCAAATCCTTGAGTCAATTCCGACCCTTGTATCTCGGGTTTCACCCGATATTCAAATGAAATCGCAGGGACAGCCAGAAAGAAACCAATGAAGGCCGGTGCTGCTTTGAAATGGCCCACGCCATGTTGCAGCGCGTTGCAGAACCCGATACCACTCTTTACGTTGGAGGTCCGAAACCCGAACTTGCAATTCCATATTCGCCCTAATTTTGTCGCTTTCTGTTGCAAACTCGAGTATTGTATCGTGAGGGTTTTATTGTATAGTACCACGCATGTTGTATTGATCTCCCTTCCGGGCGTTTTGCAAAGCGGTGATATACGAGCCCTTTCCCGCACTGTACTTTTGTTGTCATTGGTTCTTACAGATGTGAAAATAAGGATGAAAAAATAATATAATTATCTAGTACCATGTACGGAAGATTGATCTCCATGCCATTTACAAAGCGGTAATAAACTCCTTTCTTTTATTGTACTTTGTAATTTTTGGTTGTTCTTTAATATACCTAAAACAACGATATTATGATGCAGTGTCACACATATAACATTGATCTTTCTTTGTATTTCTTGTGTAACAATGGTGTGTGCTTCCTTTGTTTCAATATACTTTTGCAGTCACTCGTTGTTCTACAAAAGAAGTAAAAGACAAAATAAAAAAAGGTTTCTATTGTGTAACACCACGAGTTTGACACTGATCTACTTGCTCTTTGCAGAAATAATACACGAAACCTTTCTTGTACATTGTTCCCCTCATTATAGCTCAATTAATTAAATTGCTATTGTGTTGTGTTGTGTTTTCTCAAGCAGGGCGATAATATATATATATTTTTCAGTATTCAGCCCGTACATATTACGCGTAAACACACAAATAAATTGTTAAGTCTTTCATGAACAATAGAAAGGAAGGCTAAGTGTGGTTGCCAGCTGCCCAGACGTTTATCTCCGTCAACTGCTTGGTCCACTCAAGATCATTAAACAGAACTAAGCACGTTGGATCAGTCTCATGTTATTGTAAAACTCCGATAGGCGAGTTTTCCATGAGTCTTTGGTGCTCTATATTAGGTATAAAAATCATATTCTCTTTCAGGACTGATGTTCATAGAGATTTTCCATTAACATGTTGTCTTTTACATTACTGGTTTTATGAAAAATAATGTGAGCGTAGATATCAAACTGTAAATTCACATATATGGAACTGATATCTGGGCTATTTTGCTGGGCGAATAAAGTTTTCCCAAGCTACTGCTCAACTCTAAATGATTTCATTGTCCAACTGAGGGGCGTGTCTCGGGGTCTCGATCAATCGTGACATGTTCAGGACATGACCCCCCCATCCCCACACCCTGAGAAACATGATAGAGTCGTCCGGTGTCTGTCACGATATCTGAAGGCCATGACGCATCGCCGAAGAGGTTAAAAATGCCCTATTGACCGCATATCCGATGGCAAGGCTTATTTTACTTTTTCGTGTCACGCAGCCAAAAAAAAAAAAAAAAAAATGGAACATGACTACTATTTTGGCATTCTGAAGAGAATCATCCTTTGATGTTCTTGCACGCACATTTGCGAGCTTTCAAGAAGTTGGTTTGAAAAAATAAAGGTGTCAAGATCCCTGGAGTTGAAAGGACTATGAAAGATAGTATGAGGAGCATTATCGTGTAAGAAAGATTGATCTCTTCTTCGGCTACTTCAAGTTTGAGTTCTGTGGGTCCTAATACCAAAAAGTATGAAGTCTCCTCCTTTCCCTTCTCCTGTTCCTCTTTCTCCTGCTCCGCTTCCTCCTTCTTATCTTTATCCTTGTTCTCCTTCTTAACCTTCTTTCTCCCTTTCTCCCTCCACTTCTGCCTGTACCTCTACCTCTATCCCTCCATCTCCTTCTGTACCTACATCTACTTCTCTCTCTACCTCTCTTGAGAGGAAAGCACATCTTATGTTTTCCGCTGTTTTTACGGGTCTCATAGAACTAAAAATGTCATCCTACTTTTTCCCAATCTCAGGTTTTGTACCAAAAAGTTTCTTGAGGAGAAAAGCTAGTTCATTGAAAATATTTGCTCTAAATTAAAACAAAAAACTGCCTCCCCCATCCCTGCCCTTCTACTCGCCAGTTACTGCAAGAAAAGATCGGCCAGATTTCTACGAAATCCTTGAAGAAAATGGATAATGCAAAACTCTTTTCCATCCAATTAGGTCCAGGAGCAAGGACACGACTTTCCTTCTGTACACATTCTTATCTGTTTCTCAGGGACACATGGCATACCGACCCCCTTGTTTCTTGCAAGTTTTTATTGTTGTCAGCTTTATCTTTTGTCCTCTAGGGTGGAAAACGTATTATCTATAAAACGATAACAAATATACATTAGTTCTAGGAACAAAATATTTCTATGACCACACGATAATAGTCCCAATCACTATCTTAACAGATGGAGAGTAATTTACAGCTTCTACCTCAGTTAGGCGTCTTCTGAAGCAAGCGCGTCATAAAAGCAAGTAAACAGCATTTCTCGTTAAACCAGAAAATATTAACCTTTTAAACGTGATCTTCGGGTTATATCATTCCCCTGGCAGCCTTCAGGCGATTTCATTTATCCGAAGGAAATCTCTCCACTTTTCCTCTCGGTCAGTGTGTCATCCATCTCAATCAGCCTTGTGACAGTGTTTTTCCCACTTGCAAGCCCGGCAGTGGAATCCCTCAATTAATTGAAACCAGAACAAAACAAGGAGTAAAAAGGGAAGACTGCTCTCGGAGACTTGAGGAACAAAAGACAATAGTATCCCGAGATGTGCGGGCCTCAGCTTTGTATGTCTAGGAATGGAAACGAGGCGAAACATAATAAACAGGTTTAGAGAACGGTACATCTAGATACTCGTTGCTAGATATTCTAAAGAGAAGGTATCTTTGTGCTCCACCCATGGGGTAGTCATGATATAAACCAGTAATTCCTAACCGAAGATCCATAGGAATATTTTTGTTGTTTATTGTCCTTCACCAACAAAAAGAAAGAAAAAAGTATGATAAACCTAACTTCTCATGCTTTTTTATAGATCCAGCTTACATAACATATCTATGTAGGGCTATGAACATTCGTCGAAGAAATAGCTATTAATATTTGCTACCTTGATCGATCTCGCTCTAGGGTTCCACAAGTGAAAACATGGCTGGTCATGAAAGGAGATAATGAGAAGAAGGAAAATAATGAAAATTACTGAATTATATGCAGATATCTTAATCGTCGCAAGATCTATTGTTGTGAAAGACCCTAAGATAACCAGGACCTGAATTCCTAACACATTAACAGTCTTTGATTTTTTCTTTTTAAGAAAACATTGGGGTATTCATACTAACATTATTAATTCCAGTAAAATACATAATGAAATGTGGCAATATAATTCCAGCCGAAATGTATTGCGGTAACCTTATTATTATAGTAATATACTGAGAAACTCGAAAAGTGTGAAAAATTTTGAGGCGAAAAAAGTCCTGCGAGTTCTAGTCTAGAGTCTCTACAGTCACGAAAGGAATTGGTCAGGATACGTGATAATCTTGTAATACTCAAACAGTGATAGACACTACTCATATTGGTCGTCTATGATAATGACTAAAACACAACCATAATATCCATTGTTATCGAATGAAATAGAAATGATAAAAGATTTAAAGATGGAAAAAGAACGATTTTATTCGAGCATGAGTCGAACAACAGACATAGGATATAAAAGAATAGATAATCTCAAAAAATGGGGAAAAGAATTACAAAAATTGTAATGAAGTGTGCATGACGTACAAAATGTATAAGGCATATATGTCACTCTGTTCTTTAAAAATAAAGATTAGAGGAATCAAGATAAAAGAGAAAACAAAGAAAGGTTAATTACGCTTGCATAATCATGTGAAAAGTGTGACCCGCTGGGAAGAAAAACACCTGTGCGCGATTATCCCGACCTTTAGCGGGAGCATCTTTTCCTCCTCTCAAACAGACCAGGAGATCCAGCGCCATCTTTCTTCTTGTGAAGGCTACGCACTTACCAAGGGGGCAAGATTTTCACTCCATGATGGGCTTACTCGTAGTCATTGCCAAAGCCATTACTGTTGCCTGTGTGTGTATGTGTGTGTGTGTGTGTGTGTGTGTGTGTGTGTGTGTGTGTGTGTGTGTGTGTGCGTATGTGCGTGTATGCGTGTGTGTGTGTGTGTGTGTGTGCGTGTGTGCGTGCGTGTGTGTGTGTGTGTGTGTGTGTGTGTGTGTGTGTGTGTGTGTGTGTGTGTGTGTGTGTGTGTGTGTGTGTGTGTGTGTGTGTGTGTGTGCGTGTGTGTGTGCACTACGATGCAATGATTCTCAAGACGAAAATTGTAACCCATTCTTTATTAAAGGAGTACCACAGAGATGTGTAAAATAGCTTGGCAACTGACCCCCCCCCCCACACACACACCGAAAAAAGAAAATTATTATCTTCTAGTACAATAGCGCACACATGACAAAAAGGGCTTTGGTTACAGTTGCGCACCTTCTGGTGTATGCTCTTCACCTGTCTTCCGGTCGGTTTCAAAGAAAACAGCTTTGTCAGAATTCGGGAATTTAAAACGGTGTGTTCTGTCTGCCATCACGCACTGACTATCTTGCGGGACTCGACCCGCGATCCATCCAGCCTCTCAGTTTCAGACGCTAGCGCCTCAATTTTAGAAATACGACTGTGGCTCAGAATATTTCATACAGGTTCAATAACACTATGTGGACGTGTGCCGCTATGGCGCGTCGGGGTTGGATCTCGCATTGCATGATCCGGTTCGATCTCCAATGGCCACCAGTGATTGACACTTCCCTTGGCTGTCAGAGCAAGCAGGGTATAGGTGCCTGCTTTGGCCACAACTCAGCCCCTTTTGGCTTAAGACCGCCATGATTTTGGTGGATACGTGTTAATGATTAAATTCAATTTTGGGAATTTTTGTTATTGCACACGTGTCCTGGTCTATATTGTATAATTGGTCAGAATATTAGAAAATATCAATTGGAAGTCCCTAATAACGCCACTGTTATTTACATTGTAGTTCCACAATTCATTTTGTAAAGAGAGTAATGATTGAACGATAAATCACACTTAGATAGTTTTACTATGAATTCTGAAAAAGGTCAAGATACATTAGCCACTGATGCTCACCATGCATTTTCTATTGAGACGAAAACCATGTGATTTCGTTTATATCAATGAAGATACTATTACTTAATCTGCAAATAAACACATTTACTCAAATAAATTCATGCGTATATGTATGTGCATGTATATGTATATGTATATGTATATGCATATATTAGAATAAATAGGCAGTAAGTTCTCTTTTAAACATGTTTGGTTAAAGACCAGCGCAAATTCAGTATCAACTAACTTCTTAGTAGTTTTCTCTATCTTCCGAATAGACTTCTTGTAATCAGAAGGGAGGTCAAAAACGAGGCTGCCGAGATCCATATTGTATTGTTAAGAAAATACTATACAATAATACATAATGCAAGCTTTCGGTTGATGCTTTCAACCATCTTCAGGCGAGAAAAGAATTTAATACATAAAAGGAGGCTAACAATTTAAGTACAGAAATTTGGTGTATACAAGGTACTGGGAGAGGTCACAGTTGCTACCTAGGTTGGCGCACAATGGAGCTACGTGTGGTGGGTCTGTTGTTGATTGGTGATATTATGTCCGGTGGGATTATGTTCGGTGGGATTATGTTCGGTGGGTGTGCGTATATGTATATGTATATGTATATGTATATGTATATGTATATGTATATGTATATGTATATGTATATGCATATGTATATGTATATGTATATGTATGTGTATGTAGATGTATATGTATATATATATGTATATGTATATGTATATATATATGTATATGTATATGTATATGTATATGTATATGTATATGCATATGCATATGCATATGCATATGCATATGCATATGTATATGTATATGTATATGTATTTGTATATGTATATGTATATGTATATGTATATCATACAATCCATGACCGTCGCGCAGAGGATTCGAACCACCGCCTATAGACTCAAGAGAGTCCACAGCACCCGCCTTTAACCACTCGACCACAGACGACCGTCTGTGGTCGTGTGTGGTCAAAGGCGGGTGCTGTGGACTCTCTCGGGTCTATAGGCAGTGGTTCGAATCCTCTGCGCGACGGTCATGGATTGTATGATTGATGTCGCTGTCCACTAGCGAATTATTCACACGTATATGTATATGTATATGTATATGCATATGTATATGTATATGTATATGTATATTTGAAAACAAACCTTTTAAGAAACTCATATGGTCCATAGTACTAAATATTCTCTTTTTCGAGTCCCAGCATGAAAGCTTCGAATTTAATTTTAAATATGAAAAGGTATCCTGTTCCCATTATTATAGCCGCCAGTAACATTGATCCTGAGGTTGCATCCTTCATAAATGTCACAGGCTCTTCGCATTTAAGACCAGGAACCAGCTTTTGGTCACTGGCAGGAACGTCTTCTCCGTGGCCAAAAAGAAAAATGCATGAAAAGAAAGAATAATAAAAAAAAAAATTCTTGGCGTTCAGATATCGTTAGAAATGTCAAGGCTGTCCAACAAGTCCAGGGCATCATCAACAACAATCTCAGGGCGTCAGTGAAGGCCATTGCCAATTAGCTCAAAGCTTTGCAGTCAGCTGTCAGATGTATGGTGCACTAAGGCTTCAGGTACAAATCCTATATTACGAAAATATAACATTCCATGTCCTATAACACCCGAAAGAATCGTTTTACCTGGAAGAAGCCCCCTGAGGAGTTCGACATGGTCTTGTTCCTTTCAGATGAAAAGAACCTTGTCCAAGACCAAAAAGTAAACAGGAAGGCTGACAGATTGACCAGCACAAGCCTCATTGAAGTCCCCACTGTTATGCAGAGCAAGTTCCCATTGGCTTTGATGGCCTTTGCAATCGTGAGCAATGAGAGCCATGTCATGCAACTTCACTTTTTCTCCTCAAGGCCTTAGGGCTAATGCGGCAGCCGACATCGAGACACAGGACACGGTTGTCAATCCCAGGAACGTGAGTATCATTCTGGGGAGACCTTACGTGTTCCAGCAGGATTATGTTCTCTCTTGCACAGCTTACATGACCAGGAGTGGATGACAGAGATTTTTTATGATCATGTTACCTTCAATTGGCCTCCTACCTCTCCTGAGTTACACCCCCGCAACTGTTAAATTTGTGTCAGTTAAAAGGAGACCATGATCAACAATAACATGGATTTGCTGATGTCTGATGTTAGAATTCGTGTACAGGATGCTCGGTGGCTGAGCGGGTTAGGGCGTCGTTGTTTGCGACGGAGGTCGAGATGATGGCGATTCTAATCCTTCTCGAGGCAAGTTGAACCAAGGGCATGGTTCATTAAATTCCACGCTACAAAGTCCACTGTAAGGGGCACCGTCCCAGGCTCCCTATAGGGGGGAGTTTGTGACGTTAAACCAAATCATCAGAATACGTGTACAACATTTCATAGTAATGTATTATATCTATGTACTTATAAAATTCTGATAATCTTGTTTATATACGTACTTTTATATACTATACATATCTATAAACATGCACATTTTAAAGTGAATACGTATGTACAACAGGCTACACTAAGTGCGTTCATAAAACAAGACAGTACGAGAAAAAGCTAAAGCTAAAGCTTGATACAGACTCCATTTCTGAAGGCCTATGCAATTCCCAGACCGGTGATGGGCTTCTACGGGCCAGTACGTCTCCCTGCCAACTGGCCAGACCAAGTGGAGGGAGGGACTGGCGAAGCCTAACTAGATGGTCTATTTCATTCGACCCTTTATTGCACCACTCTTGCATTCGCTCTTCTTCACTGGCATCAGTTGGAGGAGATACTCAGAAATTATATACAAAAAAGGGAGAAAAACAACGCTCATACATACATAGATAGATAGATAGATACATACATACATGCATAAATACATACATACATACATACATACATACATACATACATACATACATACATACATACATACATACATACATACATACATACATGCATACATACATACATACATATATTAATACATACATACATACATACATACATACATACATACATACATACATACATACATACATACATACATACATACATACATACATACATACATACATACATACATACATATACATACATATATGTACATAAATATATATATATATATATATATATATATATATATATATATATAATATATATACATACAAACAAGTTTGTACCTACACAGATATTCGTGTATTTCTTTAAATTCCCCGCTTACCCCTTTGATATGTCTCGCTTGCAAAAGCTTTACTACCACGCGCCTAACTGTAGGCAGTAAAATCCGTCAAATGTAACAACACAAAAGAGTAGAGGTTCCTAGTTTCCCCTATGAAACACTCAGCCTCCCCTCCCAGTCAAAAAAAAAAAAAAAAAGTTGGCCTGGATTTCAAAGGCAATGGACGGTTACCCTGTTCGACGGGTGTCCCAAGGGACCTGAGTTCGACTCCCTCACCCGTTGGACCTCGCACTCTATATGAACCTGGGCAGAGTCGTTCTTCACCGATACGGTTGTAGAGTTGGTCTATAGTCTTCATATTTCATTGAGATATTGTTTCACTGAAAA
>NC_134779.1:76790059-76795059 GCF_046742065.1 Oratosquilla oratoria
TTCATTTCTCTCCATTCCATTTCATTTCATTCCATTTCCAATCCCAGACCTTTCTAAGCGCCAACTTTTCCTTTAAAATATCTCCTCACTTTCTTCTTTGCTCTTCTCCCCCTCTTTCCCTTCCATCTAACTTACTGCATTTTCCTTTCAAACACCTCTGCACTTCTCCCTTCTTTCTCCCCCAACCCTTCCTCCTCCCCTCATCACCACTTCACTTCCCTGATCTCCGTTTTTCCGTCGGCAGTCTCCTTCTTCCTGTTTTCCTCTTTTCCATTTGCCTAATGCTCCATTGCTTCCCTTCTTAATTCTTCCTTAGCCTTTTTTCTCTATAGTATCTTTGTATTCCTATTCCTTGTCCAGACATGTGTATATATATACATACATACATACATACATACATATATATATATATATATATATATATATATATATATATATACATACTGTATATATATATATACATACACATACACACACACACAAATATATACACACCCACACACACACACACACACACACACACACACACACACACACACACACACACACACACACATATATATATATATATATATATATATATATATATATATATATATATATACATATATATATATATATATATATACATCTTTTCAACCACATTAATTTACTTTAATTCCATGCCATCACAGTCGAAACTGACCAGGAGCTCGATGAAAGCATATATACGGAAACTGATATTTGGTCAAGTTAAGAACTCGAACCCAGCTCAGACGTAACAAGTGACAGTGACTTAACCTATTGCACTATTAATGGGTTAAGTCATTGTCACTTAATACTACTATCTTCTCCAGTCTTCTCCTCTGTTATGCTCCTCTCTACTCCCATGTTTTCTCCTCTCTTCTCCTCTCTTATTCTTTCGTTTTCTCTTTTGCTCATTCCTCTTCTCTCTTCTCCCCTTCTCTCACATTTTCTCCTCCCTTTCTTTTTACTCTTCTCTTCTCCTTTCGTTTCTCCTTTCTCTTTTTTTCTCTTCTCTCCTCTCCCGCTCCCTTCCATTATTCCTATTCTTCCTTCACTCTTTATTTCTCCTATTCTTTCTTCACCCTTTATTTCTCCTCTTCTTTCCTCTCTTCTCTTTTTTCTACTCTTTTCTCTCCTGCGATCTATTTTTTTCTCCTGGTCTCTCTTCTCTCTTCTTTTCCTCTCTTCTCCTCTCTCTTTTACTTTCCTCTTTCATTTTGTCTTTTCTTTTTTCTCTTTTCTTTCTTTTATTCCTTTTCTTCTTTCTCTTTTCCTGTTTTCTTCTCTTTCCTCTCCTTCTCTTCCTTTTTACTTTCCTCCCCTCTCTCCATCTTATTCTACCTCTCTTTATTCTCTTTCTCTCCTGTTTTCCCCTCCTTCATACCCTACGCATCTTTCTTTTCTTCTCTTCTCTTTTCATCCCATCTTATTTCATTTCCCTCTCCCCTCTCCTCTCTCCATTCTTTCCTTCTCTTTTCTCCCTCTCTCTAATGTGGTCAGTGTATCCTCACTGAATATAAATGCGAACTGAGAAATATGCATAAAAACAAGAGTAAAAATAAGAAAACAGATAAAAGGAAAGATGTACCTTTGCATCTTAATTTTTCCTCCTTAGTTTATTGTGTGTTGCTTCATTTTTCGTGGTCTTTGGAACAAGAGGGGAAGGAAAGTGAGGATAAAGGAGTGAGCCACGCATTAGTGAAGACATGACACTTTTCTCCCTATACGGGTCACAAAGGTGAATAGAATCGTCTGTCGTTAGGTAGAATGGAATGTAGGGAGTTTGATTATTATTTTGATCAAAATCCTTTTAGTATCTTCTTTATAAATTGAATGGAATCGTCTGCCTTAAATCTGACCAAAACTCAGATGGCGTCGGAGACAAGACAGGGTCATTGGCAAGTCTGAGTTTGTGAAAGTGTGCAATTGTGGTGCGTCGACTATCCGAGTATACTGAGCAAAGGTGGCGGGGTTGCTAGTCGTTAAGCGTCTCCTGGCATTAACACTACCTTTTTGATGTCGACACCTCATACAATAATAAGTTTCAGCTACCAAGGCCCAGTAATGAGCATAACAACGTTGAAGACGACGATATCAAAGACGAAGACGAGGAGTAGTAAGATAACAAAGGTGACGACAAGAAAACAACGATAAATCACACGTCGACGAAGGTGACGCCAACAATAATAACAAATCCTACAATGACAACAAGACAAGACAAGACAAGACAAGACAAGACAAGACAAGACAAGACAAGACAAGACAAGACAAGACAAGACAAGACAAGACAAGACAAGACAAGACAAGACAAAAGAAGACAAGACAAGACAAGACAAAAGAAGACAAGACAAGACAAGACAAGACAAGACAAGACAAGACAAGACAAGGCAAGACAAGACAAGACAAGACAAGACAAGACAAGACAAGACAAGACAAGACAAGACAAGACAAGACAAGACAAGACAAGACAAGACAAGACAAGACAAGACAAGACAAGACAAGACAAGACAAGACAAGACAAGACAAGACAAGACAAGACAAGACAAGACAAGACAAGACATGACATGACATAACATGGCATGACAAAGCAAGACAAGACAAGACAAGACAAGACAGGACAGGACAGGACAAGACAAGACAAGACAAGACAAGACAAGACAAGACAAGACAAGACAAGACAAGACAAGACAAGACAAGACAAGACAAGACAAGACAAGACAAAACAAGACAAGACAAGACAAGACGGCGGTGATATCAGTAGCATAGACGACTACGGAGCTAAATCCCACGACAATAACTTAAACGACCAGACCGAAAGTTTAAGAGGGGGAAAGATCGCACAGGAAGTAAGTTGAAAAAGAAACTTTTTTACAGAAACGATTGCGTCTAATATAGTTGGGAATTTTGAAATTCAATTAGACAAAAATGCTTGAATGATTCCCAGTAATGCACTTTTTTCTTCTTCGTTTCTTTTCTTTTTTATATTCTTCATTTTTTAATGATTTAACAGAAAGTAAAAACAAAAAATAATAGTATATGTGGTATCAGCATTCTTCGTGAACTGAATATGAAAAAGGGCAGAACATTTGAAGTTTGCGTGAAATAAACGAAAATTCAATAAAAGCTAAGAGTGATGAATTACGTATTCGGCAGTTTTAGAGAAGAAAAATCATTCAAGGCAGCGCACTGGAGGTCGTTGTTGTAGAAGCGGTGGTGGCTTTGGTGTTTGGTCTTAGTGTTGTTACGGTTGTTGTTGATGTTGTTATTGTGGCTGTTGTAGTCGTGGCTGTGGTTGTCGTGGTTCCAGTTGTGGCGCTGATTGTAGCTCTCATTGTTGTGATTGTTGTGGTGGTAGTCGATGTTTATTGTTGTTTTTTATTAGCCTCCAGTGTAACAGACCGGTTGGGGATTCTCAAAAAGGATAGAGGCGCTGGTGAACTACAGTTCGTAACAACCAACCAATTTTCAGCGTCGCTGGATCATGATAGAGGACTTACGGAGGCAACCGATCGCCGCCTCGGGCGCTTGCCTACGGTCCTCCATCCCAGATATGTCACGGTCATTTCTGTGTGCTGCTACGCAATCTGTAATAATTTCCGTAGTTGTGCGAAAGTCAGTATAAAAGACTAGACAGTATAGCTTAAGTAATGCGCAGTGAAAGACATTATTGTTAAGATCATCTCTATTATTATACAATTTATATATATATATATATATATATATATATATATATATATATATATACATATATATGTTTATATACATATAAATATATATATATATGTATATATATCACTGTCCAGTAATGTCGTAGCACATTAATAAATGCACTAAAAACCCACTGTTGATTGGATTTAAGAAAAGGAAGGAAATAACGATTTCCGTATATTACGATCACTTGCTGTGATCGAAATATACGAAAATCGTTATTTCCTTTCCTTTCTTAAATCCAATCATCAGTGAGTTTTTAGTGCATACGTATATATATATATATATATATATATATATATATATATATATATATATATATATATATATATATATATATATATATATATATATATATATATACATATATGTATGTATGTATGCTTGAGTACGTACATATACATGAAATTCTACGTTCAATCCATCTCCACTATGATAGTACAATTGGAAGTATACTAACGCGGGAAAGTATTTGTACAGCACTGAATGAGTCCCAGTGATTAGAGATACATTTTAACAACCACAATGCACTTTAATTCTAAGCCATCACATTTCAGTTTCTGGTTGTGGCCTCCATTGGGTCTCCCGATATTGATGGCTTAGAATTAAAGTGCATTGTACATTGAAAGATGAAATGTTGTATCTTATCAAAATAATTTTGTAGGTCCCAGTAACCAGTATCTTATGACCGTGATAGTAAAGTTGGTCATTTAAGTTTTAGTCTAGTTGGATTCTAAAATTTAAAACTGTTACATGCAATAAACCCACCCGGAATTTTACTGTATTTACTTAAATGTAACATCAATCCAGAGAGGAAATAAATTAAAAGACAGGCGAGAATGACACCTACACGCTTACATTTAGGGCACCACTCGGTCCTAATACAGTATCAACACAGAGGACACAGAACACATGTACCACACTAAGTAACTCACTTGTAACACAAGATCTTTTCTCAGTGACATTGTGGACCAAATCAGAGAGCGTTGGCGGTTTCTTAGGGGACACAGGACTCTTACAAGAGTAAAAAGGGGCTATAGATGGCTTGATTAATGATATTCTTGACACCCGAATATGGTCTATGATATATGAGAATTATGCAAATATACCCTTCATCTTTATTTCATATATTTCTATATACAGTATTTTATGATTAGAATAACTTCATAATAAGTATTATAAAAATGTATTAATACAATAAAATTTGAACATCTATTTGTATAGATATGATAAATCATGGGTCAGGTGAGTGCAATGGCACAGGCTTTCAATCTTTTTTGACAGGA
>NC_134779.1:76802559-76805059 GCF_046742065.1 Oratosquilla oratoria
TGTGCAGTTGATTAGGGGCTACAGCTTTACATATCAATCAGATTATATCACTCTCCACCCTACTAACACCTAAGGAACCTAATATCAAATTAGTCTTCCTCCTCCTCTTCCTCTTCATGCTCACCCTCCCTCTCTTCTTGTCATTCTTTCCCTTCTCTCGCTCTTACTCCTCCTCTTCTTCCCCTCTCTCCTTCTCCTGTCCTTCTCTCTTCTCTTCCTCTCCCGCCTCCGCCTATCCGTGTTCTTCTTGCCTTTCCTCTTTCTACTCCTCCTCCTCCTCTTTCTCCTCTTCCTCTTCCTCCTCCTCTTTCACCTCCGCCTACTTCTCCCTCTTCAGTTAAACGTCCCAGTTTCACGTTTGCAAATGAAAATTAACCACTTACTCATGATGCGATCATCACTGTATCCACAGTTCCTGAGCACGCCACTTCCTGCTCCCGTTTACTTCTCCTTTTGCGTTCAACACCACGCCCCCTATGCACCTCCTCACACAGGAACCTTCACCTTTTTTCTGTTCTTACACTAGAAGCACTTCTTTCCCACGTCCTTATTTAACATGGTGATTAACAACACTACACTGTCCTTTTCTTGCAATTGTAGTGCTCCCACATCTGCACTTACATCTGCAATTGTACCAATATTCATTTGTATCAATAGTTTCACCGTTACATTACAATCAGCAGTTGCCCTTATAAGATGTTCTAAGGCTTTCTTGCTTTTTTGGAAATGACACACTTTCCTTGCACTTGCTTGCGCACACACGCAAAAAGAGAGGGAGAGAGAGAGAGAAAAAAACAAAACAGGGTCACCTTATTCCTCCACGCCCCAGTATTGATTTCCATTGTGTCCACCTGACCCTTTAGCTCCAAAGAAACCCACAATATCCCTTGATGTCTGGAGTTCATACGAGAATCTCGACTGCCAAATCCTCTATACGCGACGCACTCGATAGAATGGCTCCTTAGCGTTGCGCTATTTCGATACAACGATATCATAACTTTACGACATATCGATAGAATGATCTTTCTTTGTAGAGTACTATCTTGAATTCTTTGATAAGTCAGTCACTCACTGTAATGTCACTTGTAACGGCGAAGCCGTATTAATACATTTCAGTATAATCACCTTTCAGTGCAACATCTCGATATAACAATGTTATAACATTATCTAGAAATAACATTATGTTATGATTTCGCGTAAAGACAATCTAGTAGTGTTACGAGACCTCAAGACAACGACCTCTTAGTGTAACATACAAGAATACTGACATCGCAATGTTGGGATATCTAGACAGAATTATTTGCAATATGTCAATACTGCGATATCACCATGTAATAATATCCCGTCGAAACAATCTCACTAACATTTGGCTATGTAGATTTAACCGTAACATTAACTTGTATTACTCTATATAGGAAGCCCAGGAAAGGGAAACACGTACACTCGAAAACCATTTTTAGACGGATAACGTAACATTAGCTCTTGAGAAAGACTTAAGTCTCTTATTCACCTCCCCATGTCTTCCCATACTTGTCCATACACTTGCATTTCTCTGTGCATTTAGGAACAAAAGTTCATTCAAAAGGAACATGATTGTTAGCAATTTCGATACACATTATAGATAAATAAGCCTTTTACAACTTAGTAACAATAAACAAGATCGCCTAGAGCCAACCAGAATAGAGTTTAAGGGAAACTTACGTTAGTGTAAAGTTTATTTGAACTTATTTTCTTTAATCCTTTGGAGTCTACAAGAGTCTTCATCCTATGTTTAACAAAATGGCATCCCGGAAGACAGTGAACCCAAGAGCCGACTAGACAGCAAAGGGTTAGAAGGGCTACTCGTTATTGATGGAGAGAGCCTTGCAGCTCCATCCCATTTCCCAAGTGTTTATATTCCACAAACATCACGTTCATGCAACAAGCGCTTGCCGCCCCTATGCACACCTCACTTAGGACACTTTGTCGAATGACGGTGGACCGGTTCCTGGGAGGCCGATCCTGCAGAACCCGAATCGACGCGGTTCTCTTGGGAGTCTCCTGTTTCGGTTCTTTGAAGGTTCCCGAAGGTTGTGTGTCAGATACTGGGCCCTTCTCTCCAAAGGGACTCCATACCATCGAAGGAGTATCGAGCAGGCTCTACTTTCCAATATATATTTATGTACGTACATTTATATGTATGTATGTACGTATAAACGCGCGCGCACACACACACACACACACACACAC
Source organism: Oratosquilla oratoria (assembly GCF_046742065.1). Classification (NCBI taxonomy): domain Eukaryota; kingdom Metazoa; phylum Arthropoda; class Malacostraca; order Stomatopoda; family Squillidae; genus Oratosquilla; species Oratosquilla oratoria. The sequence goes on from NC_134779.1 coordinate 76,804,789, forward strand.
ACACACACACACACACACACACACACACACACACACACACACACACACACACACACACACACACACACACACACACACACACACAAACACACAAACACACACACACACACACACACACACACACACACACACACACACACACACACACACCACACACACACACACACACACACACACACACACACACACACACACACACACACACACATACACACATATATATGTATATATATATATATATGTATATATATATACATATATATATGTGTAT
>NC_134779.1:76810059-76812559 GCF_046742065.1 Oratosquilla oratoria
GTCGTAATAGACGAAAACGTTCAGTATTCCGACTTTAATTTCCCTGTGGTTTCTGCAATATGTATATATATATATATATATATATATAGTATATATATTTTTATATATATATTTATTTATATGTATATATATATATATAGTCCTTACACAAACCCTCATTGTGAGAAAAAAGCATGTAAGTTGACGAAAAGGTTCGATCAATGAAGAGATGGTCAACTATGTAATTACATCCTAGAAACTCTCCTAAAACACAAACTGAATGATAATAAAAGTAAATTAACGACAGACCAAGAAATGACCAACGCCTCACGTGACTCGAAACACAAATGCCTCAGATAAAACATACAACTCTTGGCCATTTTATAATAAGATTTCAGATATGACAAAAATCACTACCATAATCATAGCATCCACCAAGACACTATTGAAGAACTTTTAAAACAACACAACAAAGAACGCCAAACAACTTTAATTTATTCATCACAATACAATCTACATGGGTAAAGTATTATAGAAATCATAGAACCATCAAAAGGTCTACAGAAACTATAGATCAAGCATTCTAGCAAATGATCATGCAACAGTAAATTACTATAGAAACTAAATTTCCGGCGCAAATACTCGTACAACATAATATCAACAAAAGTGTCATCTAAACACAAAACCCTTATTACCTAACCATAGCACTATAAAACATATATTCGAATAATATAAAAAACAGATGCTAAGTTGCCAAAGAACCAAACTTAACTTCCTATAACTTCTATAAACACTATAGATGCTATAGAATAGTCAAAGTACGGAAGGAGCTATACAGGAATAACTCAGACAACTTAAAAATCAACGATAAGGTATTGTAATAATTACAATATAACCATTCAATCAGCCTAGTCAAGAAAAAAAACTGTAGTTCTAATAACACAATAATGAATGACAAAACGCTTAAAAAGAATGCAAAGCATATTATGCAAACAGCCGAGAAATCACGTTCAATCACTTTAGAATCAGTACCAGAAACTTTCACTGAAAAAAGAAAATAGAATATCATTACAAGCAGCACCAATCCACCAAATATTTTAGGGAATAAACGCCTTTTTATTCCAGAAACAATAAATCAAACATTCAAAAAATACAATAGAGAGCTCTAAGAAACTATATACGAGACGAGGCTAAGACTGTTGAAACCAAGCAATCAGACAAAGCGACAAATAGCAGGAAACGACTACAGAAACTTTTGAACCAACACCACGGACTATGGGGAAAAAAATTCTTAACAGCGCCCAGACACTATAGAACTCTGCATATGGGTCATAAACCCTGACGTAATTACAATGTATTTCCTTCAGCTACATTCCATCATATAAACACAATTTACGTACTCTCAAGGGTTTTAGGCCCCCGTACTTTAGTACACGACTGTACTACAACTTAGGAGCTTTATGTATACTCCCTGACCTCTACCCTGTGCTTTCCTTTGGAGGTTTCATTTTGTATGTCATTAAATTGATGAGCTGGTAAGATACAAGTTGCGGGGGGCGGATGCACATATGCAATGAAAGGACATCACTATTTAGATGCAACCGTGTAAATACACACACCCGCACACACAGACACTCTCTCTCTGTCTCTCTCTCTCTTTCACTCTCTCTCTCTCTCTCTCTCTCTCTCTCTCTCTCTCTCTCTCTCTCTCTCTCTCTCTCTCTCTCTCTCTCTCTCTCTCTCTCTCTCTCTCTCTCTCTCTTCTTCTCTCGTCTCTCTCTCTCTCTCTCTCTCTCTCTCTCTCTCTCTCTCTCTCTCTCTCTCTCTCTCTCTCTCTCTCTCTCTCTCTCTCTCTCTCTCTCTCTCTCTCTCTCTCTCTCTCTCTCTCTCTCTCTCTCTCTCTCTCTCTCTCTCTCTCTCTCTCTCTCTCTCTCTCTCTCTCTCTCTCTCTCTCTCTCTCTCTCCCTCTCTCTCTTTCCCTCTCTCTCTCAGACACACACACAGACGGACGGTGTAAGAAAGGCCAGACAGTGACACTCGACAGTACAGCTTTGCAGTTGATAAAACTGTAACCGATAATGCTGTGGCTTGACAAGCCTCATACCTCCTAGAATTACCTCGATCTATTCAACACAAATCCTCCAGAAATACACTTTCTTTCCCCCAGTTCCGTCTTGTCTTTTCTCTCTTCTCTTTCTGTGGAGGTTCTCCGTTGTTTTCTCTGGTCTTCCTCCATTTTCTCTCGGTGTGTCTTCAGTCGTTTTGCGGTTGCGGTGTCTCGCGTTTTTTTTTTTCTTTTTCTTACGTGGCTTTCAGATATTCTTTTCTAATTCTATTTGATTTGTTTGCACTTTCTTTTATTAGATTTATATGTTCTTATTCTTCTTTTACTCTTTCTTTCTTGTCATCATTTTAGTTTTAGTTTTCTTCTCATGTGATGTTACTGGTTTTTGAGTTATTTCTTTTATTCAAAACTGGAAGAAAGGTTCACAAATAGCTGAAATGAATTATTTTATAGTTC
>NC_134779.1:76890059-76892559 GCF_046742065.1 Oratosquilla oratoria
CTGTAAACATAACATAAGAATGAAGGAGATTGAAAGAGACTATAAGGCTTGCACTAAGCATTTCCATGTCCATTACCATCTATCGTTCTCATCCATAAAGTTATCTAAAAAATAGTTATAACAACTGATAGTTTCAGCGTTCACTACATGATTACTAAGTTTATTCCACTCGTTAACCACTCTATTGGTATACCAGTTCTTGCCTATTTCCTTTTTAGATATAAAATTTTCTAGTCTAAATCCATTACTGCGAGTCCCTCCCTATAGTCTTGATATGATGATCTTGTCTTCATCCCCTTTGTTGCCTTTGATCCACTTGAACACCTCTATTAAATCACCCCGCACTCAGCGTCTTTCCAGAGAGTGTAAATTAAAGTTAGTACGCCTGACCACGTAATGTAAATTTCTGAGCCCATGTATAAATTTGTTCATTCTCCTCTATACTGATTTTAGTGAATTAATATTCATTCTATATGACGGAGACCAAAATTGTACCGCATATTTAAGGATGAGTCTAACTAATGCCAGGTAGAGTTTGATAACTACCTCTGCAATTTTATTCGTAATGGTCTTAGCAATGAAACCTTATGTTCTGTTAGCTCTATTCCTGGCGCTAATGCACTGTTTCCTGGATTTAAGTTCAGGACTCATAGAAACCCCCATGTCTCTCTCGCACTCAGTTTTTTTTAGATAGCTATTATCTAAGGTATACCTGCTTTCTGGGTTGTGTAAACCTACGTTTAACACCCTGCATTTTGACATATTGAAGTACATTTACTACTTCACCGACCATGTAAAAAAAAAAAAAAGATCTTCCTGCAGTATCTCGGCGTGTTCTCCTGACCTAATTTGGCGTCCTATTCTAGTGTCGTCTGCAAACTTACTAGCATCACTACTAATCCCATTGTCCAAGTCATTTATATACATATGAACAATAAGGGACTCAGAACCGAGACCTGGGAAATCCATTAGTAACACTCCCCCATTTGGATTTTACACCGTTTATTGTAATCCGCTGTCCTCTGTCCCTAATCCATGATCTAATACACTGAAACACCTTTCCTCCTATGCCATGGGCTCTGACTTTATTTGGTAGTCTCTGGTGGGGCACCTTGTCGAACGCTTTCCTAAAGTCAAGATAAATAGCATCGTAGCTATCATTAATATCTGACGCCTTGAAAACATTAGTGTAAAAAGATAGAAGATTAGTTAAACTTGACTTACCCTTGGTGAATCCATACTGAGAGTCATGAATCAAATTATGTCTCTCTATATGATATCTGATTCTATTAGCTATTATTGATTAAAGCATTTTCCCTATAACTGATGTCAAAATGATTGGCCTGTAGTTATGCATAGATGATTTGTCACCCTTTTTGAAAACAGGAACAACGTTTGCTTGCCCCCAAGAAAGAGGAACAAAACCAGTGTCTACCGACTTACTAAATATTTTCGTTAACTGGTAGCAGAATTCAATTTCGTTTGACTACTTTTGTCTTTCTAATGCCCGTGTTAGTAAGTCTACTTTCCTCACCCGCACTGAAGATCGTGTTGCAGTCAGAACCATATCTAACCTCTCCTTTGTAAATACCGTGAGAAGATATATATTAAACACCTCGCTCATGTTTTCCTTCGAATCTAACATGACATATTCGTCGTAGTTTGAACGAGCCTATCCTTTCCTTATTTCTTGTTCTGTAGGAATGAAAGATGCACCAAGGGTTGAATCTCGCTTGTCCGGCAACTTTAATTTCTTAGTTACTTTTCGCTGTGCGCGTGTTCTTTTTAACCAGTCTAGCCATATCGTTATACTTAGATCTAAGGTGTGTTTCTCCGTTTTTTATTCTGGTGTAAACTCCTCTTTTTATTGCGCGCGCGCGCGCGCGTGTGTGTGTGTGTGTGTGCATGTGTGTTTGCATGTATGTCTATGTGTCTGTGTACGCATCAATATGCTTTTTTCTATATGCTTTTGTGTCCTATCATTGTTCTCTTGACACTCCATAGTCATCAACACTTGACCTTAGCTTTCTTGGGTTTTCTCCCAAAGAAACAACAACAACAAAAATAATAATAATAATTTAAGATTCCCTTCAACTACACAAAATCTGTCTCCCAAGAACCTACTATAAGCCTCTACGAACTCCAAATTTCCACTAACCATTCCTATTACGTTTCTCGAGTTTTCTGAAGCTCATCTAGCCCTTCTTAATTTTTCTTGAATTCTCTGATACTAAAACCTCAGAAATAATTTCCAAAGACTCTTTTTGGACTTGGCGAAATCTCTTTCGAAAAAATCCTACAGAATTCCTTTCGAGATTATGCTTTCTCTGTTTCACTAATTCAGAAGGAACTTTTCCAATACGCCTTGATCTTCGACGAGCTTTTTGCCTTACCCCACCTTTGACTTCCTTTGGCCCTCCGGTTCACAAACCAGTCAAAGTCTTCGAGGTCCTCTTTTGGTTCTAAGAATTTTCTCACAAAGGAGCTCTTCCTCAAAGTC
>NC_134779.1:76910059-76912559 GCF_046742065.1 Oratosquilla oratoria
TTGGCTTTGGCATGTTTTATCTATGTACAAATGTTATTGATCTCCCTATTTTGTAATCGTATGCAAAGGTATTTGAATTCCTATATTCTATAATTGTATGTAAACGTGACGGAAATTTTGTAATTTGAAATTATATATAAGTACAATTCAAGCCCAGCAATTTTATTCATGTGTAAATGTCGTGGATGCCCTGTATTTTGTAATTATTTCCAAATGTGAATCTAAAGTATCTTACAGTAATGTGCGAACACCATGGAGTATCTGTATTTCATAACCCCGAATCTCCTTTGTATTGTAATCGTTTGCGAATATGGAGATCCTGGATTTTGCATTCGTTTATAATGTGGAACACCTGTATTATGTAATCGTGTGCAAATGTTATGGAGCCAATGACGGATGACAACTGGCCCGGAAAATGAGATCTGTCCCCGGTAATGAAAGTTCGGCAAGAAAATGTCGCATTGAGACAACCGGATCCGGCAAGTTCGCCTTTGCATATGAGTGGCTGCAAATAAGGGGTTGGGCTCTGGGATGGTACCACAATGTTGCAGTGCCACCAGAGTGCCAATTCTCTTCTTTTTCCTGTGTCGAAAACTAAAAATGTCCTTTCGACACCTCCAATACAAAGGAAGTTCTTCCAAGATTAGGCTAATCGAGGGGGCTTCACTTGTAAGTACTACAGGTTAGAATATATGCTGGTACCATGAAAGTGCATTTTTTTTTTCAACAGAACATATAGTGTTTTAGCACTTTCAGTGCAGGAGTAGCTCTTTAAACGTTGGTCTCAGCGTATCAGGAGTTAACTTCACTTTTAAGCACTACAGTAATTGATGTGTTTTTAGGCTTGTGCTGGTATGTATGAATCCCATGATAAATCCAACGTGTTTCTTTTCATTACTACTTATCAAATTTCAAGACCATTAGTACAGGGTAACTCTTCCAGTCTTGGGCTAAATATACAGACAATGTCACTTGTAAATACAACAGAGACTGACGTATTTCAAGTTGATATAACAAGCGTATGGATTTCGAATCAATATGTACGATGTGAATGAGTCTATTATGACACTATCATTACTTCTATATCTTAAACATACACTATAAATCAGTATAATTCTTGAAACAATTTCGAATTCATGAATCACTGTAATACTTAGAAGTGAAACAGGCTTTGCATTACCCTGAAGAAAAACAGTGTAACTACTCAGGGATGTAAATGAAAAGAATCGCTGTAATGTCTTAGTATCCACGTTCATGAGGTGTGATACGATCACGCGTCAGGTTAGGGCCCCGGGGTTCTCAACCTTTTTTACGTATACCTCGTACTTATACATTGCTATCGTTTAACCTCGTGGAGATGACTTCAATACTAAATTTAGTCGTTTTGCATTCACTAACTGCTAGTGACTTTCAGTTGGTGGCCCCTTTTATTGATCCTTGTGGCCCAATAGGGTCCCATGAACCACAGGTTGAGAACCACTGGGTTAGGCTGTGATGGAAAATACAAAATTAATCTGGGCGATCCCTGTGACACCCGCGACTCTAAGGGACGTTACTGTTTTGATGAATTCACTGTAAACAACACGGGATCCTGTCACATATCTTTTTATTTTCTATTTTTCAAATTCTTATTTTTTCATTCCGATGTAGGCATATATTTTAGTTTCTTTCTTATTCATTTTTTCATTCAATATTTTGGTTTGTTTAATTACTTTATTCTGCTAGAGATAACATAAGCTCCTCGTACATATGTTTTTATTTCTTTTTTATTATGGTTACCTATCTCCTTATTTATTCATCTATTTATTTATTCATCTACTTTTGGTAAATTGTTTATTTGTCTATTTTATTCTGTTGTAAGAACTTATAAGCCTCGAAACTATACTCGATCGATCATGGTCGTGTTTTTCGCTGCATTCATCCTTCATCTTAATTAAATAATTTGACGCCAACTGGAACAAAAACATACATAAAGTACTTCACCGTGTTAAAGAAATTGAGATATCGCAGCTCCTGAGGACGTAAGTATTGCTCCTGATTTCAAAAAATTTCGTTTAACATTGGTCATCGTTCAATGTTTTGGACGAAATATTTTGAAAGTTGAAACAATAGAGAAATTAAAACTAATCAACCTTTTGCGGCGTTAATGGAAACAGCTTATAACTTTTTAAGTACCGTGTGTGCGTGCGTATGTGTTCGTGTGTGTGTGTGTGTGTGTGTGTGTGTGTGTGTGTGTGTGTGTGTGTGTGTGTGTGTGTGTGTGTGTGTGTGTGTGTGTGTGTGTGTGTGTGTGTGTGTGTGTGTGTGTATTCACCTCGGATCTGCTGCAGCCTCTGTTCGAGACAGCCAGACACCACCCTACGGCAGTGAGCTCAGAGCTCATTATTTGCCGATCTCTGGGTAGGTCTGAGACCACTCACACACCACACACCGGGACAGCAAGGTCACAACTCCTTGACTAACATCCCATACCTACTCACTGCTAGGTGAACAGGGGCTA
>NC_134779.1:76922559-76925059 GCF_046742065.1 Oratosquilla oratoria
ATATGTATATGTATATGTATATGTATATGTATATGTATATGTATATGTATATGTATATGTATATGTACATATATACACATCTCTAATTTTACACTACGGCCTTGCGAGTTTCAGCTCGACTTGATAAAAAATGTTAACACGCCCGAGAAGTAGCGAACAACGAGCTTAAACGCGATCCAATATTGATCGCTCTAGCTCGCTTTTGTTGGTTAGGAACTGAGCTAGCCCGCACGAATTTTGATTAGTTTGAGGAGAATAGCTTAGCATTGGTCTGGTCACTGCCACCGATCCCGCCAATGGACCCACGAGCAGCAACTTTCACTATGTGGTGCTGTTTTCGTCACCAGAAAAGGGGATTGTTTTACTCCAAATTTCATATTTTTCCAGTTAGTTCTTTATTTGATTTTGATTTATTAAGGGAATATACTCGTATGACATTACACATTTTATGTCATTTTCCTACGCGAGTTAATTTTTAATTTCTAATGTCTCCTTTTGGGAAAAGTGTCGAAATGAAAAATGTAATAGTTCAGTAATGGCTTTGTGTTCCGGATTACACTGAGAATTTCGTGGCAATAATGTTTATCATGGCGCAATGATGAGAATTCGATCCCACAAGTGAGCGGATAATACTGTTTACTGCATCTAACTTATATGCTGCTGTTTGCTGAATCTGACTTATGTACTGTGATCATACGCCGGCGGACGGGAAATTCGTTAGCAACTATATTGTTGGGTAACTGAGATTGTGGTAGGACGTGGTATGCAATGTTTTTGGTATGTAATATAGGAGGAATATAAAGTCTTGGTTTGGTGGTACCGGAACAATACCAGAGGGTCTCTGATATCTGAAAGATACCAGAGGAATTTTTTTTATGTTAACACCTAAAGGTCACCTCCCGGTTGTATAAGATCGATCGGGATTAGTCGGAACTAAATCTGAACACGTCGAGATGAGGTCCAAATCCTAAATCAAGGTTTCTTTACTCTCTTCTCGTCCTTCAGCTGAACGAAATCACATGACGTCGAACAAGACGACACCTATAAAGGACATTATCATGGTAACGGGATTAACCTTTTTACGTGTTTTCCCCATGAATGAAATCAATTGGCCCAAGCCAGGATAAACACAAGATCGAGTATAGGCACCGAATGTTTAAGGAAGAATAAAATCGTCTGGGAGCAAAATATTTACAAAAATAATTTTCATAACGCGAGCCAACCCTCAGTTGGGTGAAACCGCTGGAGGAGTCTTTAAATGGGGTCATTATGTTCAAGTGTTCATTCTCTCATCCCACTGGCTCGCCTGCCAACCTTCCGAAGTGTTATGATATTGTCGTCCATAACGGAATTCCTTCGAAATCGCTTTCCATGAAAATTCTTTGGCGTCATTTCCGTCTTGGCTATGGTCCCTTTCCCTGCTGGTGGAATAAGAGGCGACGTTGTTAAGGCGGATCGTAATCTTTAATACGTTTAAACATCATTCAATTTTATTGAACTAAAATTGGTTAACGTGCTTAAGATATTTTTTTTTCATGTCGAATAACCCCTGTAACACGACGATATACCGTCTGCACATTATTCAAGCTAACTATATACATATGACAAAATGGCTTTTCAGTCTTATAAAGGGACGGCCTAGCATGGCCTTTCACCAACGTCCATTTATTGTCCTTACATCCTTGCTTTGTGTGGATAATCAAATAACAAAAAATATTTTAATTCTTTATCTGCTGAGGTTTGCATCTGGTGAATAGATTTTAGTGGCAGTCACATTCAGAATAACTAATGGGTCTTTTAAAAATATGGGTCTTTTAAAAATATGTTCGAATTTTAGTCTGATATATATATATATATATATATATATATATATATATATATATATGTATGTATGTATATATATATATATATATATATTCATATATATATAATACATACGTATATGCATATATATATATACATATATATATATATATATATATATATATATATATAACCATCCTAGTATTAGCATCCATGTCGAAGACCTGCAGGCCTTGCCCTCAATGAAAAGACTGAGCCAAAACAGATTAACTACAAGCACTAGAAGATGTCTCCCACACCTCCTGTAACCCGTATTCCCTATTGGCCAATGGCAGTCAGTCCCTTCACGCAGGAACATCAAAGGAGTTTTTATGAGAATAGTAAAGCTTTTGTTAGGATTAGAAATGAAGATAGTGTGTGGTAAAGGTACTTTGCCAGGGTTGTGTTATGTCGCCCTGGCTGTTCAATTTATACAAGGATGGGGTAGTGCGAGCGATAAATGTAAGGATAGTGAGTAGGGGATTGAAGATGGTCAAAGAAAATGGAGAAAAAGTGGGAGATAAGACAATTGTTGATTAGTGACGACACTGCGCTTGTAGCAGGATCGGAGGAGGGATTAAGGAAATTAGTGACAGAGTATGGGAAAGTATGCGAATGAAGAAAGTTGAAGATAAATGTGGATAAAAGTAAGGTGATG
>NC_134779.1:76930059-76932559 GCF_046742065.1 Oratosquilla oratoria
TACATACATACATACATACATACATACATACATACATACATACATACATATATACATACATACATACATACATACATACATACATAAATACATACATACATACTCGTACATGCATACATGCATACTTGCAAACAGCATATACATTCATAAATACATACATTCCATACATACATACATACATACATACATACATACATACATACATACATACATACATACATACATACATACATACATACATACACACCTACATACATACATACATACATACATACATACATACATACATACATACATACATACATACATACATACATACATACATACATACATACATACATACATACATACATACATACATGCATACATACATACATACATACATACATACTCGTACATGCATACATGCATACATACATACATGCATACATACACACATGCATATATACATATATGTATGCATGTATACACAAACACTGGTGATTCAACTCAGTTGATTAGAGCTTACATCGATTAACTCGTCTGATAGTTACGCAGTCGTACATATTCACTGGGTTGTCATCAGGCAATTCTATTCAACTAATGAAGGACAGATTTTGTTCTGACTGTCGCCAGCCGACTTTATTTAGTTAAATGGACATCTCTTCTTTATCAATTTGGGCACCATTTATTTTCAATGGAGTTGTCACACATTAAATCAAGCGTGCGCCAGGTATTTTTATTCAGTTAGTGGATAGACTCCTGATTACCCTGGGGATTTTATTTAGGTGAGGAGGAAGGGAACCCTGGGCACGAATAGGTTGGTATGAAATACGCGGATGCTATGAACGGATCATCATCTCATTTGAGATGAGTAGGAAATTGTGATAAAATGTAATTCTAATGATAAATGGCTGATGCGATTGCACTGGATTCGATGGGAAATTGAAATAGAAGAGAAAGAACATTGACATTATTAATCAACAGCTAAAATTGATCGGTCGAAGTGCTAGTTTAATTCAACCCAAGTTAAACCGACTCTACTTCAATCCTTGGACTCGGGCACGATTGCAAATGAAGACACTTTTCCTAAAGCTATCAATTTCGCAATGGAGGTTGATAGAATCGTTTGATGACATACAGAATAAAGGGGAAAATGCCAACAGGCAAGGAAGGCTTAACAAGTTTTGGTCCAAAGCAAAGAATCCAAGGAGGAACGACGAGAGAGGGAGAGGTGCAAATGGAAGTGAGAAATAGGTAGGAAACAGTTAAGCCATAGTTCATCCCGGCGACTCTGTCAATAATAAACCTTGCGTTATGGTAACACCTTCGTCATAACGGAGGCTGATTGGCTGTTGATTTCGGACGCTCAGTGCAGCAGCCAATCAGGCACGGCTATGACGGAGGTGCTGTCATAACATGAGGTTTATTATTGATACAATCACTGGGACTGACTATAATGTTATTATAAGGACTTGAGATGTGAAATTTTGCGGTATACAGACTTTAAGAAAGATAAATGGTGTCGACAGTCAATAAAAGGTTTATAGTAAGCGCTACTGAAAATATATAGAATAAAAAGCTTAGAATAAAATTTATCTTAAAAAGAGGTAAACGTGGAGGAGAGAACGCACTTTCTCTCTTTAAGTGATACTGACATATAAGAAATGAAAGGAATCCGAATGACAAAGAGAAAATACAATTCCAAGTTTTATACAAAAAAAAAAAAAATGGGGACAAAAAGGCCGATAAAGTAAGTAAAATTTAGTGTTCTAGAATGCATGAAAAGGAAGGGAATAAACACGGAAGAAGACAGAATAGTAAAAGGAGAATAGGCGGATGAAGATACAAGGCTGAAGTATATACTAGCTGATGTTGGAGCTCTTCAGCAGGAAGATGCTGGTGGATGTGTTATGGGAAGCGTGTGCTTATTCATCGCAAGAATTTAATGGCCCCAAGACGGTAGACGGGTGGGGGGTGGGGGGTGGTGAGACGGGGTGGTAAGATTTGCCAAGAGCTAGACGAAGTAATTGCCAAAACGAGAATGAATACCTGTTCATCGAGTACGAGGAAGAGGTGGAGGAAGAGAGCATGTGGAGGAGGAGAAGAGGAGGACAGGGTGGGAGTGGGAGAGGACGTGAAGAGGAGAAAGGAGGAGACCGCGGAAAGAGAGTAGAAGAAGGAGGAAACTGAAGGGAGAAGAGGTGTGAGAAAATATTGGGAGAAAATGAAGGGGAAAGATATAAGGAACCGTTACATATTATCATAAAAGATACCTCATAATAGGGTACGGAAAGAGGGGGATGGAAAAGAGGAATGGGAAGGGAGATGGATGGAGAGAAATGTAGGACGGAGAATAGGAGGGAAAGAAAGAGAGGAAAGGAAGAAGAGAGAGAGGAAAGAAGAGTGTGATGGAGGGAGACGGGGCAGGGAGAGGCCGATTGCTATTATAATGGTGGTTTTGGAAATTGGAAGAGTCTAGAGGGATCCCGTTTCGAACGTTTTCATTAAAATATATATA
>NC_134779.1:76955059-76962559 GCF_046742065.1 Oratosquilla oratoria
AACTCTGTCACTAACTTCCTCAATAACTCCTCTGATCCTACTACAAGTGGAGTGTCGTCAGCAAACAACAGCTGGCTCACCTCCCACCTTTCTCCATTTTCTTTAATCATCTCCAACCCCTGACCCACTACCCTTGCAATCACCTCTCGCACCACCCTATCCATGTAAAGATTGAACAGCCAGTGCGACATAACACATCCCTGACGAAGTCCCACCTTTACCTCAAACCATTCACTCTCTCCATTTCAAACCCTAACGCAAGCTCTACTACTCTCATAAAAACTCTAGACTGCTCTTAACAGCTTTCCTCCTATCTCATATATCTGCAGTACCTTCCACAGTGCCTTCTTGTCTACCCTGTCGTAAGCCTTTTCCAGATCCATAAAAGCCCGAAAAACACCCTTACCTTTTTCTATAGCTTTTTCACATATCTGCCTTACCACAAAAATCTGATCTACACATCCCCTACCTGTCCTAAAATCACACTTTTCCTCACCAATTACTCCCTCTGTTCCTCTCCTAATCCTCTCAATCAAGACCCTCCCATAAGCCTTCCCAACTACACTCAACAAGCTGATCCCTCTGCAACTACTACACCCACACTTGTCCCCATTTTCCTTTGTATATATATATATATATATATATATATATATATATATATATATGTATATATATATATATACATATATATATATATATACATATATATATATATATATATATATATATATATATATTAAATGTAGCCTGAAATTTAAAAAGTTTTAGAACAATGTGAATAATTTTTTTAAGAAATATAAGAATTTTGAACCTATTAATTTGCAAAACAGAAAAGTAAATAAAGAAAGTTATAAGATAAAAAGAGAGAAAATAACAAAGAAAAATAGAAAAGCAAATATGTCCTTCGGTTTCATGACCCAAATATCAACTAAAACGCTAAAGAGAACACTGGATAAAAGTGTGAATATTGTTAACTTTGGGAAATTACTAAACGTTCATTATGTTAATTAGCGTTTATTGAACAATATATATTAAGAACACAGAAGTCAGTAGAAGAGATACAAGGAAGCCCTCTCTACCAATGAGCACATTCTAGATAAGATCGTCTGTACTCTTTCAGCATATAATAAAGCTCACATTTCTTTTCTTGCTATTATTGGACTAAAGAAATCATGACGTCTCTTTGTGTAACCAAACTAAACAAGTGTATTACTACTCGGGAAGAAACGAAAAAGAAAAATTAAGCTCCGTTTAATTCCCCTCTTCTATACAGAGTATTGGAACATGACTAAGTCGTATGATCGGAAGCAAAAGGGATACCTACAGATGAATATTGTAAATAACTAATCATGGGGAACAAAACAATAGTGAAAAAGAAAGAAAGTGAGACATGTTAATTGAAAGTATTACAAGAAGGAAAGACGTTACATAGAGACGACAACTGAGTGATGAAAAGGGATTAGAGAAGGGAACAGTAGACGGAGTAACAGTAGTAACAACACATAAACACACACACACACACACACACACACACACACACACACACACACACACACACACACACACACACACACACACACACACACACACACACACACACACACACACACACACACACACACACACACACACACACACACACACACACACACACACACACACACACACACACACACACACACACACACACACACACACACACACATTTGAAAGTAATAAAAAAGTAATAGAAAATGTTTTGGGAAAAAATAAAAGAGGAAGAGGAGGCGAATTAAGTAGAGAAGAATAGGTAAAAGTTGCAAATGGAGAGATGATAATAGAAGAGAAGGTAGTAAGAGGAAGATGGGTAGAGTATTTTAGAGAGTTGCTAAATGTGAAAGAGGATAGGGAGGGAAAGGTAGTTACAGTAGGAAGTGCTAAGAAATTGACCTTGATGAGTGAGGAAAATGGAGAAGAAATAAGGAAGGATGAAGTTTAGGCAGTTGTTAAGTTGATGAGAGCAGGTAAGGCACCTGGTCTGGATGGATGTCATGCAGAATATCTGAAAAAAGGAGATACAGTGATGGTGGACTGGCTGGTGAGGCTGTTTAATGTTTGTTTAAGAAAGGGTAGAGTGCCGGAGGACTAGAGGAGTACCTGCATCGTTTCACTTTACAAGGGAAAGGGGGACAAGTGTGAGTGTAGTAGTTTCAGAGGGATTGGTTTGTTAAGGATATTTGGGAAGGAATGTGGGAGGGTCTTGATTGAGAGGATTAGGAGAGGAACAGAGGGAGTAATTGGTGAGGAACAGTGTGGGTTTAGGACAGGTAGAGGTTGTGTAAATCAGACTTTTGTGGTAAGACTGATATTTGAGAAAGCTATAGAAGAAGGTAAGGATGTTCTGGAGCTTTTATGGATTTGAAAAAGGCTTATGACAGGGTAGACAGGCAGGCACTGTGGGAGGTATACGGGATAGGAGGAAAGGACGAGAGTAGTAGAGCGTGTGTCAGGATTAGAAATGGAGAGAGTGAGTGGTTTGAGATAAAGGTGGGACTTCGTCAAGGATGTGCTATGTCGCCCTGGCTTTTCAATTTATACATGGATGGGGTGTTGCGAGAGGTAAATGCAAGGGCTGGATCAGGGATTGGAGATGGTTAAATAAAATGGAGAAAAGTGGGAGATAAGCCAGCTGTTGTTTGCGGATGACACTACGCTTGTATCAGGATCAGAAGAGGGATTGAGGAAGTTAGTGACAGAGTTTGGAAAAGTGCAGGAAAGAAGGAAGTTGAAGATAAATGTGGGTAAAAGTAAGGTGATGAGATGCACAAGGGGTGAAAGTGACAACAGACTGGAAGTGTGTATTAAATAGTCGGACTCACTATTCTCCTGACAAGCCTCCTAAGCCATTTCTGGTGTCTGTGGTGTAGCCTTGAAGAAATATGACACAGTAGAAATGTCACGCTGATGACACATGTTGAAGCTAAGTTATTGTTGGATATGTGTTACACCGTGAATACGCAGTAAAAACAAAACTGCCTTCGTCGCGTCGAGGAAATATGAGTATGAGTTTCAATGCACACAATACGGTTACACACAAGTTACCTTCTGTTCTCGCAGCACGACAAAGGATTTTAGTCGACTCAAGTGCTGGAGTACAACCATAAAAGGGTTCTCGGTCGGTTGTGACTTTTTTTTAGAGCAAGGGTCAGTCCACCAGCTGGATAAGATAATCTGGACCCTCGGAAGAAAGGAGTCTAAAACTCTCGTCACCTAAATGAATGAGTTACTACTTCAGTCAATATCCATAAACGCTTGACGAAAAAAGTGCAAATCAACATGCAATCCTCACTATCCAATAAGCTCAACAACCGCGGGGAGATATTCTCTCATCTGAATAAAACCACTTGGGACACGTCAAGAAAATGTGTGAGCATACTAGCACCATGTTGAAGGGACCTCCTATTTGTAACATTCCGCATCATCAAAGAACTATCACGAACGGCCCCATCGAATCAGTTTACATCAGTTAACGCAGCTTGGGAACTTGTCTTTATGCATATACTCGCACCACCACGAGATTTCTTATGTATCCCATTCACCACCAAGTATATGTATTTTGTGTGTATATACACATATCTATGTGTATATATGTACGTATACATACATATATCCATCCATACATACATATATCTATCTATCTATCTATCTATCTATCTATATATATATATACATATATATATATATACATATATATATATGTATATATGTATGTATGTATACATACATATGGTGGGACATTGTGACAAGTTGATGATGGTGGAAAAAGAAGTCACGGGTCTAGTTCCGAGTTTCTGAGTTTATTCCTGACCGGTTGCGCTATATGCTTCTGAAGAAGCATAGAGCGAAACCGATCAATAATAAACTAAAAAAAAAACACAAAAAAACTCGGAACTAGACCCGTGACTTCTTTTTCCACCTTAATATATATATATACATACATATATGTATATATATATATATATATATATATATATATATATATATATATATACATATATATATATATATATATATATATTGCAGAAACCATAGGGAATAAAAAGTCGGAATACTAAACGTTTTCGTCTATTACGACATCATCAGAGTACAAGAAAGAGAAATAGAACATGATATTTATACAGAAATGAGAAAACTGGGGAAAGTTATAGCCACATAAAAGCTTCGTAGAATATACGTACATACATATTCATATACAAATGGAACTAATAATAATAATAAAATAATAAAGCAGCAAAACAAGGGAGCATAACCATGTGGCCGAAACGTCCAGAGGACATCTGGCACAATTAGGAGCCATGGTACTGCTTTGCTATCCTATTAATTAAGAAATTATCTAGTTTAAATAACGCTAAACTCAAATTGATATTGTTATCAAAATTAATGTTATTTTCAAAAACAGTACCATCAATAATGTAGGATGTGTCTATAGTATTCCTTGAAAACACTAGCTCCTGTTATATTGGCCAAACTGGTAAAGAATTAAGTATTAGGATGAATCAACACAGATATAGTATAAGGACGGTCATAAAAAATTATCTGATTGATGTCGCTGTTCACTAGCGAATTCCTCATATGGGTACAATGGCGAGAAGCGTGAAAGGGATTCGTTTCGGTCCTTACCCCTCCTATGAGTGTGCTTGTCCGTATGGTGAAAAGAGAATTAGGGCCGCAGTTAGCGACCTTCTCACTCTCGAGAACCAGTAGTGTTCTGAGTTCATACGATTTTAAGCATCAGTGGTCGAGCGGTGTAAGGCGGCAGTCATGGAGCCTCTTGGCGCCTTGAGCAGCAGGTTCGAATCCTCTGCGCGACGGTCATAAAAAATATCTGATATATATATATATATATATATATAATATATACATATATATATATATATACATTTATATATATATATATATTATATATATATATATATAACTTGAACCCACTCTCGGAAGAGATAAGCTGAGATACAGAGTAAACCGCATATTACGACCATTAGTTGTCCTCCTCCTCAGCAGTTACATATGTTAGGTATGAAGTTAAGAACATATATACAGAGAAAAAAGCTACAAAAGAGGAACTCTGTAAGCCTCAAGTCACGTGCTCTGATTGGGGTCGGGCGTTTCGTCCTCTGGAGATTAATTTATTTACTGCCAAACTAGTAATGGCATCTGGTGACCATTGACCTTTGGATGTGTTGTAATTTGGGAATTGTTTGATTAATTAAGACTTAATCATTTTTTTAAACAGATGCCATTATTTGTTTGGCAGTGAATAAATTCATCCCCAGAGGAGGAAACGTCTGACCCCACTCATGACACGTGACTTGAGGCTTACCAAGTTCCTTTTGTTGTAGCTTTCTACTTCATATATATGATCTTGTCTCTGTAGGCAATATATATATATATATATATATATGTATATATACATACATATATACATATTATATACATATATACATATATATATATATATATATTTTTTTTTCTTACGTTAACAGCAGCTTCTGCGTTCACGACTTTTTTGCTGAGTAATTCTACATCTCTGACGATGGAACGGTGAGCAATGGGTAGCTCCCATAAAAGATGTCCGAAAGACATTGAAAGTTCTTGTAGACGAAGAACACTTTATTATAACAAGCTTTCGACCTACACACACACATAAAGTGTTCTTCCTCTACAAGAACTTTCAATGTTTTTCGGATATCTTTTATGGGAGCTACCCATTGCTCATCGTTCCATCGTCAGAGATGTAGAATTACTCAGCAAAAAAGTCGTGAACGCAGAAGCTGCTGTGAACTTCAATAAAAATTGTCTACATGAGAACCTGCTACCTAAATACACCAATATATATATATATATATATATATATATATATATATATATATATATGTATGTATACATATATATATATATGTATGTATATATACATATATATATGCATATATATATATATATACACACATAAGCATGAATACATGAGGCATACTACGAGTGTATGACATTTTTAATCGTACCCAAAATCTCTATCATCTCTAGCTTTGTTTCTGCCACTCTTTCATCCACATCAAACACGTGCTTTAGTACTGCGGAAATTCAAATCTCACCATGATATATCTCAGCAACTGGTGCACAGAACATGAATTTATTCACAAGGTGTTAAGATCGGAAGGGTGGCGAATGGGTATTGGATGGGTGCCCGAAAGGATGCATGCTTTCGTTCACCTTCCTTCACCTTATATAGGAGAAAAGCCCTTTTGGAATGTATGTACTCAAGCATATATTTCAGGTTGTGTTCAATGTATACATAAATTTGGTTACCTTTATAAATAGGTATTATTAATGCAACACTAACGAAGTATATACGTTTTAGGTCAGTTGCGAATATTCGCAGAACTGCATTTAACATATTCATGTTTTACATGTATTCTGGCTGGCATAATGACGTCCTTTCTATATAAGTTACTTCTCTGACATATATTTGATGAATCTAATGAAAGCATATGACGTCACTTTGATAATAATGCCAAGTACGGCCCTAATTGCTATTGACTCTACTGTAGACACTATAATTCCTAACTGACCAAGGCAATGAGAATCGATAGGGGCACTAATGAACTAAGACTATGGCCAATTAAATTGATATTTACTTAGATATTATACCTATAGTACTGACTTGCGGGTCTCATTTTCCAAAGTCGCCCACACGGATCGGGCAGAGTGCACAATCGAGATAGTATTAAATCTCTCTTGAATGTTAAGAGATAGGAAAATGTAAGGGGTGTTCTGTAGAAACACACACACACACACACACACACACACACACACACACACACACACACACACACACACACACACACACACACACACACACACACACACACACACACACACACACACACACACACACACACACACACACACACACACACACACACATACACACACACACACATACACACACAAACACACACACATACACACACGCACACACACACACACACACACACACACACACACACACACACACACACACACACACACACACACACACACACACACACACACACACACACACACACACACACACACACACACACATACGCACGCATGCGCGCTCAATAACACACACAGACACACACACACACACACACACACACACACACACACACACACACACACACACGCATACATACGCACGCACACACACACACACACTAACACAGAGGTAGAGAGAGAAACAGACAGACAGACAGACAGACAGACAGACAGACAGACAGACAGACAGACAGACAGACAGACAGACAGAGATGGTATTTGGATAATGTTAAAATTTGTTTCGGACGACTTAATAATGAAAGTTATTTCCTTTGAAACATATATTTTCATACAGCAAAATAGAGAAATGGGGAGATTGATTATTGTCTAAAGATATAACTTCGCCGAATAATATAAGGGAAGTATATCACTATAAGGCTC
>NC_134779.1:76967559-76970059 GCF_046742065.1 Oratosquilla oratoria
TTTTGTGTATATATCTTTCTGACCATAAAAATAATGTTGAGTGATACGGTCTCTAAGGACTTCATGAAGGTCCCTAAAATATCAATTCCATAAAACATGAATTCTAAATCCTGTATAAGGGATTCGGGGGGTGTTAACCCTGTACAGACCAAAAGTTACTCTAAGCTGAATGAAATTGTCTGGTATGACATGTGACAGATACCTGCTAATGACGGTCGTGTACGACGTACGTCAAAGATAATCATCTCCCCGCTGCCCATTTTCAAAATTCTTAAACAACGTCACTTTTATCTGGAGGTGCACCCCTAAGGGCCAACACTTGCCCCCCTTCCTTCCAACTTTAGTTGTATTTTGTCTACATTTTTCCATAAGCAGAGCTGAAATCCAGCGACTACTTTCCTCTTGATACTGCCGAAAGACGTAAAGGTAGAGACAGTTCCACACTAATAGGATACAGCCGACATTTCTTCCCGGAGAGATCTATGGGGTTTCCAGTTAGTGAAGCTCGAGGCAACAACTATTGAGGGTATTGTCGTTTTATGTGGATAAGCTGTGTCTTGCGACACTGCTTCTGACCCAGGGCAGTGAGCGAGATGCAGGGATGACTCGTCATCCAGGAGGAGCCAAGATAAGAGGGAAGGAGGGGGTGGGTATGGGGACGGAATGGGTGGAAGTCAGTTTTATGCCTTTGTTTTATAGCCAACTCCCTTGTTAGGGGAAAAAAGCCTTTGGTATATGTATGTATTTTGGCTATATCAGCTGATAATCTTGTTCAACTGAGGGAAGTTTCTTCGATAGTCAGGAGGTTCAGACTCAGTTCAGATAAGAATCGCAAAGCATCCACGGCACACGTGGTGGAAAATGAAGAATGAAACCAGGGATAGAAATTGATAGCATTATCATAATTATTATCATCATCATTAGTATTATGATTATCCCTTACTATGGTTATGACTGTTACCATTACCGTTACCATTAACCTTGACCATAATCGTCACCATGGCATTTATCTTATGATGAAATAACCCGACTGAGTCACAGAGCTTCCTATTGTTGTTGTTTTAGACTATAGTATACCGGCATTTCTATCTTTGTGGACAATCTCGCACCTCCGTCGTACGTTATATTTCATTTTATGTGACCATAGAAGCCCCTAAAAACGCACCATCGAGTTTCAAGTCAAGTGAACTCTTCTCTCAACACACGGACGTAGTTCAGTAACCATCACTTCGACCAAACTATTGACGACTTGTTCATTTGTTCCTGCTGCTGGATATTTACATATATCTATCATATACTATTTACTTTATGAGATATTTTCTTGAATAGAAAAATAAATATGCAGATTCATAAGCATGTCTATACAGTGGAAATCATACGGCTGTTAATTTTTCCAACATTTTTTACGTATTGTAGGGATTCATCAATCAAGCAAAGTCCTGTAGTACTTAAACCTTTCCACAGTGAAGGGGATTTTCCGCACGGGAATAAGATCACTAAGCGGCAACTATATTTATTAATTGTTCGGAAAGTAGACCGAAATAACTAAGTTCGAGAAAGAGGTCTCTCTTTAGCTGAATTAAATCTACTGGCAACATTCTGAAAAAAAATATAGAGAACGTAAGCCATTTTAAATCATCAGCCTTTCTTTTGCACTTTTTCTTTATTCATTCAGCAGTAATGATGGGTGGGCAGTTTGTTCAATTCACCCTTTTCTTTTCAGCTTTGTGGCTCTATTTACACTATACAGAAAAAAAGTGAAGTTTATAGGAACATTGAACGAATAGCTCTGCAAATAGACGAACGGCTTGAGCAGAACGACGGTAAAAACTTGCCTCGTATATTTTTGTTTCGAGAAAAAATACCCTGGTTTAACCTCAATACATTCTGCCTTTTCGGGGAAACTCTTTTTCATCCCAGTGTTCAGGTATATTGATTTAAAACGACTAGAGAAAAACAAGACTTGTAAACACAACGTACAAAGTAGCACACAAAAAATACATATCTAAATAGGGGATATTTGTTGCACAAACTATATGAATATTTCTCATTTACTAAAAACTCCATATATATACGTAAAGTTTGTACATATATGTACTCGTATATCAAACGTATATAAATATATATATATATATATATATATATATAGATATATACATATATATATACATATGTATACATATATATACATATGTATATAGATAAAAACACACACACACACACACACACATATATATATATATATAATATATATATATATATATATGTATATATATATGTATATATATATATATATATATATATATATATGTTTTTGTGTCATTATGGCATTT
Organism: Oratosquilla oratoria; assembly: GCF_046742065.1. Classification (NCBI taxonomy): domain Eukaryota; kingdom Metazoa; phylum Arthropoda; class Malacostraca; order Stomatopoda; family Squillidae; genus Oratosquilla; species Oratosquilla oratoria. The sequence goes on from NC_134779.1 coordinate 76,969,893, forward strand.
GGAAATATATTATCCTACTGGTATCTGAACCTTCGCCTAAGCGGCTTGCTTTTCATAAGACGAAAACCGTACCATCACGCTACTATGACACTTTAAACGGAATGACTAATTTTACAGAATAATCATTCCACCGAGAGCACCTAGGTGACACATGGCATGCACTGTAT
>NC_134779.1:76977559-76982559 GCF_046742065.1 Oratosquilla oratoria
CGTATGTGTATTACTTCTTCTAGATAAATAGCCATAGATCAGTCAGTTTTCAAAAATTGTTGGCCATCGCACTATGCTGGAGACGCACACTCGGAGCCAAGGTTCTATTCTCTGGAAAGTTATACGTTCTTGAATTGTTCGCTTGCATTTTGTTTAAAAGTGAAAAAAATTAGTTTTTCCTGAGCCTTTCAATGCTTACAAGGTTCTTCGAGCTGAATGATATTGCTTTGTTTTAGCCAGAATAAAGCTATTGAAGTCACTCTTCGAATTTCTGGACAGTAGAATATCGAGACGGTTCTCTTGATGCGTATATGTATATATATACATATATATATATATACATATATATACAGTATATGTGTATATATATATATTTATATATATATATATATATATATATATATATATATATATGTGTATATATACATATATATATACATATATATATATATATATATAAGCCTGTAATGCCTAGGTTTTTCTCTAAGCCAGCGTTTCTCGAGCGGGATTCTCCAAAGCTTTCCACATGAGAAGGCTCGTGGCTCCATGAGGGCTGGTGATGAATAGACTAACATAGGGAAAATCTCCTTTGGGTTATGTTAATTTCTTATTTTGTATTTACAGTAAACTTGAAAATACATATTATTATTTATATAAAATTAGTTATCACAAATTTTTTCATGTTTGCCTTGTGAACTATGAATGTATAAAAGATGCATCTGACTTAAATCCTAATAAATCTAACTAGAAAGAAGTTATCAAAAACACACCCTTTACTCAGTAAAGAATTGATTTATATAGCTTAGCTAAGATTTTTTTTAGCCTATTACTTCCATGAAGAACTTCAATGTTAAATAAAATCTTATAGCGTTTATCCATGGTGTCAAATTGTCCCTTTTAGAAGAAAATATTCCAATGGAATAATACAGTAATAATACAGTAACTTTGGACGCAAATGTAATGTGTCTACTGCCATGAAATGAATTGAAATTATTCAACTGTGAAACTCTTGGAAAGTTTATGTTCGTCTACCAAATGCGCGCCTGGTTGCTTAACAGTAGTTTATTGTTATTTTTCTGTCTTCATAAATAACGAAGAATGTAGTCATTTGAATGCCGCCATAGTACCCTTAATTCGCTTAAGGCACTTGCAATAAATTAGAACTTTGTACAGAGACTGCGTATATACTTTCATTGACCCTTTCGTCGTGCAGGAGGAGGGGAGTCTTTCCTCGGATGAATAAGATCTTCTGTCACCAGCAAGAGAAAATGTGTCATTCATGATTATCAGTGAAATGAATAATCGCTGCAAAGAAAGTTTCCATTGTCTAAATAATATCATCTGATATATGGATATATATGTGTGTGTGTATGTATGTATGTATGTATGTATGTATGTGTGTGTGTGTGTGTGTGTGTGTGTGTGTGTGTGTGTGTGTGTGTGTGTGTGTGTGTGTGTGTGTGTGTCTGTGCGTGTGTGTCTGTGCGTGTGTGTGTGTGTGTGTGTGTGTGTGTGTGTGTGTGTGTGTGTGTGTGTGTGTGTGTGTGTGTGTGTGTGTGTGTGTGTGTGTGTGTGTGTGTGTGTGTGTGTGTGTGTGTGTGTGTGTGTACGCGTCTGTGTTTGTATGTGTCTGTGTATGTGTGTATATTTGTGACGGTGTTATTCCCAAGTTTTCACTGATGCTCTTTAGAGGCTTCGTTGCTATAAAAGCCATACGACTTTATTCATTTGAGACCAGGAGCTCATGCTAAATGCGGGTAGGGATATATCAACTAATCGTTCCACTACGATGACACTTTTTACCAAGATTGCTGTGGATGATGCCAGACGATCTTATTCAGCTTCGGGGTTTGGGCGTTGTCATACTGAAGAAGGTGAAGTAGATGAAACACAGTGACAACGGAAGCACGTGAAAGACACTTATACCTAGAATGCAATTATACAACTTTGACCCAACCGCAGCACCTCACAAATATCCAGTGCCAATAATCACATAAGCAAATCTCGTGAGTAGAATTGTATCATAGCCCCACAAACATATAAGGGGAGAAAGAGTGCAGTGTGACAATTTACTGTGGCCTATTAAGCAGTCATCTTTTATTGGTATATTAGTTATTTTCGTTGGTTTTATCATATCTTGAAGGTTCCTATGTTCACAGATTGTATTATGGCTGTCGTCAGACGATTTTATTAATCGTAGGGTACACTCCCTGTACTAAGAGCTCCAAGTGGAATATAAAACAGCTTCATCAATCTTAGTTATCTTCATGGAGCTTTCCTTTCCTGTTCTAATGCCCTTTCTGATTTAATGCCTGTATTTTTTTTTACTCGGCTTTAATTAGGAAATTGGTTAGCTTGTCACAGCAGCCACTATTGTTAGTTTTGTCCTGCTGCGTGAATTCGTGTATTGAAATTCTGCTCCTATCAGAATCATTCTTGGTGCAGCAGGACAGCTTGACTTATGCCCTGCGGGTGTGGATCTCTAAGCTGAATGGATTCATCTGGCAACAGGTAGAATAGGCAATTAACCGAGATTACCTTGAGCGTTTATATTCTCCATAGAGGGAAGGAGGAAATAATTCTTATATTATTGAAACATTGAGGATTTTGATCGATTATACTGGACAATTTTTATTGTCTGCAGGATTACGAGGAGTGCCATCCGACAACAGGAATTCTCGTTGTGTCAGGAAGGAATCACCAGTATTGGGCCAAGAGATATTCATATGATTCAAAGTGCCGCCGGGCGACTTTATTCTCTAGAGAGAGGATGTGACTGCTTTGTTGGAACGGCAATTCTCGATGGCCTTATTGCATTAAGAACCTCCAGTGTTGAAACTATAGATGTTATTCTTCAGTGAGAGAAGAAATCTTACTTGTTGCTGCTATCAGTCTCGCTTGTTCTATTGTACTAAAGGCCTTCATTGTCACGACTGCATTTGTCTTATTCCAGCTGCCTCCGGGTGATTTTATTCACACAAAGGTAGAGAATACTACCTTGCTGCAACAACAATTCTCTTCGATTTTATTGTGTTAAGAGCTTCCGGTGTTGAGGCCAGTTGGAGTAATGCATATTCTATTGGCACAGCTCTCTGCAATACTGCCGCAGTTATATTCTCAAATTATTATTTCAGTGCCAATATCAAGGACGTAAATGTGCCAACACGTGTTAGAATGACCATCAAACAATGCCTCCTCCAATGCCGTCACGCCCTGTATGGGTCTGATTGCGGTGGGCCCCAAATTATTTTATTCAGGTGGTGGGCTGGTGGAAACGTGTCTAGAGAGACACCAGTCTAAAAGGTTTAATTCTGTGGTGCACAGCTTTTGTATGTGTGTGTGTGTGTGTGTGTTATTTCATTATTGTAAAAGAAGGGTGGCTAGCGTCCTAAATGAGGTACCCATCGATTTGGACGCTGTTCAGAAGAGGTCCCAGTCCTCATCAGCAACGCAAATTGTTATTGTAATCACCTCCGCGGGAACACAAATAGTCACTGCAGGTTCAAGTCCTACTATTATGATGACGCCAAAATCACACAACTAAAGTCATGTTTGTCATGGGCATCTACTATTTGCGATAATAGTGACCAGAAGTATCCCCCAGCACGCACTGTTACGGTTATCACGGCTTCTGACGTTACTATTGTGGTTTCTCCAAACCCGAAGTCATTTCACGGAATTCAAACACGATCGGTAATACTTCCCAAATACTACCAACAACACTCTCACCATGAAATGAAAGTGATGAATACAATTATCGCAATTACCATTGCCTGCAACGGTCCGAAACACTAATATCATCACTAAATTTAGTGTTCTTTGCAAATGTATAAAGTTTACACATAAAAGCATTACTGATGAAACCGTTATTATATTACGTGCAACCTCCCCTTGTACACTAAAATCATCACTAACCTCAATAGTTTTCCTGAAACATATGTACAACACTTAAACGTACTATCGTCATTAAATCGATTGAGATATCAACACCAAAATCACATTATTACCGCCACTTAAAAAAGTACTTCACTAAGTCACACATAAAACACATTCACACACAAACATAACTAAAATCATAACTCATGAGATTACAGTTGTAACAATATTCCCACACACCAACATCACTAAAGTCAGTGAGGTAATAGGTGAGCTTATAATAACAACATTTCTGTGCACTAACAACATCACTAAAATCAGTATTTATTACCAAACCACCAATATGACACATATGAACAATAACATCACTATGAAATTATAGATAGATCTATTGCGGCTGTCATCACATACAGTGTAGCTTAACATTAACATTATCAGTGACATAGTATGCTTTTCCTAATACGTACAACATCAATGAATACTTTCATCACTTTTAAGAAAAATCTATACGTTACTGACACAGTATTCACACATAAATTACATAGATAATAACCATCACTTCTTCTAAAGTACGGCCTTTTGATCAGACTCCTCCATCCATCACGATCTTCGTATAATCTCTCTTGATATATTTCCTCTAGTGTTAAATTTCTTCTCTCTAATTTCATATTTGCACTATCTAACCATTTCTTTCTAGGTCATTTTGCAGATCTCATTCCTCTTTGTTGCCACTTCATATATTCATTAGGATATCTATTCTCTTCCATTCTTTTTACATGCCCATAACATCTCAAGTTGTTTCCTCTTATGATTTCTACAGTCGGTTCTTCTATATGTTTTCTTATTCTCTCGTTTCTGATCCTATATCTTTGGTGGCTCCCATAATAATGCTGAATACTTCCATTTCTGCAGCTCCTATCTTAGATTATATCTTTTTTGCCGTTTTCCACGTCTGTGAACTATGCATTAGGACTGGTCTTAAAATAGTAGTGTATATAACCGATTTACACTTAATTGTTATATTCTTGTCTTTTAAGAGTGGATACAAATTATTAATAATTAATTTTAGATATTTTAAGTTTTCGCGATTTCACTTTCCTGTTGATTATCCTGTGCAAATAAAA
>NC_134779.1:76995059-76997559 GCF_046742065.1 Oratosquilla oratoria
AGTGAGGTAGATAGTGGCATATTGAAGGAATGGATGAGGGAAGTATAGCTAAGAGAAGATGGGATTGGACACCAAAAGACCAAGGAAAAGATAGAGAGATGCTGTCGATGAGGCATTTTGAAAAATACAGCTTTCCAAGACTGGAAGAACATAGAAGAAAACAGACGCCACAAGACAGAGGGGAACGAAGGAAGAGGCTGCCCCGACTGACAGAGAATCATCTCCAACTGGGAGCTGAAGTAAAAATAGTTATTATCAAAGTTTTAAAGACGAGGGTTTCCTTTACTCCGAAGAAAGTCTAGTGTTAAACGGAAATAAATTACTAAAGTTAAACAAATTCATCACTGTCTTCCTTTTAAGGTCATTATTATTTTTTCAGCACCCTTGCTACTATTGTGGTAGTCGGCATGCGGATTTTGTCACGCTGGATCCTCGACTGAATCTGTACACATTAATAGAAACAAAAGTTTGTTTATTTGCTATCATACAACCCTGCCATTGTCAAGAGGTCTTTGTCAGATCTGGCAAGGAATAATACATAAACAACGAAAACCCGGGTCAGAGCTCCCTACGGAGTGATATCTGTTGGGCATCAGTTTGGCATCTATTTGCCTGTTTGCTTTGGAACATCGTTGCTATTTCTTAGTAGATCTATATTATACTTAGTTCAAGGACTAAGGCATCCGTTTGGTATCTAGGCAATGCCGGGTGCTCACGCTAACATATAATATATCACCTCCGTCTGCAGGTTTCGAGGTGTTTTACAACCGATAAACAACAGAAAGATCCCATTGAGGCGTGGCGAACAATTATTAATCTTCACAAGTTAGCAGCCTTCCGATTCAAAGTTTCTCTAGGGTGAATAGGATCACCTAGTTTTATCCAAGGTAAAATCTTTGAACAGTTCATTGACAGGCCTTCATCGAAAATTACTTATCCAATGAGGAGAAGTAACTTCTCAAAAATGAGTGAAATTGTCTGTCATTAGCCAGAAAGGTCTTTAAAGTTTTCACCAATTTCACCAACTGGCGTTATTTGGTCAACTTTAACCGGACCTGGAGGTTCTTTAGAATTGACTAAACAGAGTCCTCAAAGTGTTCGTCGAACAGGTTCCTAGTCATTTCGCGGACCAGAGGTTCCTCCAGGTTTCTCAGAAGTTCTTGATAAAGTCTAACGAGCAAAACGTCTTACTGGTAATAAAGAGTTTATCCTCACGTGACACTTGCCACTTTTGTATAATTCCTCTTTGGTGAATAAGATCGTCTGATGCTAGCATAACTGTCAATTTTAAAGTTTGTCGAGATCATTTACTATGAATACACACACACTTACACACACACACACACACGCACGCACACACACGCACGCACACACACGCACACACACACACACACACACACACACACACACACACACACACACACACACACACACACACACACACACACACACACACACACACACACACACACACAAAATCGTGTGTGTCTCGTCGACACGATATGAGAGTTGGTGCCGAGTTCCGCGAGTTCAAGACCCGGACCGGGTTCATAACCCCGAGGCCATCCGAAACCGAGCCCGACCCCCACGAGACCCGACCGAGAACCCGAGATCCCGCCACTTCCGAGGGGGATTCGATCTCACTCCCGAGCATGGACCCAAATAATTTTGGACTATGATATGAGGAGCGTAATCAGGACTTTACGGAACAGAACAGATAAGGTCTGTTCTACTGTGGAATCCAAGAATGCTGAAAGGAAACATCTTTCACAGGTCTTCCGGAACAACGGCTATTTCAGCAGAGCTATACGGAAATGGACAAGGACACGACTCGCCATCGCCCCAGAACATAGATCACACACGACACTCAGAGTCACAATCTCCTATATCAAAGGCGCCTCTAAGGTTACTGCCAGAGTTTTACGAGACAACGGAGTACAAGTGGCGTATAAACCCCTCAATACCTTGCACTGAAATCTCACCAAAGTCATAGACACTGAAGAACATACACAACTAGCCGGTGTAGTTTACCCCATAGGCTGCACGGACTGTGGCACGGAATACGTAGGAGAAGGATTACAAAGGATTACAAAGGCGGAGCATGCCGACAGGAGACCTTTTGATCCATATCTAGGTCGGATGCAAAAAAAGAAAAGAAAAGAAAAAAAATCATATTGATGATAAACTAAAACTATAATAATGCAAAAATAACAAATAAAATACATAAATAAATGCATAGGTATAGTTGAATAACAAACAAAAAGGTAAATAGTAAATGATTATGAATTGACATATAACTAATAATAAATGAAAATCAGACAGACAAATTATAACAAAACATAAACAAATAATATAACATAAATTATAATCATTACAGCATCTTACTTAGGTATTTATCTAAATGATTCTTAAAGCTTCGAACTGAACTACATTGCACTACCTGTGCAGGAATTTTATTCCATTCATTAACTACACGGTTGGCAAAGTTGTTTCTACCTAC
>NC_134779.1:77022559-77030059 GCF_046742065.1 Oratosquilla oratoria
CATCAACACTTCAAACAAACGATTTCATCTAGCACCGTGCACTCATCTCCACCTACTCACCCCCCCCACACACACACACATCCTCCCAAGACGAGAGGCGGGACCCGGCCCAGCGCCCTAACTGCAAAGTCAGCAGTTTCAAAGACTCCATTAAGCACACCTCCCAGCGAGCGACCCATCTATACCTCACCCCGCCAACAATCGTTCCCTCCGAGATAACAATCAGAATTCTAGGAACATCTGCCGATTGCCACAGTTGTAACCTGCAGTTGTAGTCATCTTAGAATCGGTGGTGCATTTGAAGGTATTCACAACTGTTTTCTAAATATTTCTTATCACTGTAACTGAACGTTGATTGCACTGGTGCCAAATTAGGGAGAACTTTCTTTTGAATACACTCATGTAAAAAATGTCTACGATTTTTACAACTCAATCTTCCTCCTGATGCTACTAAACTCGTGCTCTTTTGGACTTGGTTTGCCATCTCCTACCCTTTACAGATGATAATTATTTAGGTCAGTGTATTGCAGAAAAAAGATCTCCCTAAATCAGCACCAGTGCAATTAAGTGACAATCATACACCGTTCAGTGACAGTGCTAAGAGGTATTTAGAGGACAGTTGTGAAAACCTTACAAATACAATTTATGAATTAAAAGAAAAATATAAAAATATTCATCTACCACACCATATGATCAACAACTTAAAAACTATAAGCAATGAAAAAAAAAATCAAACATAAGCAAAAGTTAGATCTCTTATGCAAAAATAGTAACTAGAAAGACATGGGAAGGCCAGATCTCATAACAAATTAAACCCTAACTACCGCAGAAAAAGAAGTTCTGTCCCTTGGGCTAAAATTCGATACGGGAAACAACCAAGATAGTTATGCTGAGCTCGTATCACGTAATTATAAATAGAACGACACCGATGTAGATAAAGGTTTTAAACAAGGAATTTTACTTTGTTGTAATGCATTCTCAGACAATAGAACAAGCCAGATTCCGAAACGTAACAAAAATGATTTACAAAATCTTAAAAATTACCATAAGATAATTATAACCTAAGTGGATAAAGGTGTTGGTATAAAAATTATGGACAAAGCAGATTACATAAACAAAATGAACACTTTTTTAGAGGACACCACAATATACGAAAAGAAACACATAGGGCATGCTCAACAAAAAGCTGACACATTTAATAGGATAGTTAGGAAATAATTGAAGAAAACTGAAAGAGTAAAAAAGTTGCTACATTTAATAGAAGAGGCCCCTCGCCCTCCTCAGATACGCCGAATCCCTAAATTTCATAAGCCAGGCATCCCACTGAGAACCATAACATCAGGAATCAGAAGTGTATCATACAGATTATCCAAACAGTTAGCCAAACCACTTTTACAAATGTTCGGATCAATAAGCGGAACCTATCTAAAGAATTCAGGACATATAATAAATAGATTAAAAGATATACAATTAAAAGACAAGAAATTATACAGCCTAGACATAATATCGCTCTTTACAAATATTCCAAGAAATATAGCAATAGACGCTATAAAAAGAGTACAAAAAAAGGATAGATGACAATAAACTACCCATTCCAAAACCAGATTATTTATAAGTAATTTCATTATACATTAACTTCGACCACTTCGCATTCAATCAAGTAGAATATAAACAAAACTATGGTCTCCCAATGGGGTCACCGTTTAGTGCAATAGCTACCAATCTTTTCTTGGAGACATTAAAAATAGACAATGTTCAAAGAATAATAGGCAGACACACCACATGGCTAAGAAATGTAGACGATATACTAATCATAACACACAAAACCACAAACATCCAAAACAAATTCCGATTATTGAGGGACCCTAGACATAATCTCAGGATTGTTTATTACAAAACAAATTGTTAAAAGGTATCCTCCCCCTCCCCATAACCCTACCTCATGTCATCCTCAGATCAATAAATAGTAAATGTAATTCTATCAGCTCCTTTTCTAGTTAATTTTGTTTTGTAAAAGGTTATATATATATGTGCACATATATGTGTATATATATGTGCATATATATATATATATATATATATATATATATATACATACATGTATATGTATATATGTATATATATATATGTATTTATATATATATGAGATGTTTACATATATATATGTATATATACATATATATATACATATATATATATATATATATATATATATATATATATATGTATATATTTGTTCAATCATGTTTTTATTACTTTATGTATTGATTTGAACTATTTTGGAATCAAAATTATACTAACGGTAACTAAAATATAATTTCATTTAAGAGAAGAAGAGGAAGAAAAAATAAACCAAATGTGTAGTAGAAAAATATATATGATACTCAGAAACCGAAGTTACATTTGTATGGTACTTAGAAAAAGTCATGGAAAACGAACTTCTGAACGCGATGATACTTGGAAGCCTTTGTGTGCGCGTGTGTGCTTCAGATGCTTGTGGAGTTTGGGAGTAGATGTCGGGGTGAGTAGGGGGACGTTCCCCGAGAGGCTGGAGATAGCGGAGGCGAGGGAAGGGGTGACCGGAAGAGAAGGAGACCAGATCCCTTGTGTGTAGTTATACAACAATTCACATGTTTACGTTTTGTATACATGTTGAGTTCATGTCGGGATGCATATGCAAGCTGTCTGTTTGCTGGTCAGGGTACCAAAGGATGGTCCTGTCCTTTGTTGTCTTCGCTCTCATCTCTTATAAACCCTTTGGTTTTGGGGCTTTAGTCCTTAGGTTCTTCCTTCATCTAAACCTACGATTTTACTGCACTATTATTATATTTTTTTCTTCAAAGAAACTATAATTTTGATAGTTTTCATTATATCATCTGTACTGGTTCCTTTCCTTTATTTCTTTCCATCTGTACATAAGTGAAAAAATAGAAAGATTAATCAATTGCAAATAAAAAGATGATTATATTGAAAAATAAATAAAAAACTTGAATAAGCAAAAATAAAATAAAAGAACAGAAACAGTGACAAATGAAAATAGAAACAAATGAACAAATGAATGAATATATGCATATAAAGAGACATTCTCCCTGTATAGGAACGGTAGATATATGAATACACACACACACACACACACACACACACACACACACACACACACACACACACACACACACACACACACACACACACACACACACACACACACACACACACACACACACACACACACACACACACACACACACACACACACACACACACACACACACACACACACACATACACCATATGCACTCACACACAAAAACACACACACACACACACACACACACACACACACACACACACACACACACACACACACACACACACACACACACACACACACACACACACACACACACACATATATATATATATATATGTATATATGTATATATATAAACATATATATATATATATATATATATATATGTATATATGTATATATGCAAATAAATTACAAAAACACGTAATTCACAAAATGTGTAATAAAACCACGTTAAAAGAAAATGAAAGGTGACCAAACGTTTTCGTCTATTTAAGATATTTTCAAAGGCACAGAGTAAGGAAACAGTGACAATATATATACAAAAGAAGCACACTAGGTGAGAACTAGGACATGTCCATTGTGATCTCACTCTCTCAGCACTTCCGGACGTTTAAACCGGCTACTGTCAACAATTTTGTATGTTATAAAGTTATGTAATTTATACATTTCCATACTCATATTCATGTTGTTCTCAAATGAAGCTTTTATATAATATGATTTTATGATATTCCTTTCCTTAATGTCCATACTTAAGGCAATTTTCTTTGTGTTATCCCAGTCAATGCAATGACTGAAATCCTTTAAATGCAAAAACATCCCACTTGAAACTTACCCTGTTCTGATGTTATATTTATGTTGGTTTATTCTCAATTTCAAATCCTTGCCTGTTTGTCCAATATGCTTAAAATTAAAAATTTTGCAAGGGATACTATAAACACAGCCTTCATTACAAACAGGTGAATTTTTAATTAACCAGTTTTTAACTGAAAGAACTTGGACACCAAGTTTATGAAAAGTACGAGTTAAACTAACAAAATATCACGGTAGAACATAATGTAAGTGGAGGACAGAATATCATTTTAGGAAGTGACGTCGGACAGATGTCAATGAATGACGGGTTGCCGGTGTGGGGCGCGGTGACGGAGTGAGGCAAGGTGTACATAAGAGATCGGATGACCAGGAGAGGCCAGATGCCCATGATGGGACAAATGTCCATGAGGCACTGAATATCAATGAAGGACCAAATGTCAATATAGAGCGAGGTGTCGTTAAAGAACAGAATTATAATGTAAGGCATGATGTTGAAACTCGAAAGGTGTCAAAAAGAAATAATCATGAATGTCTTAAATCCATGTACTTTAATGCTCGTAGTATTAGGAACACATTCCAAGAAATCCAGGCGTATGTCAAAAGCGAAAATTTCGATATGATAGGAATGACCGAGACATGGTTAAATGGTGGAAAGTTTGAAGCTGAATTTGATATTGCGGTATTTAAACACTTTCATCAGGATAAAAAACACAAAAAAGTGGGATGTTCTATTGTACGTTAAAAGCAATGTCCATGCCTGTGTTTTAGAGAAAGTGAAACAGGATGCGTATGATTATTTGTGGGTAGAATTAACCCAAACAAATGAAAAAAAGAAATAATATAAGGGTAATATATAGGCCGAAAGCAATATCATTAGCAGACGGCAAGCTGTTGTTTCAAGAATTGTCTAGTTTCTGCAGCCGGAACTGACTGAAAATGGGTGGTTTTAGTTCTTTTGACACTGGTTGGATGATCCTTGAACATGGCCATATAGATAGTTGTTTGATAGACTTTCTCGGTGACAGTTATTTAGTTTAGCATGCAAAAGAGCCCACAAGACATGAAAATTTACTTGATATATTGCTCACTAACCTCAAAAGCATGATAATCATTGTAAAAGTTGGTGAAACTATTTCAAGTAGCGATCACAGCTTCAAACTGCTAATTTTTTTAGAATAGATACTTCTGTATCTAAAATACCTGATTTCAGTAAAGCTCAGTTCATATGACTACATCAGGAGCTTCAGCTTACCAATTGGGAAGCTAAATTAGGTGAAACACCTGTAGATTAGATGTGGGATATATTTCAAAATACGCTTACTAAGATGATTCATACATAATCCCCCAAATCAGGCTCGCCCAAAATACCATAACAAAGACACTGAAAAAGTATTGCTGTAAAGATGCAGGCTTATAAGAAATACAAGTGCTCAAATGCATCTGATGGCCATCGAAGTAATGTAATCATACAGAGAGACTTAAAAAAGACAATGAAAAAAACGAGAACGACAATACGAAATTAATTTCGCTGATAAATCCAAAGAGAATCCCAAAGAGTTCCAAAGTTACATAGATATAAAAAGGTTATTAGGAACCATATTGGCACACTATTATCTGCTGACGGTCAACTTGAATATTCAAATGAAGGAATGTGTGATATTTTAAACAAATATCTAAGCTCAGTATTCGTAAACGAAACACCTCAAAGTAGATTCCAAACTGAAAATTGTGAAAAGTCGTGGGTGAACATACCTACTACGATAAATATAACAAAATAAAAAATTAAAAGGTGTATAGAAAAACTCAAAGTTAATAAAACACTAGGGCCTGACGGTTGGCATCAAAGAATCTTAAAGGAAATAAAAAATGAGATTACTGTTCTATTAGAAATTATTTTCGAGAAAACCGTCATATCGGGAGATGTCCCAACAAAATGGAAGCTAGCTAATGTTACTCCCATATTAAAAAAAGATGGCAAAAAGAAACCAAATAACTACTGGTTTATAAGCTTGACTTCAATCATAGGTAAAATGATGGAAATTATCATCAGAGATGCTTTCCAATATCATTTAAAAAGCAGCTGTTTGATAAATGAAAGCCAGCATGGATTCAGACGGAAACGTTCTTGCGTGACTAACTTACTCGACTTCTACACCACAGTCATCTCGAATTATGACAAAAGAAAAAATAAGGATTTAAAATATCTGGAATTTTCAAAAGCTTTTGATATCGTCCCCCACAAAAGACTATTTAGTAAATTAGCTTCACACGGAATAAGTGGTAGCCTATTAAGCAGGACTAGTAAATGGTTTAATGATCGAAAACAGAGTTGTTTTAAATGGCAAATCTTCTAAGTGGAAAAATGTTACGAGTGGAGTTCCTCAGGGTCTTGTTGTTGGGACACTTCTCTCTTTAGTACCGGTATATATAAATTATATAGACCACGGACTAAAATCTATTGTCTCCAAATTTGCTTATGATACAAAACTTTGCGGAATGGCAAATAATCATTTAAACCGATTAGATATTCAAGAAGATTTAGTTAACCACAGTAATGGTCTGAAAGTGGATAATGAAATTTAACACAAGTAAATGTAAGGTTATGCACATAGGAAAAAATAACAGTAAGTACGATTACAAGTTATTTGGAAATTCGTTAACAAAAGTGGATAGTATAAAGGATCTCGGCGTAATTTTCAGTAACGATCTCAAATTATCTAAGCGGTGTATTTCAACCTCTGAGAAAGCAAATAAGATTCTAGAACTTATTGCGCGACCTTTTGATTTCAAAAGTCCATCACTCATTAACAAGCTATAAGATGTTAGTTCGTTCACATTTGGAATATGCTGTTTCCATATGGTCAACGAATCTCATTAAAGACATTGACAGATTGGAAAAAGTGCAATGGCGAGCCACAAAACTGATTCCAAATACATGAAATAAATCATATGAAAATAGACTAAAACATATGAATCTGTTTTCTCTCTAAAAAAAAAAAAAAAACGTAGACTCTGAGGTGACTTGATAAAGGTCTTTGAGATTCTAAAGGAAATTGACAATATCGAAAGTGACAAAATTTTTACATTGAATGAAGATCCGACAAGAAATAATGGTCTCAAACTGTCAGGAAATAGATTTAATTTGGAAGTGGGTAGAAACAACTTCGCCAACCGTGTAGTTAATGAATGTAATAAACTTCCTGCAGAGGCAGTAAAATGTAGTTCAGTTCGAAGTTTTAAGATTCGTTTAGATAAACACTTAAGCAAGATGCTGTAATGCCTGCCACTTATTTTATTTGATTTCTTTATTTGTTTGTTGCTATTTGTCTGTTTACTATTATTTGCATGATTTTTACTTACTATTATTCATCTGTCAATCTATTATCATACTCGTATGTTATTTACCTGTTTGTTTATTATCTAACTATACCTATGCATTTATTTATTTACTTTATCATTATTTATATTATCATTTTTATTTGTTTATTTATTATCATTATGCTTTTTCTCATCCTACCTTCTTTGTAGTCCTTTTGTAATCCTTTGTAATAATGTATGTAGAAGGACTGTTTTGATACTGAGGCTCTTCTTCAAAT
>NC_134779.1:77035059-77040059 GCF_046742065.1 Oratosquilla oratoria
GACGTAGACGTAGACGTAGACGTAGACGTAGACGTAGACATAGACATAGACATAGACATAGACATAGACATAGATTTAGACATAGACATAGACATAGACATAGACATAGACATAGACATAGACATAGACATAGACATAGACATAGACATAGACATAGACATAGACATAGACATAGACATAGACATAGACATAGACATAGACATAGACATAGACATAGACATAGACATAGACATAGACATAGACACAAAGGACTTCGGCACCGACTCTTCTCTCACTGGCGGTCGGTTCCGTCGAGAGTTTAATGTGACTTCGTCCCGACGGCCTGAGACTCGAGGGCCTCGTCAAGAAATCTTGTGAGGACCCGATTTTTTAACCAGACGTATAACAAAAAAGTTCTTTCCTCCAGGATTTATATGAAAACGCAGATTTTCTATGGGAGGGTGACGTAATTCTGAAGTTGAAAGAATCCGGACAACCACCTTCATGGTACTCTGTGAGCCACTTTCGTGGCTCTATAGGTAATTTAGTCAGTCACGAAATGTGTAAATGAATACCAAAAATAGTATATTATTTCTAATCTGTGAAATAGCGATTGGGAAAAAAATTTAATCTAACAAAGAAATCTGTGCAAGTGGATGGTATCAAAAGGACTTAAGTAAAAAAAAAAAAAAAAAAAAAAAAAAAAAAAAAAAAAAAATTACAGGTGGAGCCCCAGTCTTCCGCCCTGGAACTATTTTTCAAGACAAAGGCCTTGTCCTCTTTAGTCCAGGAATCAATCGGGCACATTGCCCCAACCCGACGATAGGAATCGGTCTGTGAAATCGGGTGCGGTCCCGAAGAATGGTTTGTTTTCCTGCGATCAGACTTTAGGTTATTGTGTTAAAAACTTTCGACTGGCAGATATTTCTTCATCTGAATAACGTCGTCTGACGAGAATTAAGATATACAAAGCTGACAACCAAAAAGAAAATGGTACTATTTTAACCCAGGGTAAGTATATAAAATGTGACAACAAAATGGAAAAATTAACGAAAACAAAAGACCAAAACATTACAATCAGTTACAAATATCGTTACTATTAACAGAAGCAGTAGTAGCATCAGAGATAGTAATAGTATTCTTATTGAAAGTAGCAGTAGAAGTATTTGTGTTAGTATTAGTAGAAGTTGCAATTGTTATAGTGTAATACAAGGATTTTTTTCAATCAAAGAACTATAACAGCGATTTGTAATTGTCAAACTACAAGATACCCTCCACCGGAAAATGACAATAAAAAAAAGGGGGAAAGAAGGAAAGAAAAAAATAGAAAGGAGGAAAAGAAAAGAACGGAGAAAGAAAGAGAAAAGAAAAGAGAGAGAAGGAAGGAAATAAAAGAAGGTAAAGAAAAGAAGAAAGAAAGAAAGAAAGAAAGAAAGAAAGAAAGAAAGAAAGAAAGAAAGAAAGAAAGAAAAAAAAAGAAAAAAAGAAAAAAAGAAAGAAAGAAAGAAAGAAAGAAAGAAAGAAAGAAAGAAAGAAAGAAAGAAAGAAAGAGAGAAAGATAAGGGAATAGACCATGTCCACGACGAGCAGTTGTCGTTTGTAGTTCGAATTTTCTTCTTATCGGGAAAACAATCAAGTTAAATCTTCGAAACGATGGGGCCCCGTAACGAGCATATTCTAATAGTGAATCAATCACAGTGTCGTGGGAATGAACCCCCCACAGGCAATGTGGTGGGCCAAAAACTCTCAAAACCTTTCAATACAAGTAAAGATATTTATTCAGTTGTTTATTCATTATTTTTGTTTTTTATTTGTTCTTTTATGTTTAGTGTTATTTGTTTCTTTGTTTAAATGTTTATTTTTTGTTGTTTTATTTGTTGATGTAGAAGTTAGTTGATTTTTTTTCAGATTCATACAGTATATTTCTATTTGTTTTTGTATGTTTATAAAAAATTATTGAATTTTGTTTAAGCGTGTAATTATGTATGTATTCATTCTTTTATTCATATATTGATTGATAGATTTATTTATTTGCTTTGGTTATCGGCGACCTCTTTTCTTTATCCAACTGAGGAGGAATGAACTGAGAATCGAGCGGGATCTTGATTGCTTTTTCTCTGTGGTCCTTCCCCCAAATGAACAAAACCGAATGGAACTGACCTGAGCACTTTCCTGTTGTTATCTCTATGTATCTCTTTGTTCATATATTTATTCATTTGTTTTTTCATCTATTTATTAATTTCTATGCTATTTTACCTTATTTTTATGTTTTATTTTTATTTTACTGTAGTTGAGTTTATTCTATAGTATTATATTCTATCATATTATATTTTACTTAACTTTATTTAATCTTATTTTACATTATATTCTATCATATTATATTTTCCTTTATTTCATGTCATCTTATTTTACATTATTCTATCCTATTTCT
This sequence comes from Oratosquilla oratoria, assembly GCF_046742065.1. Lineage (NCBI taxonomy): Eukaryota > Metazoa > Arthropoda > Malacostraca > Stomatopoda > Squillidae > Oratosquilla > Oratosquilla oratoria. The sequence continues at coordinate 77,037,470 of NC_134779.1, forward strand.
GCTTTATTTTGTTTTACTTCATCCTATTCCGTTACTATTTTTATTATCTTACTTTATCCTACGTTATTTTATGAGTAAGTAGTTTCCCTTGGTTTAACAATGAAATTGCCTTATGCTAAACATGATAAACATCTAAGGCGATTCCACCGTCAAAAGAGACAGCAGGGTTCACTCAACTGAAGAATGAAGTCCTAGTGGCACTTGGAGTAAATGTAGCAGAGTGAGACGAGAATAAGAAAAACAGGTCACGTGACCCAGAATGACTGCATAACGTGTGAATGATATACATTGAATATACATACATATATATATATATATATATATATATATATATACATATATACACATATATATATATACACATATATATATATATATATATATATATATGAATATATATATACATTTATATATATATATATATATATATATATATACTTATATATATACATGTGTTTTTTTTTTTTTTTAGGTCAGATCAGATTAAATAAAAGGATTAAGAGAGTATCGTTTTTGTATTTGCATTCACTCATATATCTGACTTTTATTCACTTATTCATCTATTCACTCATTCATTATTCTCTATTTGCTTATTTCTTTATCTATTTGAACAATTTCTATTTATCTATCCATTTATTTATTTACTTCCACATTTATTCATTTATCATTTATCTATCAATCAATTAATTTATTTTTCTATTTGCTTAATATCTTTTTGCTAATTTACTTATTCATTTATTTATCTATCTATCTATTTGTTTATTCAATTTATCTATTTTCTTATTTGTCTTTACTTTTTGTAATTTCCTTGTCCACAGTTCATATAACATTTCCCCATCTTCTTCCGCTTTGTTTCTCTTACAAAAAAAAAAAAAAAAAAAAAAAAAAAAAAAAATAACCGATCGCAATATCCTGGTTTTCTTTACATTTTCATTAAGCCTTAATTATTTGTTACGTATTTGTATAATGCATCCATTAATATATTTTGGTATTATACCTGACTTATTCATGCCTCTTCATGAGAAAGCTTATAGCTTGTTAATATCCCAGTTTCCTTGTGAAGTCAGCTAATCTTTTTTTTATGCAGTAAATCATTGTTCCTTAATTCCATTTATTTTCTAAATGAAATAAGTTCTCGTGCAGTAAACGTAAACCTACGCCTTTGGTTCCTTTCTTTCATTTGTGAAGCTGTAAAATGCTAGATGATCTAGTCGAGAACCACAATCAAAACCCACACTTGTGGAGACACATTAAGTTGATTGGACTCCCCCCCCCCAATATTTGTTTCTCAAAAACTCTTTCATGTTCACTCTTCATGCACATCTGTATTTCATATGTAGTTATATGCAGTTATTTGTTGTGAATAACTAATTACTTGATATTCACCACAGATGACAAGAAATAGTGTACAACCTTGGCCGCGCGCATGCGTTCTGCAAGCTTTGGGTAAACTACCCGAAAGCTTCTTTGTGGCAGTGTCGCTGCTAAGCTTACCACGTCGAGGACAAGAAATATTGCGGTCCCCGCTTTGATTCTCTCAAGGGAAAGTCGTTTATCTAATATGTCAAAAAACAAATAAAACCAAGAATATGCTCTATAACAAAACAGAAAAAAAACACAGCAAATGAGTCTTGAGCTGCAAGAAAAATCTTGGTTATGGTAAGTGACATATAGTGATAAATTATGAAATTGATAGATAAGTTCAAGAAATTTAGTAAGAAAGTATATGTATATATATATATATATATATATATATATATATATATATATATATATATATATATATATATATATATATAAACTCGAGTCGGTCGAAACGTGTAAGCAAAACAAATAAAAATAAAAGTTCCAGCCCATCTTCGCTTATTCTTCCTCCACCCAGTCTTTCATCTGTCTAAACCATTCATCAAACATATATGTATATATATATATATATATATATATATATATGTATATATATATATACATATATATATATATATATATATATATATATATACCGGTATATAAATACATTTAATCAAAACACCCTGCATCACACTGCTTACGTCGTGACCAGTGAGTAGCAGATAGGTTATAGTGAAAGATATATAGCAGTAAATACTAATCAATAATATTAGATACAACAAAAGAAATAAAACAAAAATAAGAGGAAATTCGTACATGCAAACACAACCCATTACATAATTAGTAACTATTGAGCAGTTGGCATATAACGCAAACCACTAAAAAATAATTCTGAGTAGAAAAATAAATAAAATGAAAATAAGAAAATATGGATATGTGTAAACACAACACACTACTTTAGCTGCGAGCGAAGATTACAGATTCTGATAAAAGTGCCTTCCCCATCTTATGAATATAAAACGCAAAGCGGCGGCGGATGATATATGCAGGCTAAAATCGAAATTTCGAGAAGAATTTTTTATGATATAAGAAGATGAAAGGAGAACGGGTTTCAAGCCCGGAATTATAAATATCACTGTGCTCTTTGTATCTGGCTGCTGCTGCTGCTACCAGGTGATTTTATTGAAATTAAGAAAATCCGTTTTAACTTTATGAATGTATTAGGCACGATTTACCATTTTTT
>NC_134779.1:77055059-77057559 GCF_046742065.1 Oratosquilla oratoria
AGGGATTGGAGAAAAGGAATGGTTTCCACTGGGTGAGGGGCTACGAGGTTATGTGATGTTGCCGTGGTTGTTCAACGTGTTTGTGGATGAGTTAGTAGAAGAAGTGAGCTTGGAAGTGAGAAGAGTTTGGAGTTGGTAGGACGGAATAGAGGGACATAGTGGGGATAAACCTGTTATTCGCAAATGGGGCTGGATGTGTGGCTGATTCTGGGGAGGGTCTGAAGCGGTTGCAGACAAATATAGAGTGGTGTGTGAGTGGAGGAGTCTGCACGCAAACAAGCTTAAGGGAAAGATGGTGACAAATGAGGGGAGTGTATGTGAGTGTGAAAGGTAAAAGATTTAAGGACGTGGGGAGTATCAAGCGTTTAGGGTTGTATGTGGCTGTAACTGGAGGAGTGAGTGTGGAGTGGAGGGAGGGGATTTGTTGTTGCTTTTGAATGGTAAGTGTTGTGGGATGTGGAATTTGGGGATTGAACACTGGGTGGTGTGGGTTGTGTGAAGGAGCGATAATGCCCGGGGCGCTATGTGGAGGTGGAGTTGAGGTGTTTTAGAAATGTGATTGGTGTTGTCGGGATGGAAGAGATGAGGTGAGGTGGAGGGACCGTGATGGTGGTGGATGACAAGTGGGGGACAATCGTGGGTAGGTGGGGTAGTTTGGTTGTGTGGAAGGAGTGAATGGGGAGGAACTGGCTAAAAGGACCATGGAGGAGAGAAATGAAAAGGTAGAGTAAGCTTGTTGAGGTGGAGGCTTTAGATGTGCCTGGAGTGGCTGTCAAGCGGGTAAGAAGGAGTGACGAGGATGGGGGTGAATAAAGGGATATTGTGGATGAATGAAGGGATGACGCAGCCTGAAAGGGTCCTCTTTTCATGAAGAGGGGAGTCTTCATATAATGAAGCTGTGTGGAACAGTTTCTGCTGTGAAAGAGCTGTGCCTTACTGCATTGTTCGTGTCGCGAGCAGTGTGACTGTGAACGAATGACCCTTCATCCCTTGTGCCTGAGTTTTGGTGAACGTTGGGTGGTTTTATTTGTGTTTGACGTTGGTGTGCTTTGATACGAACGCCCCAATTATGAGAGGGAAAGGATTTTGGTAGCCATATGCATATACATTGTTGTCCAGATCAATACAAGTATTAATATTGTTATGGTTATTATTGTTATTCTCATTGTTGTGATTACTGTTAAGGATTTTATCATTGCTGTTAGTACTGAAAATGATAACGTTTATGCTTTTCTTATCATCTTCTATGTCTTTCTTTCTTTATCCTCCACTCCTCTTTTATCTATTACCTCTTTCTTCTCCTCCGCCTCCTACCCTCCTCTTTTTCCTAATCCTCCATGTATTTATCCCCTTCTTCATTCTCCTCCTCTTCCTCCTCATCCTCCTTGTGTTCTTAAATGATCTCAAACAAAACAAACAGTGCTTAGAGGTAGTAAGAAATATAAACAAAATAATTGGATTTATAGGTAGAGGTTTTGATTTTAAATCTGAAGATTTTTTTTTTAATCTGTACAATGCTCTAGTCAGACCTAACCTAGAATGCTGTGTTCAGTGCTAGTCTCCATATCACAAGAAGGATATAGAGAAGTTAGAAAGGCTGCAGTGCAGAGTAACAAATCTCATCCCTAGATTGCAGAACAAGCCGTACGAAGAGCGCTTAAGGGATCTAAATCTGTTCAGTCTCTAGAGCCGGAAACTGAGAGGAGATCTAATTGAGGTCTTTAAGATTGCCAAACTGAATTGAAAACGTTAATATAGAAAAATATTTCATATTGACACCTTCAACACAACTAGGAGTAATGGATGCAAAATTGTTGGAAAACTAATTGAAACAATCGTAACAAAATGCCCTTTCTTCAGTTTCTTTGTTAATATGTGGAATGCTCTACCTCTAACGTCATCAATTGTTACACTGTAGAGGTACTCAAACGTCTCGACATTTATTTAGCTACATCGTTTTGACTAAAATTATTTGCCCCTATATAGAAAAAAAGGGTACCAAAACAGCCATGTAAAATCCAATAGGTTTGTTGGTGTTCGTTCGCCCATGTAAATCCTTTTCCTATCCTTTCTCCTCCCATTCCACCTCTTCCTCCTCCTGCTCTTTTCCTCCTCCTCTTCCCCCTCCTGCTCATTTTAATACTACTCCTCTTTCTTTCTCTTCTTTCTGTTCCCCTTCCTTCTCTTCCTCCTTACTGTAGACCCAATGCCTTCACTCATTTATTCCCGTGCGATTTAGCTCTCTTTGTTAAAAAAAAATAAGGACAAAAACTTTCAAAGTTTCTCGTGGATTCACAAAGGACGCGGACATTTCATATCTCGCAGTTCAGCGCCTTCTGGGGCCACGTACAGTCGGCACAAAGGTTACCGCTAACCCCCGGGCGAACGAAAGATTATGGAATGCCGTGGATGGGCGTAGGACCGACCACACAAATGCCACAAAAGTTACCGGAAAGTTTCACTCACTAAGTGTCGTGATTAGAATTTTTACTTAGCAAAT
>NC_134779.1:77067559-77075059 GCF_046742065.1 Oratosquilla oratoria
AACTTTTCTCAACTCCACTCAGCTCCGCGTTAACCTGGTTCATCTATCATCGTCTCCAGCTTACCTTAGTCCTGGTTTCGAGTCTTTGCTGGGATTTAGACCAACTGAAAAATCTTATCCACCTTTGCAATTCCTGTAGCGCTCAAGGTGGTGACCTGATTCCCATTGAACGATTCTCGCACAATCCCTGATTCACGTGTGAATGCAGAGGTATACCATCTTTTGCATGTGCCACATATGTAAAACCATAGGCTACATCTCATTGAAAGAAATCGGTTAACATTGGACAGACTAAAACATAAAGGTTATTCATTTTGTCTTGGATTTCTGTGTACATAGATTGAAGTCAATGGCTTCGGCCGCAGGTAGATGCGTTCTGACACAAGGTGTTCACCACATGTGATCATACACAATTTGCAGAAGCTATATTGATTTTTTTTATTTGTATCTATTATTCTCAATCCATCTAAACAAGGCAATGATGTCCTTCAATTTTGCTATTCTTATAAAAGAATTTTAGTTTCTACAAGAAACAATTATGTAAAATAACTACGAGTTAATCTGTAACTTGGAGTTACGAACTAAGCATTTGCCTCATTTACGAACCAAGCACTTGCCTCATTTAGGTGAATAGAGTATATACAAGTCTTATTCCAATATTCTAGTCTCTAAGGAAAGATGACCACTGGAAATCCTGAAATATCTGATGATATACATGCATACTGTTTTTCTTTTCTTTAATTGGAAATACAATAAAAGTGAATGATTGGTGTGAATGGTTGTAAATTGCCTTTTTACCTTGTAATATCCTAAAATATTCGTACTTGCTCTCATTACAATCACGATAAAATTATTTGTGTGTTGAGGGGTCAGAAGTACTAGTATCTTCAGTATTCGACTGCACGTCTAAAGCTTAGGTTGACATATTTAAATACTGATTCATTCCCATTTACTCGTCAAATTTTTCCCTTCAGTGGCTACTTTTCTGGTCAGTCTTCATTAGCAAGACTCCTCCTAAAATAAAAAAGGAAAGGTCAACTCGGCCCTTTGAATTCTTATGGCGCAATATTTTTATAATATTTTCGAGCCAAGCTGAAACAGGTAAAATTCCCATCGCTTCCAATACGTGCGTAAGGGGACTCAAACCCAGATCACCAGAACTGATTTCCTCCAAGGCCGGCAGTCAAACCACTCAACCACTTGAAGAAAATAGAATTAACTCTCTCCTGCAATATGAGACTACTCCTGGGTATTGTCGTGTAATGGAGAGTTGACGATGGAGATTGTTGTGGATCGCTGAGAAGAAATGGCCCTGGTGCCGAAGAACAGGACTCAACTTGGAAGGAAGCCAGTGGTGGCGGTGGTGGCCGAGGTGATGGTGATTATGATTTTAGTGGTGGTATTAGTGACAGTGATGATGTTGTTGGTGATGTTAGCAACAGTGATGGTAGTGTTGTGATGGTGGCAGTGATGATGGTGGTGGTGTAGGTGGTGATGATAGTAATGGTAGTGGTGGTGATGGTGATGACGGAGGTGGAGATTATCGAAGTGGTAGTTGGAGTGTTATTGGAAGTGGTGGTGGTAGATACAGCGAGGGTTGTTAGTTTTAGTGATAGCGATAGTGGCAGTGACAGTAGTAGTAGTAGTGGTTGTGTTTACGGTTGTGGTCGTGGTCGTAGTCGTAGTTGTAGCAGTCTTGATGGCAATAGAGGAGGTGGTACTGATAACGTTAGTGGTGGCAGTGATGGTAGTAGTGAAGATGTAGGCGTTGGTAGTGCGTTGGAGATAAGAATGAACAAAATAAAAAAGATGGCCCGAGTCTACATCCGGTATCACTATTGTTGTTGTTGTTGCCGTTGTTTTTGGTGTTGCCGTGGCTGTTGTTCTTTGCTCCAGAGTAAGACAGGGCTCGAGCCAGGAAACTACACTTTATGTCCTGGAAAACATCGCCTAAAGGTGATGGACTCACTCTGTCCAAACTAACTTGATGTTCCTACTACTTAAATTATTACAAGAAACGAAGATAAAACTTCTGATTGAAATACATAGGCACCTGGGTATTCATTTTTTTAATTACCCGCATTTCCTATTGACCTGGTATGTATATACGGATAGATGTATATATAGGCAGGTGGAAAGATGAGAAACGAGTTGATTGACTAAAAACAAAATCTGCACAGGTGCCTTTCTCAAAAATGTATTATTAATAAATATACCATATCATATGATATTGGACGCAGGTCAGTATATGGTTTAATCTACGGTTGATATGCGCGCAGTTTCACTACTTAAAACGTAACATTAATCATTCCCTCTAAACTCTTACCCAAAAACTTGTTCTTTCAGTCATTATTTATCTATTATGTTTTCTCGAATAGTTCTACATGTAATATTTCAATATGTGCTTCCCTGTCTAAATGCTATGCATGTACCTCATTGGGGAAACGCGTGTAAATGTGTGTGCATATATATATATACACACATATATATATATATGTATATATATATATATATGTATGTATATATGTACATATATATATATATATATATATATATATATATATATATATATAAACCACAATGCACTTTAATTCTAAGCCATCAATATCAGAAGAACCGTGGAAGCACCGCAGAAATTGAAACGTGGTACGCCCAAGGACTCGAACCTACGGTCCGCACGTGACCAGTGCAGCATTAACTGAAACCATTACACCATCAAAAGATATATAAATTGCGCGCAACTTTTCTTATATATTTGTATGCTCAAGTTACATGCACATACACGAAAGTTTGCGTTCAACCCATCTCCACTATGATAGTACAACTGCTAAGTATACGAACGCGGGAAAGTATTTGTGCAACACTGAATGGGTCCCAGTGGTTAGAGATACAATTTTATCAACCACAATGTACTTTAATTCTAAGCCATCAACATCAGAAGAACCGTGGAGGCAACGCAGAAATTGAAACGTGGCACGCCCGAGGACTAGAACCTAAGGTCCGCACATGACCGGTGCAGTATTGACTTAAACCATTACACCATCAAAAGAGATATAAGTTGCGCGCAACATTTCACATATATTTGTATGCTCGAGTAACATACACATACACGAAAGTTTGCGTTCAACCCATCTCCACTATGATAGTACAACTGCTAAATATACGAACGCGAGAAAGTATTTGTACAACTCTGAATGGGACCTATTTAGTGTTATGTATATACACATACATATGTAAATATATATATACTGTATATATATATGTATATATATATAAATATATATGTATATATATATATATATATATATATATATATTTATATATATTGTTACAGTCATGTGGTTAAAGCTCTCCATCCCCGGTCTTCATTGGGGTCATGGTATACTTTGATGCCCCGGATAGACTTCTGCACACGACCGCTTGGCACCTCAAAGTCGTTTCGGGTTTAGTACACATGAGAAGGCATATTAAAGGGCTAGGAGAGTAAAGATCCATTAGACCTATGATGAAAATTTGGCAGATTTAATGAAGATTATAGAAAGTGGGACTATGTGCAAAAGTGCAATATTTGGGCTTAGGGTTCTGGTCGCTGGGACACAAAAGCTTCGATCGCAAGGAGCAAAGCGTTATTTTCTTCAGAGCGTAGCTGATATCACATTATATTTGCATTTAATGTAGCAAATGACCAAGTTTATTGACAGAAGATACAAGCTCCATTGAGTCAATTTTTTATTCTGATTTCTCGTTTTCTGTAAGAAGTTCTGAGGGTTGTGATCTATATAGACCTTTATAGGATGGGCTGAAGAGCCTAGATAAGCTTCAAAGTGTTAGAGGGAAGAAATAAGAGCAAGCGTTTCCTTTTCAATAGTAAAGTAGGATTTTTGGTGGGGCAGTAAGTTTTTACTGTAATACGCTATAAAATATAATGTCGATTTTTTTCTGATAGTAGAACTACACCTATTCCAGTTTCACTGGCATCGAGTTGAAGATGAAATGGTTAAGCTATATCAGGTGCTTGAAGAACTGATGAATTTGTTACCAAGTTGGTGAGTAGTTTGGCTAAATCCCAGGAATTCTTCACGAATCTTTCGTAATAACCGGCCATATCAAGAAATCATCTGAATTGTTTCTTGGTTGTGGGAGGGGGAACCTCCTTCAAGGTTTGGGTCTTAAGATTTACGCTTTACCTTAGAGTCTCCAACCATAAACCCAAGAAAAGGAAGCTGAGCTTTACCAAAGTCACACTTGGCGAGGTTGATGGTCAGGTTGACCTGGTTTACTCTGAGAAGGAAAGAACGTAAGTATATGATATGATCAGACCAGTTATGACTGAAGATAACAGTGTCATCCACATAGCTACGTACTTCTTCAAGTCCTGCTGTTACACTATTAATCAACCGCTGGTAGGTTGCGGAGTCGTTCTTTAAGCCAAATGGCGTAACCTTGAATTGAAATGGCCCATCAGATGTAACAAAAGCAGTTAGCTCCTTAGATAGAGGTGATAGAGGAACACCATAGTATCCTATAAGCATATCTAACTACGTAATATATTTAGTTGTACCGATATCGTCGATTACATCATCGATCCTTGGCAGACGAAAAGCATCGATTGTGGTGTGGCTATTGAGACGCCGGTAGTCCATACAGAGCCTTTAGCTGTTGCCCGACTTGGGCCCCAGTGTGTATGGAAAGGTCCACGCCAATAATACTTCTTCTTTGAAGAAGAATTTATATCATATGCTCAACAATGCATTTGTATACGATTCAGGAAATTAATTTTATATAATTAAGATAGAGATTTGAAAGCTGTTTACCTAAATTTACGTTTATCAGATGTGCAGTAAATAATCTTTTGCCATTATTAATATGCACGAGGCAAAAGTAGAGAAGAAAAGGTAAAAGGCACAGATGGAGAGGTTATAATGGAAGAGAAGGCAGTGAGAAGAAAGTGGGCAGTGAGAAACGTAAAGAAAATGAACGTGATGAGTGAAGAAAATGAAGGTGAAATAAAGAAAGATGAAGTGAAGGCAGCTGTTAAGATGATGAAAGTAGGTAAGGCATCTGGGTTGGATGGAGGCCATACAGAATGTCTGAAAAAGGGACTTAACTATAAATATAAAGGAGCATAAAAATACTGTAAAGCACGGAAAAGAAAACTCAGTTTTATTCTTTCATTCAAGTCTCTTAGATCGTCGAATAAATTGGAAGAATGTAGCTACAGTATATCCTTCAATTTGTAGTTTCAAAAGAAAAAAAATTGAATCTTTATTAAACAATTTCCTAAATTTAACACATCAAAAGGTCACCAAATGCTATTACTAACTTGGCAATAACCAAACTTATTTTCAAGGAAAAAAAAAGTCCGACCCCATCAAGGACACGTGACTAGAGGCTTCCCTAGTGCCTTTTTGTAGTATTTCTCTCTGTATATATGTTCTTGTCTTCTTATTCTATGTTTGTACCTCGTGAAGAAGATCACAATCAGTGGTCGAAACCTGTGGTTTACTCTGTATCTCAGCTTATTTTTCTCCGAGATTGGGTCTAGTTTGTATTTTGCTCATGTACTCTTGCAGCTACGTCATTTAATATATATATATATATATATATATATATATATATATATAGATACATATATATGCGTATATACGTTTATTATATGCATAATCTAAGAACAACGTGAGGAATTAATGTTATGATTATTCAACAATCATGTACGCTATTATTTTCTTTTTCAAAGGAAACCAATATATCTACCTGCAAATAAAATCAAACAGAACCAACAGGTCTTCATTTATTGCACCATCAAACTGATTAGTCCCATTAGTCTACCGTGTAAGTTCACATTAACCTCGGGTGAATCAGACTTTAGTTGTTCTCAATAGATCCATTAGTCAGTCAATCAGTCATTGGGGTACGCTATCGTGTGGACTTAGTCATGATCAAATTACTCCTCCATTCCTGGGAAGGGGAGATATATTCTTCCTTGATAAGTACCAAGGCAGGCACCCGAACCATCCTACATTACGAGATATGACGTCATTTGTTAATCGCATATATTTCCAATATTTTGTACCTTACGTTATGCCTAGAAAGATGACAACCCTGGAGGACCGGAAAAAAGGTTGTGACCAAGCTAATATTACTATGTATGTATGTATGTACGTACGTATGTATGTATGTATGTATGTATGTATGTATGTATGTATGTATGTATGTATGTATGTATGTATGTATGTATGTATGTATGTATGTATGTATGTATGTATGTATGTATGTATGTATGTATATAAATCGTTAGTTCGTCCACATTTGGAATATGCTGTTTCCGTATGGTCACCGAATCTCATTAAAGACATTGACAGACTGGAAAAAGTACAACGGCGAGCCACAAAACTGATTCCAAATATCAAAAATATATCATACGAAAATCGACTAAAGCACATGAATCTGTTTTCCCTAAAAAAGCGTAGACTCAGAGGTGACTTGATACAGATCTTTAAGATTCTAAAGGGAATTGACAACATCAAAAGTGACCAAATTTTCACATTGAATGAGAATCAGACAAGAAACAATGGTCTCAAACTGTCCGGAAATAGATTCAATTTGGAAGTAGGTAGAAACAACTTCGCCAACCGTGTAGTTAATGAATGGAATAAACTTCCTGCACAGGTAGTGCAATGTAGTTCAGTTCGAAGCTTTAAGAATCATTTAGATAAATACTTAAGTAAGATGCTGTAATGATTATAATTTATCTTATATTATTTGTTTTTGTTTTGTTATCATTTGTCTGTCTGATTTTCATTTATTATTAGTTATATGTTAATTTATTATTTACTATTTACCTGTTTGTTTATTATTTTAACTATACCTATGTATTTATTTATGTATTTTATTCGTTATTTACATTAATATAGTTTCTATTTATTATTCTATTATTAATATATGACATATATATGTGTATATGTATGTATATATGTGTATTTTTTTTTCTGCATCCGACCTAGATATGGATCAAAAGGTCTCCTGTCGGCATGCTCCGCCTTTGTAATCCTTTGTAATCCTTTGTTTGTATGTATGTATGTATGTATATATGTATGCATGTATGTATGTATACATATATATATATATATACAGTATATATATGTATATATATATATATATGGCACTAGAAATATTTCCACTGGGAAAATTGCCACTGGGAAACGTTGCCACTGGGAACATTTTCAGTGTGAGACCATTGCCACTGGGAACATTGCCACTAGGAACATTACCAATGTTGGATAATTGCCACTGGGAACATTGGCATTCTTTTCAACACATGTTTGTAGCCTTATAGTTGAAATCAATTTTTTATTTAAAAAGACAATTAATGATTTATTTAAAAAACATTATTATATCTAGAAATCGAATTTATATAAAGGTATATTTTATGAGTAATAGTATCATTAAAAATTGAATAGATTTGAAAATTAATAAATGATTCAAATAGCATTTACATAT
>NC_134779.1:77080059-77082559 GCF_046742065.1 Oratosquilla oratoria
TACATATACATATACATACACATATACATATACTGAAATATGTAAGACAGATGAGTGGATGGGTGGTGAGATAAACACAGGGAACCGTTTAGGGATTTATTCTGACGTTTCGTCCTTACCAGGACTTCTTCAGAGTATATGCACATTCAAATCATTCACCCCCTAAATACCCGCCGAATCTATCCGCGTTCCACCATGATCGACCTGACCTCTCGTCCTCCTACGCTCTGCCTCGCGAAGTACCAAGCGGCTGGCCGTCTTTGTTAATTTAATAAACCCATCGCGGTGGTTGTTGTTTGGATGGGAAGCGATGTAAGCTGCTTCAGTTATTTTCCTTCTTTTCTTAGGAAGTCCTTTCTGCAGCACCTCTACTTTGTTCCAGTCTGGTAAGTGGCCGTGAGTATCCACATGAACCACTAGCGAGTTTGATACTCGGTGTGCCTTGATGTCATTCCTGTGCTCAATTGTCCGTTTCTTAATACCTCGGCTGGTTTCCCCGTAGTAGCTCACAGGACAGTTTCCACACGGTATCTTGTAGACGACACTGTTTTCTTCCCCGTTGGCCACGACTTTATTCTGGTTCTTAACAATGTCTCCTATTTTCGTTCCCGTGCTGATCGCAGCAGGGGTTATTTGTCCGTGCCAAACTCGAGCCACTCAGGCGCGTTAGGACAGTTGCTCACTAGAGCCGGCATCAAGATTGCGATCAGCACGGGAACGAAAATAGGAGACATTGTTAAGAACCAGAATAAAGTCGTGGCCAACGGGGAAGAAAACAGTGTCGTCTACAAGATACCGTGTGGAAACTGTCCTGTGAGCTACTACGGGGAAACCAGCCGAGGTATTAAGAAACGGACAATTGAGCACAGGAATGACATCAAGGCACACCGAGTATCAAACTCGCTAGTGGTTCATGTGGATACTCACGGCCACTTACCAGACTGGAACAAAGTAGAGGTGCTGCAGAAAGGACTTCCTAAGAAAAGAAGGAAAATAACTGAAGCAGCTTACATCGCTTCCCATCCAAACAACAACCACCGCGATGGGTTTATTAAATTAACAAAGACGGCCAGCCGCTTGGTACTTCGCGAGGCAGAGCGTAGGAGGACGAGAGGTCAGGTCGATCATGGTGGAACGCGGATAGATTCGGCGGGTATTTAGGGGGTGAATGATTTGAATGTGCATGTACTCTGAAGAAGTCCTGGTAAGGACGAAACGTCAGAATAAATCCCTAAACGGTTCCCTGTGTTTATCTCACCACCCATCCACTCATATACATATACATATACATGCACTCATATACATATACATATACATATACATATACATATACATATACATACATATATATATATATATATATGTATACATATATATATATGTATATATATAAATAATATATATATATATACATATATATATATATATATGTATATATGTAAATATATATATATATATATATATATACATATACATACGCACACACACACACACACACACACACACACACACACACACACACACACACACACACACACACACACACACACACACACACACACACACACATATATGTATATACATATATATATATACATTTCTTATCGTTTCTCAAATTCTTAGACTAACATATTTCAGCATAGCTGCACTTTATTTTGTTACAACTTTGCTTATTTTCATTGCTTTTTGGTTTTATATTCTTTATTTTTTACATTTTCTTTTATTTGTTTAAGTGTGCATTTAAGCTTATAATTTCTTGTTTAGATATCTATCAACTTAATTATTCTACTATTTTGTATATGCTTACTTTGACCTATTTATTATATTATTGATGATTTTATATGCTAATATTCTATTTATCAGCTTATCATTTATGTTCATACTTATGTTATTTATTGATCGATTCATTTATTTAATTGATCTATTTTGTATTCATTTACTTGGTTGTCCATATATTTATTACCTTCTTTATTTACTTATTTATTTACATATTTATTCATTTACTCATATGATTGGATTTTCTCACTATTCTTTGCTCAGAACCCGATGAATCCGCACCCAAACTTCCCGACCAGAGCTTCGTGGCGAGTTTGAATCATGCCCCGTGGATGCACAAATGCCCAGAAACAGATATATAGAAATAGGCAAAAAGTATATATAGATTGAATGAAAAAATTTCCACGTGTGTGATAGGATGCGAATGCAACTGTCTCAATTCTATCTCTCGCGTTGTGGTGACGAAATATACGAGGAAAATTTTTGTTGTGTGATATCGCTCATTCAGGAGAGAATGGGGTTGGGATATGCAAGCGCACTCACGGTCAAAAGTCCTAATTCGCTGGTGCTTCCAGTTTATTAATTAGGTCACAAAATATCATATAATCAACAATATTTCCCGTGCATTATTTTTTAATTTTGTATAAAATACAGCTAGAGTTTATGAACAAAAATTTTAGTTGTACAGATAACCTAATGAAAGGGTGATAATCCTTGAAGTTAA
>NC_134779.1:77100059-77107559 GCF_046742065.1 Oratosquilla oratoria
CAGAGACCAAAATGATGCGCAAAGAGTGGAAGCGCACCACATCCCCTCACCCCCAAGAAGGCTAAAGTGCAGAAGGCCGCAGGGAAGGTCATGTTCTCGGTTTTTGGGATGTCGTGGAGATGCTCTGAAAAAGAAACGCCGCGGTATGCTCACCAAAGGAGTCCGTCTTCTTGCCGACAATGCACCCGCTCATTCATTTCAAGTGGCGGCTGTGGAAGCACGGCGATATGGCTATGGAATCTTGCCGCATCCGCCCTATTCTCCCGATGTCGCCCAAGCGACTTTTTCTTGTTCCCAAAGGTGAAAAATCCACTGTGGGTTCGGCGATTTGATGACACAGATGACGTCATTCAAGAGGTGGAGCAGTGGTTTTCAATGCAACCTGAGGACTTCTACAACGGCTGCTTGCCGGAGGTCAAGAAACGACGGGAGAAACGTGTGATTCTGAACAATGGCTATGTAGAGAAGTGTTAAAGACCACAAACAAAGATGTATATATATATATATATATATATATATATACATATATATATATATGTATATATATACATATATATATATATATATATGTATGTATGTATATATATATATATATATATATATATATATATATATATATATATATATATATATTACTGCTGAATGCTAAAGCACATGTGGCATCAATAATTTTTAGAGAACTTTTCTCTAATTTTCGAAGCCTCATTTTCTCTTCATGGTTCAAACTCTGGAGTAAAGTATGAAAATCGTCAGAATGGTGCTCCATTTTATACCGACAGCTGTTTCAACCATTTCACATGGTCGTCTTCAGGGTAAAACTGAATACAAATGGGAAATACATTGGAATATAAAGGCCCGTGGGCCGTACAAACAACAGAGAAAATAAAAAATGGTGGTATATGATTGGTGGGAATATATGCGGGTGGGCGTCGCCAGGAAAGGGGGCCCCAGTACTACGATGGGTTTATGTCACGTCGGTACAAAATTGAGCACCATTCTGACGATTTTCGTGTTTTCCTCCAGAGTTTGAACCATGAAGAGAAAAGGATACTTGATGCCATATATGCCTTAGCATTCAACAGTAATTGTTTACGAGAAAGACTACCCAAAAAGTGTGTATATAATATATATATATATATAAAAATATAATATATATATATATATATTTATATATATATTTCTAAACAGAAATGTAGTAGCACATATGTAAATGACACACAGGAAACCCACAGTCGGAGAAGATAAACTTCGAATAAAGAAGAATCCTATATTTTGGCTATCAACTGTAGCCCTCTTCAGGAAAGTACATAAGACAGAGGACAGAGGGGACTTATAAGCTACAGAAAAGAGAACGAATGTGGACAGATGGCATCACTCAGGCGCGAGGCAAAATGGGGTGGCGGAGGAGGGTGAGGTGAGGTGAGGGGGGGTTGTAAGCTCCGTACCAACCTACTAAGCGCCGCGCGTGAAATAATGTCAGGAGTCCACTGCCCTTTAGATATATCAATATTGGGGCATTCTTCAATTAATGCTGATTCAACCATTTTTCTCCTGAAACCACAGTGGAACTTGAACACTAATCTGGCCTTACCCCAGTCGAAAGAATGATTCTTATTTTTGACATGAAGAAATACAGCCGAATTTTCTTGCCCATACCTAATTGACCTTTTATATTCTGCCAATCTAGTGTTCAAGTCTCTCCCGGTTTGACCCAAGCAAACCAAATCACAATCTTGGCAGGGCAAACAATAAACACCAGGTGACTCTATTTCCTTCGTTTTTTGTTGAACGTTCACAATTTGCTTACGCACGGTGTTAGGATAGTGATAGGCAATAGTGAGACGCTCATGAGGAAACAACTTGGTAAAATAACTGATGGTTTTACTGAATGGAATTTTTAGGATATCTTTAAAGGAGCGGTGATAACTTGAAGGGACGGAAGTTTTAAAATGGTTGGCCCTAGCCTTACTGATGGCTTGGTCCAGAAAACAATTACCCTCCGTGACCCGTGATCTCTCCCCGTGTTCTGTGGTCATAGGTGTGACCTCCCCTAGTTACAATACGGTGACTTCTCCCCGTGCCTATCATTTCACTTAAAATATGCTCCCTTTTCCTTTTCTTCACTTCAACTGAAGATGCAGAAAAGTCTTTAAAGCGTCTTGATATTTAATTTGTTCTGCTTATGTTTTTTTTGCTGTATTTTTTGTATTTTGTTTACTGTGTGCTGTACTTTTGTGTTCATTATAACTTTTGTGTTTCCTATGAGTTTTAGAAATTTGATTTACTCCCTCTCCCCCTACCAAAAATCTACTTTTCGTAAGCTTGAGAGCTCACAAAAAAATTAATTGATAATTATTTTGCTGTCGTTTTTAACGGAATATATATATATATACATATTTATATATATATATATATATATATATATATATATATATATATATATATATGTATATATATATATGTACATATATATATATATATATATATATATATATATATATATATATATGTATACACTGAATATCTCACTATCGGAGAAAAGAAAGTTATTTGAAGATAAATATATTGTGATTACTAATGTATACGCCACCATATACATGATGAGTAATATCACTCCCTCACTCACTCCCTCACTCAATGCCCGGCCCTTCTAGCTGACTAAGAAACTAAGTCAGCAACCTTCGGGTCTGCAACAACAACTCGACCACCAAACAGACATACGAACGCACATGAACATCTGAGTAACCAAACAAACACAAAACACAAATTAAGTATATTGACGATCCCCCCTGGACATATATATACATATTTAGTTATTAAGTAAATCACACCCTGTAATCCCAGGATACTAACCTTAGGAGATGACCGTGATCTTGCTCAAATAAAACAATAAAAGATTATGCGAGCATGACGCGTCATAAGTGCTGAGATTGTCAACTTCCGGCGAATGACCACCAGGGTAGGTGGCCGGAGAGAGCAGTTGGGACGATGACGGGTGTTGTGCAACAAGAAGTGGTGTGATAAACATGTTATATATGTAACCACATTAATGTATCGTTCTGTTTAACAGTTGACAGTGTATATACCATAACTGCAAAACCTGAAAGCTTTGAATAAAATGGTATAAACTTAATACGAATCTACATATACCAGTACCCCGTACCTAGTGAACGATACATTATTACTGGTGGCAAGCGGTGACCGCGCCCACGTCTCTAAAGAAACAAACTAACTACGAGAAAAAAGACTATCGAGGACTCATCCTGCGCACCCCTCTGCACCAATTGTGTTCCTCCAAAAGAAGCGGTGGTGAAAATTTCTCACCACCTGGTGGCAGCAAAACCACACCATGCACAACATCTACGTTATCGCCGACTCAACAATAATTACCAGCCTCTAAATAAGGTAACCCAACCAACACCCTTTTCAAATACGTAATAGTATCATTACTACTATTACCTTACCTATCCATTTCTGAATCCCTGATACTGCTTTCCTTTTTTTTTTTACGAGAATATCAACGAGCCATCGCTTGAGGACAAACCTCATCCGCTCACCCTCACCACTCACCCGAGTGTCGCGTTCCACCGAGAACCACAACGTCAGCAATTATCACAGCTGCACGTCATAATACAAATCGCTTCAAGCACGGTATTAAGGTAACCTACACGCCTTTAGATACCCACGTGCTCAACGCACGTACACCTTAGCCATATAACAACTATGTAATCTCGCACTTATATTAGCATATTGTCATTTAGAAGTTTTTTTTTTTCTCTCCAAAAATTATCATTAAGTAATACCCTTTAATCTGCCAATTACAAATATACATATATATTCAACAGTTAATATTATTACATAATATAATATTCATATGCATTCTTCTAGTTAAGTAATTCTTGTTTAAACAAATAGCTCTTATATGTTTAAAATTCAATATTTACATAGAACTTATACATTTTTATCAATGTAACCTACTTTACTGCTGTAAAAAAAAATTTATGAACAACCATAATTAATTCTATTATAAGAATAATATCACAATAATTAACTCCTTATTATATAATATTAATTCCACATTTTATTACTATTTTATATATACACATATATTTTTATGATTTTTGTAATCCCATTACTATATCCCCCTTCCCATATCTAAGCATAACATAATACCCTTAGTTACTATATACCTATTATTCATATTTTAACAGCTCCTTTTTTCTTAGATTACAAATCAAAACTAACTATTAACTAATACATGATTTAACAACATGGCCTTTGCCACCAGATCAAAACTAAAAAGTTTACATAGCGTCTTCTCAAAGTCTAGAGAAGAAAAACACCAAAATGACATATCCAGTGACAAAGAGGAAATACACACAGAAGACTTAATTGACAATGACAATACCTCTGACCAGTTAAATAATCCTGACAAAACTAATCCTAATGCAGATACCCCTATAACTCCCCTTTATGAGAACGATGTCTTACCTTTTTTCAACCAGCTTCCTCAAGTAGACCCCTTTCACCCCTCACAATCACAACCACCCATTCCTCCCATCCAACCAAATATGCAAACAAAACCTCCTATAAACCATAATCCATCCAACCCCCATATCCCAACACATAATAACCCCCCTCCCATTCAGCAACAGTACCAAAACTTCCCCCTTCCTTCCCCCCATACCCCACCTGTTCAAACCCACTCCATACCATACTAACAGACCACCAACCACTAGTCTATCTTTTTAACTCCAAAGACTTACATGGGAGAGTTGCTAGATGGAAAACAACTCTCCTTGATTACGATCCCATGATCGTATACTTAGCTGGGAAAGCTAACGTAGTGGCAGACTGCTTGAGCAGACAAACTCACATCACCCCCATAACCCAAACCACATGCATACCTATGCAAGAACTCAGGGATGAAACTGACGGAGACCCAATATGGTCTCCAATAAAACAGCATCTCATCTCACAAACCCCCTTACACTCCCGACCACCTGTCCCTATTGAGGAACTCAATCTGGTCGACGGAGTCATAAGGAGAACCATTAATACAAGAGAGGTTACTGTTATCCCCAGAGCCCCAGTCCCCAAGGTCCTACACATATTGCACGACAGTGCAATGGGAGGCCACTCGGGCAGAGATAAGACACTAAACACTGCTAGGCACACATATTATTGGCCTTACATGAAAAGAGATATAACCACACACATAGATTCTTGTGTAACTTGCAAACAATTCAGAGGCCCTAACCTGAAGCAAATCAACATAAAAGATATCCCACTCCCTGCTGAACCATGGGAAACACTTGGCATTGACCTACTGAAAATGCCAACGAGCCATCAAGGTTCCAATTATGTACTCACAGCAGTTGAGTATTTATCTAAATACACAATCTTAATACCACTCCAGGACAAAACAGCAGAGACTGTAGCCAAAACCCTGGTCAACAATATCTTTTGTAAATACAACATACCACACACAATGTTATCTGACAATGGCTCAGAATTCAAAAATGAAGTGATGCGCGAAATAGCACACCTCTACAACATTGACCAAACATTTGCCACTGCATACCACCCCCAGGGAAACGGTCTGACTGAGCGAACAAATCGCAAGGTCCTAGAAATTCTCAGACCATTGGTCAATGACCTCATGGACACTTGGGAAGATTGGCTACCACAGGTACAAGCCAGTATCAATAGCACAGTCAATTCCGCAACAAAGATGTCCCCACATGAAATCATTTTCGGCCAACCAATGCGCCTACCCTACCAAATATTCAACCAACCCCCCCCCACCCTTATACAACCTAGATAACCTCGCACACTGCATCAAAAGAGGTATGCAAACAATTTACAAAAAAGTTAGAGCAAACCTGAAAGAAGCCCAGGAAAAGACAAAGACAAAACAACACAAACGGTCAATTCCACTTGACATAGCACCTGACGACACAGTCGGGGTAAAAGACTCAGGTCGAACAAACAAACTCAAACCCAAATTCCTAGGCCCCTTCATAGTCACAAGTTCACTCCCTAACAATGTTTTCCTACTAACAGATCCTTCTGATCACTCCACCTTCACCATACATGGAGAGAAGTTGAGAAAGGTCAAACTGAACCTCGACCCAATCTCACCTCCCATCCACAACCCACCTATCACAGACACACACCAATCACCAATACGCAAGTCTCATCCCATGACTCTGCGTCGACGCAACTAAACATGCACTCTAGCTCTCGCCCCTGAAGATGCAGGACGTCATGTATCTATCAGAGGAGGTTAAAATGGCCCATTTCCAATAAGAACTCTTTTCCACATATCTATAAAACTTCTCTACTTCCTTCCGACCAATATAATCTTAGCGAGAGTCAGATAAACATATCCTCATACACTGAGACATAACCTTCATCCTCCAAAAGTAAATACATCATTAATTACCCACCTTAAACATCGACTACTTTTGACATGGACTCATTCGACTTACATCATAGGATTCTTCCATATAACTCCACAGCCCTTTCCCTCTTAATCATGCTCTTTATACTAATAATAATAATCATATTCTGTTGCATGAAGTAACACCTTCCAAAACCTTTCCACCTCCATACCCAAATTGTTGTAAACCTAGATTAAGTTTATTCTTGTGTCTCACCCAATATCTTAAATACTATAAAAATTCATACAGAAACTATATATCCATACTATGAAATAAAACAAGTGCAATGTGACACACCAAACTGACCATAGAACAGTGTCTAGAAAAACAACACTCCCAACAGTGATAGTGTTAAACCATAAAAACAATAACATTTAAAAAGTGAATTAAACAGTGTATGTGAAATCCAATAGAACATGTAATCTGGTGAGACACAACGTTACACTTCTGAGACACACCTACGCTACCCCTTAATTACAGTTCATGATCCCCCTTGGGACCTCAGATTCACTTCAACAACACCCCCCCATCTGCACATTTTTAACCCCACAGGATTTTGTGTCTCTGAATTTTTTTCTCGATGTATTACCCATATAAATACTTTTGTAAACCATGTACCCTAGGTGCCGGGAGCCACCTAACCCCAGGGGGAGAGCGATATGTATACGCCACCATATACATGATGAGTAATATCACTCCCTCACTCACTCCCTCACTCAATGCCCGGCCCTTCTAGCTGACTAAGAAACTAAGTCAGCAACCTTCGGGTCTGCAACAACAACTCGACCACCAAACAGACATACGAACGCACATGAACATCTGAGTAACCAAACAAACACAAAACACAAATTAAGTATATTGACGATCCCCCCTGGACATATATATACATATTTAGTTATTAAGTAAATCACACCCTGTAATCCCAGGATACTAACCTTAGGAGATGACCGTGATCTTGCTCAAATAAAACAATAAAAGATTATGCGAGCATGACGCGTCATAAGTGCTGAGATTGTCAACTTCCGGCGAATGACCACCAGGGTAGGTGGCCGGA
>NC_134779.1:77112559-77115059 GCF_046742065.1 Oratosquilla oratoria
TGCAAAGATAGTGTGTGGAACAAGGAGGGTAGGAGGAAACAGAGGGAAAGGTAGTGAGTGGTGGGATGAGGAAGCAAAGAAGGGTGTAGAAGAGATGAAGCAGGCTTTCATAGATTGCTTACAAATTAGGTCGAGTTAATCGTATGAAAGGTACAAACTAAAGATAAGAGAAGTAAAGCATAAGATAAAGGAGGCAAAGAAGAGAGCAGATGTGAAATGGAGTAGGAGTATGACAGAAAATTTTGAATGTAATAAAAATGCGCTGGAAAGAAATTAAGAGAGGAAGAGCAGGTGAATCAAGTAGAGAGGAGAAGGTAAAACGTGCAGAGAGTGAGATGATAATGGAAGTGAAGGCAGTAAGAGGAAGGTTGGCAGAGTTTTTTAGGGAGTTGCTAAATGTAAAGAAGGATTGGGAGGGAAAGATAGTTGTAGTCGGAAGCGTTAAGAAAATGAGAGTGAAGAGTGAGGAAAAAGAAAGAGAAATAAAGAAAGATGAAGTGAAGGCGGCTGTTAAGATGATGAGAGCAGGTAAGGTACCTGGGTTAGATGAATGCCATGCAGAATGTCTGAAAAAAGGGGATACAGTGATAGTGGAATGGCTGATGATGTTATTTAATGCTTGTTTAAGAGAGGGTAGAGTGCCGAAGCGATGAAAGAGTGCCTTTATAGTTCCACTTTACAAGGGAAAAAAGGACAAGTGTGAGTGTAGTAGTTTCAGAGGGATCAGCTTGTTAAGTGTAGTTGGGAATACTTATGAGAGGGTCTTTATTCAGAGGATTAGGAGTGGAACAGAGCAAGTAATTGGTGAGGAACAGTGTGAGTTTAAGACAGGTAGGGGTTGTGTAGATTAGATTTTTGTGGTAAGACATATATCTGTGAAAGCTATAGGAAAAGGTAAGGATGTTTTTGGGCTTTTATGGATCTCGAATATGCTTATGACAGGGTAGACAGGAAGTCACTGTGGGAGGTATTGCAGATATATGGGATAGGAGGAAAGCTGTTAAGAACATAAGAACATAAGAATAAAGGGGACTGCAAGGGACTATAAGGCCTACACTAGGCAGCTCCGTATCCATCACCACCTGTCATCCTCATAAATAAAGTTCTTTAATCGTTTTTTAAAACAATTGATAGTTTCAGCGCTTACTACATGGTTACTAAGGTTATTCCATTCATCGAACACCCTATTAGTAAACCAATTCTTGCCTATTTCCTTCTTAAATCTAAATCTGTCCAGTTTATACCCATTACTGCGAGTCCTGCCCTGTTGTTTCATTATGATGACCGTGTTTGCATCACCTTTGTTATAACCTTAGATACACTTGAACACTTTTATTACATCACCCCGCACTCTGCGTTTTTCCAGAGAGTGTAAGTTTAGGTGCCTAAGACTCTCTTCTTAAGGCAATTTTCTGAGTCCATGGAAAGAGCAGTCAAGAGTTTTTACGGAAGTAGTAGAGCTTGTGTTAGGATTAAAAATGGAGAAAGTGAGTGGTTTGAGGTAAAGGTGGGACTTTGTCATGGATGTGTTATGTCGCTCTGGCTGTTCAATTTATACATGGATGGAGAGAGGCGAATGCAAGGGTTGTGGGTCAGGAATTAGAGATGGTAAAAGAAAATGGAGAAAAGTGTGAGATAAGCCAATTGTTGTTTGCTGACGACACTGCACTTGTAGAAGGATCATAGGAGAGATTGTGGAAGTTACTAATAGAGTTTGAGAAGGTGTGTGAAAGAAGGAAGTTGAAGATAAATGTGGGGAAAAGTACGGTGATGAGACGTACAAGGGGAGAAAGTGGTAACAGATTGGAAATGAGTATTAAGGGAGAAAAACTGGAGGAAGTAGATAGTTTTAGATACTTGGGTGCAAATGTCACAGGAAAGGGAGGAGTGGTGGGTGAAGGTAGAATGTAGATTGAGAGAAGCGAGTAAATGCCTTTGGGGATTCTAAATTGTAATGAGAAATAGACATTTGAGGATGGATGCTAAGAAAAGATTGTATGAATGAGCGATTGTGCCAACAGCACTGTACGGGGAAGAAATATGAAACATAAAATGGGAAGAGAGAAAGAGTTTGAAAGTGTTTCAGATGAAATGCCTGAAAAGTATGATAGGGGTTACTAGGCTGGATAGCGTGAGAAATGAGGAGGTGAGGACGAGAACAGGGATGGAATGGGAGTTGGGTAATAGGGTTGGTGAAAGAATATTGGGATGCTTTGGATACATGGAAAGAATGAGTGAAGAAAGGTTAATAAAAGAGGTGTGGAAGGCAGAGGTGGAAAGAGTGAACACCAGGAGACGACCTAGAATGACATGGATGAATGGGGTAAAAAGGGGCATTGTGAAAGAGGTGAGAGGACAGAAGATAGGGGTGAATGGAGAAGGATTGTGTATGGATGATGCTGTGATGCATGAGGGGGAGTGGGTGTGAGATGGGGGTGAGGGAATATGTATAAGAAATAAATTGACGCAGCCCGAAGGAATTTCTCCACGTCATCTCCTT
>NC_134779.1:77145059-77147559 GCF_046742065.1 Oratosquilla oratoria
GATAGGCAGGAAAAGGTAGTTCCAGTGGGAAGCGCCAAGAAAAAGAGAGTGAGGAGTGAGTAAAATGGAGGAGAAATAGGGAAAGATGAAGTGAAAGCAGCTGTTAAGATGATGAGAGCAGGTAAGGCACCTGGGTTGGATGGATGCTATGCAAAATGTCTGAAGAAACGAGGTACAGTTATGGTGGACTGGCTTGTGAGGCCATTAAATGTTTGTTTAGGAGAGGGTAGAGTGCCAGAGGACTGGAAGAGTGTCTGTACAGTTCCGCTGTATAAAGGAAAACAAGTGTGAGTGTAGTAGTTTCAGAAGGATCAGCTTGTTGAGTGTAGTTGGGAAGGCTTATGTGAGGGTCTTGATTGAGAGGATTAGGAGAGGAACAGAGGAAGTAATTGGTAGGGAACAGTGTCGTTTTAGGACAGGTAGAAGTTGCATAGATCAGATTTTTGTGGTAAGAAAGATATGTGAGAAAGCTATAGGAAAAGGTAAGGATGTTTTTTGTGCTTTTATGGATTTGGAAATGGCTTACGACAGGGTAGACAAGAAGGCACTGTGGGAGGTACTGCAGATATATGGGATAGGAGGAAAACTGTTAAGTCAAGGGTTTTTACTAGAGAAGTAGAGCTTGTATTAGGATAAGAAATGGAGAGAGTTAATGGTTTGAGGTAAAGGTTGGACTTCGTCATAGATGTGTTATGTCGCCCTGGCTGTTCAGTCTATACATGGATGGGGTGGTGCAAGAGGTGAATGCAAGGGTAGTGGGTCAGGGGGTGGAGATAGTTGAAAGAAAAGGGAGAAGAGAAAAGTGGGAAATAACCCAGTTATTGTTTGCTGACGACACACAGGATCAAAGGAGGGATTGAGGATGTTAGTGACAGAGTTTGAGAAGATGTGTGAAAGAAGGAAGCTGAAGATAAATGTGGGCAAAAGGTGATGAGATGTACAAGGGGAGAGAGTGACAGCAGGCTGGAAGTAAGCATTAAGGAAGAGAGACTGGGAGAAGTGGATAGTTTTAGATAATTGGGTGCAACCGTGGCATGAAAGGGAGGAGTGGGGATGAAGGTAGAATGTAGATTGAGAGAAGCGAGTAAATGCCTTGGTGGATTAAAAAGTGTAATGAGGAATAGACATCTGGGAATGGATGCTAAGAGAAGGTTATATGAAGGAGCGGATGTCCCAATAGCACTGTACGGGGCAGAAACATGGAACATAAGAGAGGAAGAGAGAAGGAGTTTGAATGTGTTTGAGATGAAATGTCTGAGAAGTATGATAGAGGTTACTAGGCTAGATAGATTGAGAAATGAGGTGAGAAGGAGAACTGCGGTGGAAAAGGAGATGTCAGATAGGACTGATGAAAGAGTATTGGAATGGTTTGGACACATGGAAAGAATGAGTGAAGAAAGATTAGTTAATGAGGTGTGGAATGCAGAGATGGAGGGAGTGAATTTGAGTGGATGACCAAGGATGAGACGGATGGATGGGGTGAAAGGGGCATTACAAAAGAGAGGAATGTCTGTTGAGGAAGGACAGGAGAGGACAGAAGATAGTGGTGAATGTGAAAGGGTTGTGTATGGATGATGCTGTGATGCATGAGGGGGAGTGGGTGGCGAATGGGGGTGGGGGGTGGGGAAGTATGTATGAGGGAAAAAAATGACGCATCCCGAAGGGATTTCTCTCCGTCTTCTCCTTTTCTGCATGAGGGGACGGAGAGGGGGGGGTCGCCGAATTAATGAAGCGGCCTTGCTGTGGATGTGCTGTGTCTTGCGACACTGCTTCTGACCCAGGGCAGTGGACAGGATCCAGGGATGACCCGTCATCCAAGAGGTGCCAAGATAAAAGGGAGGGAGGAGGGTAGAGGTGAACTGGAATATGTAGGGAATGGAATGAGTGGGAGTGGTTTCTATGCCTTTTTCTTTTTGGCTACCCCCCGTGTAAGGGGGAAAAAGCCTTTGGTATATGTATGTATGTATATGTATGTGTATGTATATGTATATGTATATGTATATGTATATGTATATGTATATGTATATGTATATGTATATGTATATGTATATGTATATGTATATGTATATGTATATGTATATGTACATATATATGTATATGTATATGTATATGTATATGTATATGTATATGTATATGTATATGTATATGTATATGTATATGTATATTGTTTATGTATATGTATATGTATTTATGAAGCGGTCTTATACTGTGGATGTGCCGTGTCCTACGACACTGCTTCCGACCCATAGCAGTAGACAGGATGCAGTAATGACCCGTCATCCAGGATTTGCCAAAATAAGAGAGGGTGTTCCATAAAGCCCGTGTGGACTTTAAAGAATATAACTTTGTAAGTAAAGGTGGTAGAAAAAATCTGTAGAAAGTGTTATAAAGTTTCATGTTCCTAGTTTTAAGTATATTTATTGAATCATTCTTCACCTTAAAATTTGTAGAAAAAAAAATTAGATAAGTAATTTTTTTCAGAATCCCTTTGACTACGGCT
>NC_134779.1:77175059-77177559 GCF_046742065.1 Oratosquilla oratoria
AGATTCGGTGACCATACGGAAACAGCATATTCCAAATGTGGACGAACTAAGTATTTATATGGCTTGTTAATGAGTCTGTGAGAATAAACACAGTGTGAGATCGAAACCTTTATTGGTACGACGTTTCGCTTGTTACAGCTTTTTCAAGTACAGACATGGCAAACACTCTGAGTATATATATGCCAACGGGGAAGGAACTGGGAGAGGTTATCAGGGAGGGGTGGGTGGTAGGTGGAGGGGCGGGGGTGTGAGAAGGGGGACGGGTGGGACTTGGTGGAGATAAAGGAGGACACTTCGGACAGTTTGTTGAAGTGGACTAAGGGGAACATTTCATACATTTGTATAATGCGGGTAATAGATGGATGATAGGAAGGGCGATGTTAAACATGCCTCTGTTCTGCTCAATGGTTTTGAAGCTTTGAATGGCGGCCGCTTCGAGGCATTTCCTCCTCACCCTGTCTGGTTCACTAAAAAGAAGCTCTGCGTTATCCCAATCCATCAGGTGGTCGTTGGTGTTCCGGTGGATAACACAGGCGTTGGTGGTGATGTTGTTCCGGGAATCGTAGTGATGAACTTTTGAAGTCAAAAGATTGCGCAATCAGTCCTAGAATCTTATTTGCTTTCTCAGAGGCTGAAATACACTGCTTGGATGATTTTAGATCGTTACTGATAATTACGCCGAGATCTTTTTCACTATTCACTTTTGTTAACGAATTTTCAAATAACTTGTAATCGTACTTACTGTTATTTTTGCCTATGTGTATTACCTTACATTTACTAGTGTTGAATTTCATTAGCCACTTTTCAGACCATTACTGCAATCTATCTAAATCTTCTTGAATATCTGATTGGTTTAAGTGATCATTTGCCATTCTGCACAGTTTTGTATCAACAGCAAATTTGGAAACAGTAGATTTTAGTCCATGGTCTATATCATTTATATATACTATGAATAGAACTGGCCCAAGAACGGAACCCTGAGGAACTCCACTTGCAACATTTTTCCATCTAGAAGTTTTTTCGATTTAAAACAACCCTGTTTTCGATCATTCAACCAATTACTAGTCCAACTTAATAGGCTACCACTTATTCCGTGTGAAGCTGATTTAGTAAGTAGTCTTTCGTGGGGTACGGTATCAAAAGCTTTTGCAAAGTCTAGATATATTAAATCTATATTGTTTCTTTTATCATAATTCGAGATAACTGTGTTGTAGAATTCGAGTAAGTTAGTCACGCAAGAACGTTTCCGTCTGAAACCATGCTGGCTATCATTTATCAAACGGTTACTTTCTAAATGATGTTCGATAGGATCTCTGATAATAGTTTCCATTATTTTTCCTACGATTGAAGTCAAACTTATAGGCCTATAGTTTTTTGTTTTGTTTTTTTTTCACCTTTTTTGAATATGGGAGCTTCCATATATGAATATGGCTAGCTTCCATTCTCTTGGGACATCTCCGGATATGATGGATTTCTTGAAAATAATTTCTAATGGAACAACAATCTCATCATTTCCTTTAAGATTCTTGGACGTCAACTGTCAGGTCCTAGTGTTTTATTTACCTTGAGGGTCTCTAT
Source organism: Oratosquilla oratoria (assembly GCF_046742065.1). Lineage (NCBI taxonomy): Eukaryota > Metazoa > Arthropoda > Malacostraca > Stomatopoda > Squillidae > Oratosquilla > Oratosquilla oratoria. The sequence goes on from NC_134779.1 coordinate 77,176,638, forward strand.
ACACCTTTTATTTTTTTCTTTTGTTATATTTACCGTAGTGAGTAAGTTTATCCTAGACTTTTCACAGGTTTCAGTTTGGAGTTCACTTTGAGGTGTTTCGTTTACGAATACCGAGCTAAAATAATTGTTTAAAATATCACACTTTCCTTCATTTGAATATTCAAGTTAACCGTCAGCAGATAATAGTAGACTAATGTGATTCCTAACAACCTTTTTATCTCTGATGTAACAATAGAATTCTTTGGGATTCTCTTTGGATTTGTCAGCGATATTCATTTGGTATTGTCGTTTTCTTTTTCTTATTGTCTTTTTTAAATCTCTCTGTATTGATACATAACTTTTTTAGTCATTAGATGCACCCAAGCACTTACATTTCTTAAAAGCCTGTCTCTTTTTAGCAATACTTTTTTCAGTTTCTTTGTCGAGCCACTTTGGGGGAGCTGATTTGGAGGACGTCTCTCCTTAAAAGTAATGTAAGTATGAATCATCTTAGTGAGCGTATTTTGAAATATTTCCCACATCTGATCTACAGGTCTTTCGCTTAATATTGCCTCCCAATCTGTATGCTGAAGTTCCTGACGTAGTCCTATGAACTGAGCTTTACTGAAATTGGGTATTTTAGAAACACAAGTATCTATTCTAAAATTGTTTAGGAGTTTGAATCTAATTAAGTTGTGATCGCTATTTGCAACAGTTTCACCGACTTCTACATCAGTTACCATGCTTTCGCGGCTAGTGATCAATAGATCGAGTAAGTTTCCATATCTTGTGGGCTCTTTTACATGCTGAATTAAGTAATTGTCACCAAGAAAATCAATCAAGCGACTACTTATATGGCCATGTTCAAGGGTCATCCAATCAATGTCAGTAAAATTGAAATCACCCCATTATCAATAAATCCCGGTTGCAGAAACTAGACAGT
>NC_134779.1:77182559-77185059 GCF_046742065.1 Oratosquilla oratoria
GTGAACATGTCTGCGTATATGTTATGTATTTTAGAGTGTTACATCCAAAATAGTGTATAAAAATTCAAGGAGGTATTTGCTTTAGTTTTTTTGTGATGTATGAATAATGTATGGTTTAGGTTTACGACCTATAAATGTCGACAGATCCTATGTTGGAACTTGTTTTGATGTTGAACAGTTTCGAAATAGAACTTTTTTCTCTCTCTAGCTGAACGAGTAACATGTATCTCATATTAGTCTTATGGGGATTCATATTATATGCTTGAATGTAGCATGTTTAGAAATAATAACATAAGGGGAAATTCTGTACTTGCGAGAGAGCACTCCAATAAGGTGTGTAATCTTGGAAATTGTATTGTGTTAGATGTTTATAAAATCTTGATAATACTTGAGATGAAACAGATATTCCATGATAGAATTTATATACTGTCGCAAATCTCTGGACAGTGGAAAGGAGAGGATGGGAGGTGGAACGGGCGAGGGTAGATAGCTACAGTGGGAGCCGAAATCCAGAAAATTTGCATCACCGACCGGGACCACACACGCTTCCCTCTGAGCGGGGTGTATAAATTTCAGTACTTGAAAGGGGATACAGAATGATTCAACTCATTTAGCTAATATCAACCCTGGGCTAATTGAATAAACTAGAAGAAATTGATTTAATAGAATAATTTCCACAGTGAATACATTTAGAAAATATGAGGCAGCGCTTTAGCACAGTGAATACACTTAGAAAACATGAGACAGCGCTTTAGCACAGTGAATACAAATAGAAAACATGAGATAGCGCTTTAGCACAGTGAATACACTTAGAAAATATGAGACAGCACTTTAGCACAGTGAATACACTTAGAAAACATGAGACAGCGCTTTAGCACAGTGAATACACTTAGAAAACATGAGACAGCGCTTTAGCACAGTGAATACACATAGAAAACATGAGATAGCGCTTTAGCACAGTGAATACACTTAGAAAAAAATAGACAGCGCTCAAGCACAGTGAATACACATAGAAAACATGAGACAGCGCTTTAGTTAGTCACATAGCTTCCAATTTTCACGGATGCGTTCGATAAAGCCGGATACATGAGAACACCTCATCATGGTGGTATGATTGATGGGGCCAGATTCACAGTTCGCTGGATGACGCCATCACAGTCAACTCACTCAAAGAGACCGATCAAGTCTGATTCACACGCCATAAGCACATCCTCTCCCACAGTTCAATAGTACAACTCTCACGTGAGTCAGAAGTATAATGAAATGTTCCTAGAACAACTACATGTGGTCAATGCAAGTTTCTTCGCGGAATTCTTCAAGCATTTCCCACCTCTCCCTAGCTTCTTGTCGAACTAAACTCGTCGGTGATGGGCACGGCGAGAAAATCGCGCACTGTTGCCAAGTTCTATAGTTTCAAATCATTGCCTCCGAAGGGTACGGTGTGTAATGAGTCTGTAGGAGTTGATTCATCTCTAGCAATCCCTTTAAGACAATCACTAGAGACAAGAGAAGATTATGAATCCTAAGTAACCTAAGTAGTTAACCTGATTACATAACTTATATGAGAGGTGGCAAGTGCGCAGGGATTGAAATTTCAAACCGTTGAAACAGATTCACAAGGTGATGCTTAGTTGAAAAGTTAATTTGTACACAAGACACCAATCTATAATTACATGGTGGAACAATAAATTCACAAGAGTGACATACTCCAGGTTCAACCCTTAAACATTCGTGACATATCCGTATTTCGTCATCAATGGGTATCGTGTACAAAGGGCGGGACATTCCTATGAGTAGACAATTCTTTAAACTCGTTAATGATTCACAACCAATGACCAAATTGGAGATACAGATAATAAGAATAATGGCGAGTAAAAAAACAAGTAGTTGTTAATGATTCTAAGAATTCTGGTCATTTCACAGAATAGAGGAAATGACAACTTATAGGAACGAAAGTACAACTATAAAGCCTACTATAACAACTAGATCCTTGTACGAAAGTATTTGCAAATTATGGTTTGAAAACAGACGTGGAATTTGGGAATGGATGGTGTGTCACAACCCCGAAAGTTGTGATATATACCATGTATATGCATATCATGCCATTGCAGTCATATTATTGGTGAACTCTTTCATTGATATATATACAAGATCTAATTCGATTTGTGGGATGTGATGTGATGTGATGTTACTGAGACAAAGATCAACCAACTGCCAATTACCACCCAAGGATTCCGAACAGCATTCTAAACAGCAAAGACAGTAGCCATCAAAGGAAATTAAGGTATGCCGCAAACTGCTGAGGATAGGTCAGGTGAAGTCGATATGGTAGAGAGGGTAGAAGAATTCATGCATAGTCATGACCTTCATCATCTGTACCAATGTACAGTAGAGGAGTTACGCCAGATAGCAGCTAAGTTTGAAATACCTGTGACATGTAATTTGAAATGTGATATACAGAAAGAAATCATAATAGCACTACCTGAGAAGGGAGTTACCG
>NC_134779.1:77197691-77200191 GCF_046742065.1 Oratosquilla oratoria
CAGATTGGGAGGCAAAATTAAACGAAAGACCTGTAGATCAGATGTGGGAAATATTTTAAAATACGCTCACTAAGATGATTCAAACTTACATTCCTTTTAAGGACAGACGTCCCCCAAATCAGGCTCGCACAAAGTGGCTCGACAAAGAAACTGAAAAAAGTATTAATAAAAAGAGACAGGCTTATAAGAAATATAAGTGCTCGGGTGCATCTAATGACTATGAAACTTATGTATCAATACAGAGAGGTTTAAAAAAGACAATAAGAAAAAGAAAACGACAATATGAAATGAATATCGCTGATAAATCCAAAGAGAATCCCAAAGAATTCTATAGTTACATTAGAGATAAAAAGGTTGTTAGGAATCACATTGGTCCACTATTATCTGCTGACGGTCAACTTGAATATTCAAATGAAGGAATGTGTAATATCTTAAACAATTATTTTAGCTCGGTATTCGTAAACGAAGCACCTCAAAGTGAATTTCCAAACTGAAACCTGTTAAAAAGTCTGGGGTAAACTTACTCACTACGGTAAATATAACAAAAGAAACAATTAAAAGGTGTATAGACAAACTCAAAGTTATTAAATCACCAGGGCCTGACGGTTGGCATCCAAGAATCTTAAAGGAAATGAAAAATGAGATTCTTGTTCCATTAGAAAATTATTTTCAAGAAATCCATCATCCGGAGATATCCCAAGAGATTGGAAGCTAGCTAACGTTACTCCCATATTCAAAAAAGGTGACAAAAAACAACAACTAATACCTATAGACCTATAAGTTTGACTTCAATGGTAGGAAAAATAATGGAAACTATCAACAGAGATGCTATCGAACATCGTTTAGAAAGTAACCGTTTGATAAATGATAGCCAGCATGGTTTCAGACGGAAACGTTCTTACGTGACTAACTTACTCAAATTCTACAGCACAGTTATTTCGAATTATGACAAAAGAAACAATATAGATTTAATATATCTAGACTTTGCAAAAGCTTATTGATACCGTCTCCCACGAAAGAGTACTTACTAAATTAGCTTTGCATGGAATAAGTGGTAGCCTATTAAGTTGGACTAGTTATTGATTGAATGGTCGAAAACAGAGAGTTGTTTTAAATGGAAAAACTTCTGGATGGAAAAGTATTGCAAGTGGAGTTCCTCAGGGTTCCGTTCTTGGGCCAGTTCTATTCATAGTATATATAAATGATATAGACTATGGACTAAAATCTACTGTTTCCAAATTTGCTGATGATACAAAACTGTGCGGAGTGGCAAATGATCACTCAAACCAATTAGATATTCAAGAAGATTTAGATCAATTACAGCAATGGTCTGAAAAGTGGCTAATGAAATTTAACACAAGTAAATGCAAGGTAAAGCACATAGGTAAAAATAACAGTAAGTACGATTACAAGTTATTTGGAAATTCGTTAACACAAGTGGATAGTGAAAAAGATCTCGGCGTAATTATCAGTAACGAGCTTAAACCATCCAAGCAGTGTATTTCAGCCTCTGAGAAAGGAAATAAGATTCTGGGACTGATTACGAGATCTTTTTATTTAAAAAGTCCATAACTCATTAACAAGCTATATAAATCGTTAGTTCGTCCACATTTGGAATATGCTGTTTCCGTATGGTCACCGAATCTCATTAAAGACATTGACAGACTGGAAAAAGTACAACGGCGAGCCACAAAACTGATTCCAAATATCAAAAATAAATCATACGAAAATCGACTAAAACACATGAATCTCTTTTCCCTAAAAAAGCGTAGACTCAGAGGTGACTTGATACAGGTCTTTAAGATTTTAAAGGGAATTGACAACATCAAAAGTGACAAAACTTTCACATCGAAATAGAATCAGACAAGAAACAATGGTCTCAAACTGTCCGGAAATTGATTCAATTTGGAAGTGGGTAGAAACAACTTTGCCAACCGTGTAGTTAATGAATGGAATAAACTTCCTGCACAGGTAGTGCAATGTAGTTCAGTTCGAAGCTTTAAGAATTATTTAGATAAATACCTAAGTAAGATGCTGTAATGATTATAATTTATCTTATATTATTTGTTTTTGTTTTGTTATCATTTGTCTGTCTGATTTTCATTTATTATTAGTTATATGTCAATTTATTATTATTTACTATTTACCTGTTTGTTTATTATTTAACTATACCTATGCATTTATTTGTGTATCTTATTTGTTATTTACATTATTATAGTTTTTATTTATTATTTTATTAGTAATATGATTTTTTTCGCATCCGACCTAGATATGGATCAAAAGGTCTCCTGTCGGCATGCTCCGCCTTTATAATCCTTTGTAATTCTTTCACATTTCGTAGGAAGTTTCCCCAACTCCCACATTAAATATTCTGAGGACTTCATAAATAAAATTAAGAAACAAAAAATCCCAGAACACAGTAAATTGCTTAGTCTCGATATAGTTTCGCTATTCACAAACATATATGTAGAAGATGTTCTCAGTTTTTTGGAAACCAAGT
>NC_134779.1:77215191-77222691 GCF_046742065.1 Oratosquilla oratoria
TCTAAAATCATAATCTATCTCAAGTCTATTCAATTTATAAATAAGATCAATATTGTTCTTGACATTTGCTTCTGATACTTTTCCTACAATTGGGTTCGTTTGCACAGGGCCGATTTCGGATCCGAAATCGGCCCTGTGCAAACACACTACAGAACACCAACACAGGATTGATTGGGATGGAGTGACAACTCTACACAAAGAAAAGAACAAAAAGAAAAGACTATTCTTGGAAGCATGGGAAACTAAGAGCAACTGCATAAACAGGTGCATTGATCTCAATCCTATTTATCTAGGAACGAGGAGTAACTCTGGCTAATTCCTTTGTTCTGTTCTCTAGTCTCTTTCTGCTTCTTTTCGACATGTCGTTTGTTCACCAGTTGGCTTTTGGCCGGCCTCCTTACTCAAAGGTAGTCTCCCAGTGACCTTTTCAACTCCCATTCCCGTGACTTTTGTCCTCCTTTTCAGTTTTAGTTACTTCCTTTTTTGCTTAAGTTCTATCTTTCTTTTTGTCTTCTCTGTTTTTTTATTTGTCTGATTGTAATGTAGTCGTTTCTTATTGAGTCCTGTTCCTCCTGTTCCCCCTTCCTCCTTTGTAGACATTTGGTCCACTTTCATTTGCGTCTTTGGATTATGTTCTGTTTTTTTTTTCATTTGGGTTACGTTTTGATGTTTTTTGTCAAACTTTTTTTTTTGTCACACTTGCTTGATGTTCATTACCATTTGACTTTTTTTGTTTGATTTTTATTTGTCTGTTTGTAAGTTGGTCGTTTATTCTTGACAATTCTTTGCGGATATTTGGGCCACCTCCATTTGCGTTTCTGTCCTATGTTCTGATGTTTTTATGTTAGTGTGAAGTTTGAGGCTTTTTTGCTCACTTGTTTTTTGTTCAAAGCCATGCAACTAATTTTTTTGTAGTGTAATTTGTTTGATTGTCATTTATTTGTTGGTTCTTGACACTTCATTACGGACATTTGCTCCACCTCCATTTGCATCTCTGTATACGCCTCATATACATGACGAGTAGTATCGCCCAGTCATATAACCCACTTCCTCACTCACTGTCCGCAGACAGTCAGAGCATCAAACGCTGACCTAAACACTCCTCTCAAAATTGCCGAGTCAACATTACGTGCTCGTGTGAACAGCACTGTCGACCACCAAACGACACACACACACAGACGAACACACGCGATCAATCTAGTAGCCACCCAGTACTGACATACGATATTACGTATACTGACGGTCCTCCCCTGGATATATAATTAACATGTATGGTAGTAGATATCAATACGTAATTAATGCAGTTGCCCCACCCATGTGGGACAACAAAATAATAAGAGACAAATGTTAAGATCACGATTAAAGGCAACTCAAGAACTTGTCCATTCAGCACTTCCGTTGAAGAAAAAGTAGATGCACCAGAGAGCAGAGGGTCGGTTCTAGTGACGTGCCCTAGTGTTAAGACTGTGTAACAGAGTGTGACTAAGAATCTTGAAGTGTGAAGAATAAAGAACAAAACTCAAATTGTGTGTGGAAGTAACCCCTTTCTGAGATGATGTAACGACCCCGTTACATCTTGTGTCTACAAGTAACGCTCGATGGAGATCATGTAACGATACCGTTACACCCATCCCGTTACATCACTGGTGGCAGCAAATCCCGCAACCCATCTTCTCCGAAGAGACTACGGTGTACCTTCTACGGTGTACCTTCAAACCCGTCCAAGTACGAACACCACCCATAAAGAAAAAACCGCTCTCCACGAACAAGAACTTAGTTCACACTACACAATCCAGGGCAATCGTCACAACCGATTCCACACTACAAAAATCAACAATATCAAGGTAACATAAAATTCTTCCACTTAATTCCAATATATTCCGTAATAATAACCATACATTACCCATTCAAACCCCCCCTGATACTGCCTTATCTCCTTCTTTTACGAGCACATCAATGAGGCACCCCCCCCCCCCCCGGAAGCCTTACCACGAAATAATGATTGCACACATCCAATCACATCATACGTAAGGACAAACAAGTCTACGGGCCGCCACAGCCACACCTGACGGACCGGCACGCACATCGATATATTTATTAATAATCGGGAATATAACCATAAAGGTACTCTATAGTTACATATATAAAACCAATGTAAAAATCACTTTCAACCTGAATATAACCAATAACTAAAAGATAACTAAAAATCTAATTTTTCCCTTCTTTGATTAATAATTCAGTCTTTAGTGATTTAATAATTCAAACAACATTATCATATTATAAAACTAAGTTACTTAATTAAGTTACACAACTAAGTTAAAATCATTTTTGCATACTTCTATCTTGTACTGTCCCAATTTATTATTTAGAATAATATATTTTAAAAATAATTCTCAATAACTAATATAATCACATAATTTTTTTGCCAATATCAAATAATTTTTCTTCCCAATATTTTATATGACCTTTTACATTGTATATCTTTTATATATATATATATATATATATATATATATATATATATATATATATATATAACATTTTTTATTGTATTGTATCTATTGTATAACACTCAATATCACTAGCCACACAATCATAACATTGTTTAGCTAGAAGAATCTAACATGTTACAAGCATTTTGTAATTTCTAATTTTAAACTTAACACAGTGCTACAACTTATCAAATAGCAATTTCATATATTCCTAATTCCATTTCATATATATATATATATGTATAATCCTAATGTATAACCGTTGACACCCTGTATCCCTTTTTTTTCTCTTAGCTAACCTTAACATACACCTTTTAAGTAATGTATACCACATCTTTCTGACTTAACAATTCGACTTAGATTCCCCACCTATAGTTAACCACTAACATGGCGACAGGAACGAGAAGCAAATTCAAGAAAGCGATAGAAAACATCCTCTCTAAATCTCAAGAGGAAACCCCATCTCAGGAATTACCAGATCCTCAACAAATAAATCCACAGGTTGACATTACCAGAAAGCCCTTAGACCATAATTGCTCACTTACCTCCGACCACGACGCCCCTAAGGCAGGTACCCCTACAATCCCTCTTTATGAGAATGATATCTTACCCTTTTTTAACCAACCCTCTCAAATAGACCCCTTTCACCCCTCACAACTACAACCACCCATTCCTCCCATCCAGCCAAATATACAAACTACACCTCCTATAAGCCATAATCAATTCAAACCCCATATCCCAACACACAATACCTCCCCTCACATTCAGCCACAGAACCAACCCTCTCAAATAGACCCCTTTCACCCCTCACAACTACAACCACCCATTCCTCCCATCCAACCAAATATACAAACTACACCTCATATAAGCCATAATCAGTTCAACCCCCATATCCCAACACACAATACCCCCCCCTCCCATTCAGCCACAGTACCAACCACCACCTAACCTTCCTCCAAACCCACAATATTATCCTTACCCACAACCTCAACCAACAATAATTAACAACTATCAAACCATAACCCCCTTCACAGAAATCCCAACCTTTTCCCAAAATAGTGGATTATCCATAAATGACTTCTTGACAGCATGTGACCTGTTTTTCTCAAAAAACAAACACTACTCTGACTCAGATAAAATAAATTTGTGCCGTCAGAAAATAGACCCATCTGACATTTGCCGTTCAAAGGCAAGGATGCTAGACAGTTTAGTTGCATGTGGAATCACATATCAAGAATATAAACACCACCTTCTAAATGTCTTTCACAACAAACAAACAAACAACATCACCTTCCTTCTCACTTTCCTCAATAACACTAGAATCCAACCACATTCCGTTACGAACATTATGGATTTCGTAGCAAACGGAATTAAAGAAGTCAGAGAGGACCTGGAGAATAACTCTCCTTGGATCCACACTGACCACAAAAAACTTACTAACATTCTTTGAGATAGGTTTCTATCTCTCCCAACTCCCTCCAAAGTGTTTAAAGGAAGCCTCCAAAAGGGAACTAAACACTAGAAACCCTCTAGCTTATACCTATATCCTAGACATCATCAATGCTTGCAATGTATCATTATCCACGCCCCACTATCGCCCCAGACTGAATAGCCTTCGGTCACAGCAGCCCGCTCCCACCAATCAAGGACAACCTTCTAAGTGGTGCTCCTACCATTCATCACCCAGTCACAACACTAGAGACTGCATACAAAAACAACAAATACAAACACAGGCACCACGCCACCCTATCCCTTGCTCAGTTCATGGAACCATTTCCCACACCGATGCCCAGTGTCGAACACAGCAACAACAATACTCGCAGGTACAACACCACCCCATCCCTTGCTCAGTTCATGGTGCTACCTCCCATACAGATGCGCAATGCAAGGTGCAATATCAAACCATACAAGTTCCACCCCCTCTAAACCTCCACTCCTACCTACACCAACACATCCAAACAAAGAATGCAACCTACACAGAACAACAACTCACTCCAACGAAGAGTGTTACCTACAGAAATCACAACCACAACCTCACCAGAGAACTAACAAACCGTTCACCACCCCTCGACAAACAGTTCCCTCCCACACGACACACACAACTCAACACCGATTGGGGGAACGTGTACCAGCCTCACGCACCAAACCACCATAGGAATATCTCACACACAACACAACTACGTCACCCTAAAAGTGACTTTAGATCAACTCACAGTTGACATGATGGTTGATACAGGAACAAACCTGAACATCATCCCAAGAGCTCTCTATGAAGCATTAAATGACCCACCCCAAATTCAATTTTCCAATATGGAAGGACTCCTAATAGAAGGGAGCACCATTTCTCTACACGACACCATAGACTTAAACAGAAGTCAACAACTTCCAAGTAGGTTTCACACCTTTCCACATAGCTGACGAATGGAGTCTCGATCAACAAGGTATAATAGGATTAAAATCATTGAGGACATGGAAAACTATTATAGACCTAGACAAAAATAACATCTCCTTCTCAGATGTGAATGATGAGCCAACTGTCACTGAGACACCCGACTCAGACACACAACCTCTCTCATGTCTCCCTTCCTCAAATACTCCAATTCCAACTAACAGCTATTCCTTCCGACCACCCCCCTAATGTCACATCAAAGGCATTGATGTCTAACACAGTCATCATTCCCCCTAGACATTCCATGACTGTCCCACTATTCATACCCGGAGCAATCGGACATCAGGACGCCATAATTGACTCAGAAACGTCTAGACTTACCAACATCTCAATTGAACACTCTTGGGACATAATCCAGGAAAATAGAACGGCCTTAGCCATGTTAACTAACCTCTCAGACCAACACCGTAAAATCAGGAAGAATACTAACATTTGCGCAGTCCACCTCCATAATTCCCCTATCCAGGAACCGCTCCCTCAACACATCAACCAAGTAAGACCAACACAACCCCTCACCCCTATCAATCCAGACCAAATCATAACATCAGCTGACGGAGAAATTCATAACGAGCTATTAGCTCTCCTACAGAGGAATAGATCAGCTGTCGCCTTAGAAGGTGAACCACTAGGCAAATGTGATATAATCAAACATCACATCCAAATTCCCCCTAACACTCCCCCTTCATACACCCCCGCTTACCGCATACCTCACAGTAGGAAATCCCAAGTCAATAGCAGTGTACAAGAGATGATACACCAAGGCGTAATTTCCCATTCAGACTCCCCATGGAACAGTCCCCTCTTTTTGGTCCCTAAGAAAGACGGAACCTTACGCCCTGTTGTAGATTTTAGGAGTGTCAATCATCTAACTCAATCTGACCCCCACCCACTACCTGCCATGCAGGACGTCCTCCAATCAATAGGGAACAATAACACAGTTTTTTTCCACTATCGACCTTAAGTCTGCCTTCTGGCAAGTGGAATTATCTGAGGAATCTAAACCCGTAACTGCATTCTCCACTGATAAGGGACACTTTCATTTCGAACGTATGCCCTTTGGCCTCAAGAATGCCCCCTCAACCCAACAACGGTTGATGACCCGCATATTCAGTGACATGATAGGAGTCTCATTATTCGTCTATTTAGACGACCTCATTATATATAGTCCCACAGAAAGAGACCACCTTAACACTTTAGAGATTGTCATCAAACGTCTCAAATATACGGGGTTAAAGATTCAATTAAGGAAATGTAGATTCCTCATGAAGGAACTCACCTTCCTAGGCCATAAAGTGGATGCAAAGGGGATTCATACAAACACAGATAAAATAGATACAATAAACAATTTCCCAACCCCCAGAAACGCAAATGAAACACGAAGTTTCATAGGGCTAGCCTCATACTACAGACACTTTATTTACAATTTTGCACACATAGCTTCCCCCCTAACCAAATTCACAAGGAAAGGCGAACCATTTCAATGGTCAGAAACAGAACAACAAAGTTTCGACACACTGAAACACTCTCTGACCACAGCCCCTGTACTAGCCTTCCCTGACATGAAGAAAGAATTCTTTCTTTACACAGACGCCTCCTCTAAAGGAATAGGCGCAGTCCTACAACAGAAAGATGACAATGGCAAAGAGCACCCCATAGCCTACGCAAGTAGAGTCCTCAATAAAGCTGAAAGTAACTACTCAACTACACACAAAGAAGGACTTGCAATCATATGGGCACTAAAACACTTTAAATACCTCATTTTAGGCTACAAGATTACCATACTAACAGACCACCAACCCCTAGTCTATCTTTTTAACTCCAAAGACTTACATGGGAGAGTTGCTAGATGGAAAGCAACTCTCCTTGATTACGATCCCAAGATCGTATACTTAGCTGGGAAAGCTAACGTAGTGGCAGATTGCCTGAGCAGACAAACCTACATCACCCCCATAACCCAAACCACATGCATACCTATGCAAGAACTCACAGAGGAAACTGAAAGAGACCCTATATGGTCTCCAATAAAACAACATCTCCTTTCACAAACCCCCTTACAGTCCCGACCACCTGTCCCTATAGAGGAGCTCAAACTGGTCGACGGAGTCATAAGGAGAACCACTAACACCAGAGAGGTTGCTGTTATCCCCAGAGCCCAAGTCCCCAAGGTCCTACACATATTGCACGACAGTGCAATGGGAGGCCACTCAGGCAGAGATAAGACACTAAACACTGCTAGGCACACATATTACTGGCCTAACATGAAAAGAGATATAACCACACACATAGATTCTTGTATAACTTGTAACCAATTCAGAGGCCCTGACCCGAAACAAATCAACATTAAAGACATCCCACTCCCTGCAGAGCCATGGGAAACACTTGGCATTGACCTACTGAAAATGCCAACGAGCCATCAAGGTTCCAACTATGTACTCACAGCAGTAGAATATTTCTCTAAATACACAATCTTAATACCACTCCAAGACAAAACAGCAGAGACTGTAGCCAAAGCCCTAGTTAACAATATCTTTTGTAGATACAACATACCACACACAATGT
>NC_134779.1:77230191-77237691 GCF_046742065.1 Oratosquilla oratoria
GGAGGGCGGGAGGAGGACCAGGAGTTTCTTATGACGAGAGAATAAGGGAAATATGAGGAGGAGAGCTTGCGAATGACTAGTGGTGAGGACTAGGAGACTAGGAAGTATGAGAACTAGGGGAATGAGTTAATAAAAGGGAATTTTTTTAGGGAAAATAAAGAATGGTTAGTTTGGGTGGGAGAAGAACTAAGACACATATCAATCACAAAGTGATATGGTAACTAACAGTAAGTACTAGGAGGCTTGTAAGTGACTAGGAAGTATGGAGGGAAAAATGAAGTAAGAAGATGAAGGTGATGAGTCTACACCAGGAGCCACTGAATCTGTGGTCGAAGCCGCCACCTTAACCACACGGATTTAGATTGTTGGGGCAGGTAACATTTACTGCTGGGAATCGGAAGTGAATGCGGGATTTGAACCTTCAACTGAGAGAATGCGGAACCAGCGCGCTTCCAATTACACCACCAGCGGACTTTATGAAGGGGCTTGTATTTAATTAGAAAATATGAAAACAAGGAAAATATGTCAATACTACGAGCCTTGCAAAGACTAAGGAGGATGGGAGGAGAGCTAGATAGCTATATATAACTACAGAGTGTGGTCAATAGAAGAACGAGTTAATCCTGGAATACGAAGAGGACTAGAGAACTTGTATATGGGCAGGAAATATGGGAACTGCTTCTATTGTAAACAGTAAAAAGGACCATAGATTTGTAAACTTGTATATCAACAGGAGAAGGGGTTGAATCTAGAAGGAAGAGTAGGGGAAGGAGGAAGAGGACAGGAAGGGAGATTAGAAGTACAAAAGGGAAAAGGAAGAAGGGGATAGGATGAATAAAAGGAAGGAGCAGGAGGATGCAGAAAGGAGCGGAGAGGAAGGGCTGAAGGAAAAGTAGGAAGAGGAGGATGTAGAGGAGGGAACAAAAGACAAGGAAGAGGAATGACGAAGGAGGTAGAGGGGGAATCAGGACGAGGGAGGGACAGAGGGGTAGGAGGAGGAGGAGCAGGGAAGGAAGAGTTAGAGGAAGGGGAGGGAGGAAGGAGTGAAGTGGAGGAGGAAATGAAAGAGGAGGAGGAGGAGGAGGAGGAGGAGGAGGAGGGGGAAGGGTAAGTGGAGGAGGAGAGGGAGAGGAATAGTAGGTGGAGGAGAAAGGGTGGAGAGTAGACCTACGTCTTTCAAGAAAATTTCTTAAAATCTATATATTTTTATTTCAGCTGTTGCCACTTAATCTGTGGGATCAGCACTGATCTGTAGCAGAACAGAATTGTTTAGTGAAAGACAAAACAAAAATTGTAAAGATGTCCTCCTTTTCAAGCGCAATTCGAAGATTGATTTCGCCTCTTTGATCTTGAAATTAATCTTCAATCAACCCTTTTCCTACGGACGGGGTGGTGGTGGGTTCTCTCAGGTGAATGAAATCGCCAGGCGACAGTCAGAGTAAAGACTCTAAAGAGACCCCTCGGTCTGAAGCGCAATATGAAGATTGCTTTTGCCTCTTTGATCCTGGAATCAATCTTCAACTGAATAAAATCGCTTGGCATCAATAAGAACAAAATTGAAAAATCTGCACCGCACTTTGATGCGGCTGATGCAGTAATTTAACTCCTTCCGTACCTGGTCGCATTTTTCCTTTCTCTCTACCTGTCGCTGGGCAAGTCTATCACAAATCGATGATATCTCTACGGTACAACGAAGAGAATATAGTTTATTTCGATTAATACCTTTCGTATCTGTTTATTTTTTATCTTAGACCTTCCCGTGGTTCTCATATTAATCTCCGTTAGAGACAATGTTAAGGAAACGACAATTATTACTTTGAATTATACTGAGTGGAAATTCGTAGCCCCACAGCGGTTTGCAACGATCCCCGGGCCCTCAGTTTGATCTCATTGAGAAGAAACTTGTGATCGTTGCCTGTCTTTTTGTCACCGGCTTATAAAAGCAGGAAAGGGAAGTCTCGCCATTTTTTAGCTCCTCCTGTCTAAAAAGGTGAAGGAAATATGGTTGGAATCGGTGGAAAATTCTTGGGTCTAGTTCGGAGCCCAAATATCAGCCCCACAGGAGGTGAGGAGAATGGGGTCTGAAGACTGGTGTAAAGGAGACGGTTCTCTATGAGATCCGTCTTTCAGATATCCGTTGTTGGTGTCCCGAGGTTAAGGAAGTATACTAGATATTGGCGATCTAAAATAGATAAACACAAATAAAATTAGATGAAAGGAAGTGAATATAAACAGAAGATTACTTCTCCATGACTCTGGGGCAGGACGTCTTTGACAATTTTGAAGAAAGAAAATGATAGGAAGGCCCTCTCAGGATAAATAAAAATCAGAGACAGTTCGAAATATAAATGGGAAGAAATACACGAAGTTACCAAATGAAAATGGAATAACAAAGCTTTGAGGTGAAATTAAAGATAAAAATAAAAGGGTAAAGATGAAAGGTAACGGGAGAAATGATAACAAAAAGAAACATGAGAAACAAAGATAAACTCCAGATGAACCTACGGCAAAGAAAAATGATCAACTGAACATAAATACAAAGGCTAAGGTAGAAGGGAAGGTAATGTAGCGGGATATTTAATAACAAGGATAATTTTCTATATATTAACATATATTATTTTTCTATCAAAATTCAGTATATTTTTTAAAAAAAAAAAAAAAAAAAAAAAAAAAATTACGAATGTCGTCCTGGTTGCCTCAGCCTTTGTATCTTTGCCTCGACAATGACAGAAAATACTTGCAGCACGAGTTCTGGATTTTTTTTATCGCTTCGAGACGGATTCGAGACACTGGCATAGCAGCAGAAGTCAAGGGGCTCTCCACGTCACAAGGTGTTAACGCATTCCTTCCGAAGGGGTGCCTCAAAGTTGATTGAAATAGCCTGGCGGCAACCAGAATAGAACAATAAGTAAACTTTGACACAGAAGAGATTCAGAGGGATTGAATTAATTTCTTTACTTTAGAAGCGGCCACAGATCAGGAAAAAGATTTATGGTGTAACCAAAAATAAAATAAACCCTATTTGATATACTATGGATCGATAGGTACTCAATGTGTGGGTGTATGTGCGTGCGTGCGTGCCTATGCTTGTGTGTGTGTGTGTGTGTATTCACTTGGTCTTTGGATCACGTGTTGGACTCGTGATCGACAGCTATTTCCCTCCCGGAAGAGAGCTCAGAGCTCGTAGGTCCGATCTATGGGTAATGCTATGACCTTTCACACACACACACACCCAACTCCCCGCCCACGAGAGTCAGAGTAACGACCCGAAGCGCAGTAGTACCGAAATAATTTCGGCCCTGGGCAGGATTCGAACCAGGAGCTGCGGGCCACTTTCGTGGCAGCTCAGCGTGTGTGTGTGTGTGTGTGTGTGTGTGTGTGTGTGTGTGTGTGTGTGTGTGTGTGTGTGTGTGTGTGTGTGTGTGTGTGTGTGTGTGTGTGTGTGTGTGTGTGTGTGTGTGTGTGTGTGTTGTTACGGGCGGCTGGTATGTGAAGATACGTTACGTATAACGGCCAAGTGCTTAAGAACCAGCTCACTTCTAGAAGCCACTGTAGGACTGAACTATCTGGTCAGGGCCTAGATAATTCGTAAGACTAGAAGTAAAGGTAACAAAGAAGATTCCAGGAAAGGAATATTAAACTAGCGATAAAACTAGTAAACGAAATTATTAATGGAAAAATATTTACAGGCAATCAACACAAAAGAGAATGGGCAGTAGGGTCAATGGGACCGTACATGATTATGAGAATATGGAAATTATCGTTCAAATAAGAAACACAAGATACGTATACAATATGGTACTATCTAAGTACACAGAGATCAGGAACATGCATCAAAATAAGTAATAAGTACAAATATAAGTAAAGTAATGCAATGTATATCAGACACGTAATGTAGGCAAAAAGGGTGATCACTTCACACCAATCGTCTCATGAATCTAAACCTTCTAGTTTTTATCAAGAGATCAATATGTGGGAAATGACAAGGAGTCAGCGATTTGAACCGCTTATATACCATTGGACCGGAAGCGGAATACTTCCGGGTGAGTGTGCGAGTGAGTGAAAGGGGGGGGAGGAGGGTAAGTTAACACGTCAACATGGGTAGTTTTAGGACCCTCGACTCGCTTGAACAATCTATTTATTTAGTAACTGTCAAATCTGTGCGCTCCGAACTATTCAGGATTTCGCTTGTCCGTTTGTTCTACAAGAGTGCGCACCTCTCTCCGCACGTAGACAAGATTACATATAGTGGACGGGCGTTACTGCTTAACATTGTTACAATACATACATAGACAAGAAATATGAACATAGTTATGTAATACAAAGGAACACAATTCTATAACATAATTACACATATGACGTAATATCTAATATTACGTTACACCTCCACCGTTTGGGAAAGCTTTTCACTTTCTGTTGAAAAGCTACGTTCTAGAAAGTATGGAGTAGTTCTTTTGCGCAGGGGACAGCTTCTTGCTGTAGTAGGCGATAGCGTGAAGAACTTCGTTGTGTTCTTGCAAGAGGGCGGCACCGATACCGGTGTCGCTGGCGTCGACTTGCAGAAGAAAGGGTCGTTGGAAATCGGGTGCCCTTAGAACTGGTGCGTTAGTGAGAAGGGACTTCAGGTTTTTGAAGGCCGTCTCACAGGTAGGTGTCCACACGAAGTCGTGGTCTTTTCTCAACAGGTCAGTCAATGGTTCTGCTACATCTTGTTTCTCAGATAAGTGAAGATTTTGTAGTATCTGGGAGTTTTCCAAGGGAATCTCAGGAGGATTAGGCAGGTTATCAGGAGGCTCTTCCGATTTTATTGTGGTAGAGCTGCAAGCTGGAATTGGATCTCTGGAATGATAAGGTTTTAAGGTATTTATGTGACAGAGACGGGAACTATTTCTTCTGTCTGGAGTTTTGATTATGTAGTTGAGATCACTGGCTCTGGACAAGACTTCATAGGGTCCTTTGTATTTAGCCTGCAATGGATCTCCTGGTATGGGAAGATAAAGTAACACTTGATCTCCTGGAGAGAAAGTTCTAAGTTTAGAACTTTTATCATACCGACCTTTCATTTCTCGTTGAGCATTCGTCAAGTTCTCTCTTGCCAACTTCCAAGCTTCTAACAACTTCTCGGTGACCTGGGACACGTATTTCAAAGAAGGAACAGGTGGTTCTTCTCTCATCCATTGTTCATGAAGTATCTTTAGGGGACCACGGACTTCATGACCGAAGACTAATTCTGACGGGCTGAATCCAAGGCTTTCTTGAATTGTTGTTCGGGTGGCGAACAGCAAAAAGGGGAGTCCGTCTTCCCAATTTCTAGTGTTCTCAGCACAGAAGATTCTTAACATTGTCTTGAGCGTTTGGTGAAAGCGCTCTAGAGCACCTTGTGATTGAGGATGATAGGCGGAGGAAGTTACATGATTTATACCTAGTGTTACAAGAGTTTCTCTAAACTTGTTGGAAAGAAAATTACTTCCTTGATCACTTTGAATGTTCTTAGGAAATCCTACCATAGTGAAATATTTCAACATTTCTCTGATTATGTTTTGAGCTTTAATATTTTTCAAAGGAATGGCTTCTGGAAAACGAGTGCTCATACACATGATTGTGAGAATGTACTGATTTCCTTTACTTGAAGGAGGTAAAGGTCCTACACAGTCAATAAGAACTTTTTTAAATGGCTCTTCCATTACAGGAATGGGATGGAGTGGAGCTTCTACAATTTTCTGGTTGGGCTTACCTACAAGTTGACATGTATGACATGTTTTACAATATTGGGCAACATCTTTGACAACCGTGGGCCACTGGAAATGTTGGGTTATGTTGAACAAGGTCTTTCTTACCCCTAAGTGACCTGCTAAGGGAGTATCATGAGCCAATCTTAGAACATTATTCCTGAAACCAAGAGGGAGGACTATTTGATTCCTTACTTGCCATGGCTGGTCAGCGGTTGCGGTGGATGCTCTCCATTTTCGCATTAGGACTCCGTTTTCTATATAGAAACCTCGTGACATATTTTCAACTTCTTCTGGAGAAGAAACAATCTCGTACAAATTTTTAAGAGAAGGATCTGACTTCTGTTCTTTGATTAATTCTGCTCTAGATAGAGAAACTGGCGAAGAAGAAGATGGGTCAGTTTGGGAGAATAGGGATTCTAAATTATAAGTCTCCTCTTCAGATTTCTTGTACTGAGATCTGGTTACAGCACAAGCGGGAAACAACTGTAAGTTATCTGAAGGTTCTACTGAGGTCTTAGGGTTATTTGTTATTAAGGGAGAAATGACTTTGCTTCCAGCGATGTCATTGGCCAACAATAAGGATATTCCTACTATGGGAAGAGAGTCTACTACTGCTACTTTAACCATTCCGGTTGTTAAATCAGACCGCAAGAAAACATTATGTAATGGACATTTTACAATTCCTCCAACTCCTTCTATCAATATATCATAACCTGTATATGACTCACCCAGATTCTGCAAGACAGAATTTAAAATCAGACTTTGCTTTGCTCCTGTGTCTCGGAGTATGGAAATAGGATATTGTTGTGAACTACTACTATGAGATATAGTTCCTGAAGATACAAATGGTTTGAAACAAGGATCATGATCTGATGAGGGGGGTTCTACATTACTTGACAATACCGGCTTCTTTGGTAGTGTATCCTGAATAGAGGATTTTGAATCATCTGATTTTATATTACTTACAAGAGTTGGTGTCTTATTGGAGAATGAGGGTGTCAGTCTCTTTCTGCAATTAGAAATGTGATGACCAACCTGTTTACAATATGAACAAGTTACAGGGGGATTAGTCTTAAACCTTTCCATTCTTTGCCAAGGTTGGTTTGGAGGATATTGATTGAAATCAGACCTGTAACTGAAATGTGATGGGCTAGACTGATTTTCAAAGCGTTTCTTTGGGGCCCAAGGATCAGAGTATTTTGTTGAATCTGGAATATATGACTTTGACTTTTGGGATTCCATTTGTCTTGACTTAGGTTTATGATTTAGTGTGAACTCATCAGCCAATACAGCAGCTTTAGTTAAAGTTTCGGGAACATGATCATCTATAAAAATCCTAAGATCTGTCTCTAAGGTATTCTTAAACTGCTCCAACAAAATCAACTGTTTAAGTCTATCTAAGGTGTCCGTTTCACTAGCCAAACACCACCTATTGAATAACCTCTCTTGTTGAGCCGCATATTCTACGTATGTTAACTGAGGTGTCTTCCTATAATTACGGAATTTCTGTCTATAGGCCTCTGGTATTAGTTCATAAGCTTTTAAAATACAAGCTTTCATATTATCATACTCGCTTTCTGCTTCTGAAAGAGAAGTATAAATTTGCTGAGCCTTACCCTTAAATTGTGTTTGAATGATTAATGGCCAATTTTCTTTAGGGATTTGTAACTGTTGCGCCAATTTTTCCCACTGAAGAAAGAAAATTTCTGGCTCTCCTTCTGAAAATTGGGGTAGAAGTTTTACATACTTGGAAATATCTATATGACCT
>NC_134779.1:77250191-77252691 GCF_046742065.1 Oratosquilla oratoria
CAGTTTGTATAAACACAAACTCAAATTCATACTATTCTAAATTTACTTTTAATAAAACAAGATTCAATAATGTTTCTTTCCACAATGTTATTACAATATTTAATTAGTTTTAATTTATTTCAGTCAATGGTCCATAGTCCTTTTGGTGAACAACCTTTTCTTATGAAATTAATATATATATATATATATATATATATATATATATATATATGTATATATATATATATATATATGTGTGTGTGTGTGTGTGTGTGTGTGTGTGTGTGTGTGTGTGTGTGTGTGTGTGTGTGTATGTATATATATATATATATATATATATATATACATATGCAAACACACACACATACACACACACACACACGCACACACACACACACACACACACACACACACACACACACACACACACACACACACACACACACACACACACACACACACACACACGCACACACACATACACACACACAAACGCACGCACGCACGCATGCACATGTATATGTATATGTATATGTGTGTATATATGTATATATATATCTGTATATATATATGTATATATATGTATATACATTACACATATACATTGTTATATGAAAGGTTTTTACATTATTGAAACAAAATATGCAAAATTACTATAGAAGAAAATGGAAGACAGTATTTTCGTATAGTTATATTCTCAGACATCTTACATAGATAAAAGGGTGTTAGAGGGGTTAAGTACATAACCAAGAAGAAACACGAAGAAAAGGAAACAAAAAGGGGGAAGGGAAGCACATAATCACATAAATGAGGAAAGGTGCGTGACCTTATCTTTCTCCCTCTACCTGACTTCGCTTGGTCAGGCTAGTAATTTTTAACAATTAAATCAGTTGACAATTTATCGCATTTAAAATGTCCATAAGTCACGTTTGTGTTCTTTGTATATGTAAATACCAGAGACTAAACATGATTCAATCACTTTTCTTTTGGGTAGACTCCTGGAACTAGCAATGATCTTAGCCCTGGATCAATCGATGTGGTGATTACTTAATGTTTTGTGCTGAAATATAACATAGTTTTCTTGGATAAATCTCACACAATACAGTATCCATGCTTGGATTTTTTCTTAGGGCTATGAACATTCTAAAGTAAGTGGATGTTAAGGTAGTTTTCAAATACAACAACCCTCTCAAGAAGATCCTCTTCCGGAATAGCCTACCCAGCAGCAAAGGGATTCTATACAAGATTCCGTGTTATGACTGCGACAAATTTTATCTAAGGCAAAGTGAGAAAATTCTTAGAAACAAAGATTTCCCAGCATAAATATACTCGTAGAATGTGATCTGTCCAAAATAAATAATGCTTTGTTGCAACACTAAGCATTAAAAAAAAAATAATTGATTGGTTTAAGAGTCTGCCTAAGAGAAACGTTAATGAATCATACTTATTCTCAGGCACATATAAAAACAACAAGGATGTTCAAAATATTCAATTGATAAGACGTACCCAGCAGACTGACCTGGTGGTATCAAATACAAAATGTAAGGTCATGCACATCTCACATATGTGAACACATTTCCCCCTTTTGTTACTGTTCTCTAGTTACCTTCTTGACCTCATAATTAACCCTTCTAACAACCTTCTCTTATGTACCAGGGGTGATCAGAAAGTCATGAAAGTGGGACTCGTAGCTGAGAGACTATAAATGTTGTGGGGGGGGAGCAAGGGGCAGCAAGTGTTGCCTGTTGTTACATGTTTGAGCTTGTCGCTGTTTATCTAGCTTACATTTTATCGTTGCGCTGTGCGATTGCGTCATTGTTGGTTTGCCTCTCTAACCGGAAATATGGATTTTTCGAAAGAAGGCTGCAGATTCTACACCTTCACAAGGTGGAAACTCGGGAAAAAACCAACGGAGATCAGAGAGGAATTGTTGCAAGTTTTTCCCGAGTCTACTCCATCACTGGAAACTGTTTCCCGCCGGATTCGAGCTTTCGTAGCCGGAAAATTACAGCTAGAAGATGATTATCGTCCTGGCCGCCCTCGGACATCCGTGACCGAAGCAACGACGGTCCGTGCGCGAGTCATCATTGACGAAGATCCAACTGTTACTCTTCGATTCTTATCCTTGGAGCTCGGTGTCAGTTATGGGAGCGCACATGACATCGTGCATGAACACTTAGGGCTGAGGAAGAAGTGTGCTCGATGGATACCTCATTTGCTTACGGAAGAGCAGAAGAGCGAACGGGTGCTGATTTGTCGTCTATGGCTGGCTGAATTCGAGCCAAATGGTCCGAAACGGTTCTCAGATGTAGCTACCGGAGATGAGTGTTGGATTTCTTTCTTCACCACCAGAGACAAGCAGTCTAACATGGTGTGGTTGAGTGATGAAGAACCTCGACCTCAGATTCTGAAGGAAGGATTTCACAGCAGGAAGCGCCTTTTCACCATCTTCTTCAATTCACAAGGACCAATGTGTGTGGATGTAATGCCTCAACAGTGTACTATCACAGCCCAGTACTAC
>NC_134779.1:77255191-77272691 GCF_046742065.1 Oratosquilla oratoria
TGTATTACTGGTGTGACGGAGTATAGCCTCATCCTGCAAATGTGCAGTCATCCTTTTTGACAAGGTGGTAGTGGCTGTACCTATATACCGTGAATTGAGGCGACTGCAGTCACCAAAGTTACAATGAAATTGGTATATGAGATTCACCTCTTGTGAAGGCCTTGTCTGTGGGAGGCAACTATTTTTCATGATGAGGCTTTGTTCTTTTTGTTTTGTAAAAAATTATGAGCTTCAGGATGGCGTTCGGGTCTGTAGAGATCACATGTGTGGTGATGATCTTTTTAATAGCCTTTTCGTTTTCTTTGTATGCGGAAGACATGAAGTTCTTGTAGAAGAGGAAATATGACAAGGTTTTTCTGTTGGTGAGAGGGCTTGTGTTATGAGACTGTCTAGATGTCGCTTTATTGTCTCATCAACTATATTTATATATATATATATATATATATATATATATATATGTATGTATATACATATATGTACATATATATATATACATATATATGTATATATATACATATATATATATATATATATATATATATATATATATAGATATATAGATATATATGTATATATATGTATATATATTGTTACGAATCTCGCTCACATATCTGACTTGCAATAGATTAAGTATGTGAAATGAGTTCCCAAGACCCCATGTCTTTGGGATAACTCAAATAGAAATTGTAAAGTTGTCAGACTCGTAACACATAGTAAGAGTGAATGAGTGACTGAGTTCCCAAGACCCCATGTCTTTGGGATAACTCCAATAGAAATTACAAGGTCGCCACTTGATTTTATTAAAATCAAGAAAATCAAGAAAAATGAAACGCACAGAATAACGTTTAACAATATTAATTTAAGTTAAAGATTACATGAAGGATTACAATCACTAAACTTCAAGTGTGTAAAAAGTTTACATTCAAATGAGTAAATATATATTTCAAAACAGAAGATTCCCGCTCGAAAACTTTTAACGGGGGTGAAAGAAGATTAATTAATTAATTAATACTTTACCAACGAAAACACTGTCTAAGTCACTACTATAAACATTTAACACCACTACATGAAGCACTAGTGGTGTTACTAGCTGAGTTATTGTCTTAAGACTAATACAGGGGGAGTACAGAGGACTTACTTCAGCCGAACCCCTCCGAGGCAACACCTTTACACTTTCCCCTCTACCCTCAAACTGACTCTGACACGCCCAAGTCGCCCTGGTTCTTCTTCAAAAAACCCTCTGATTGGCCCATAGGAATTGCGTCTATGGTGGTTGAACCTCATTGGACAATTAACTAAAAACGTTCTCCTTCGTTCTAGGCTGAGTGTTAGAACAAATACTCCATTGTATGGATGGGCCTCCTTCCCACGCCTCCTCAGTACTCGTCCTGTAATCTGACACTCCACGTAATCGCGGGGTGCCGTTATCCAAGCAATAAAACTATTCCCACCTTACATATATGGGAATATATGTGACACCTCCCTCTTTAAGGTTAAAAAAAAAATCTTGAAAAGATTTTTTTTTTGTTTTTTTTTTGTTTACTTGAGGGAGAATATACTTACAATATCGACAGGCAATCGGCTACCACATTGTCTTCCCTCGTACATGACGAACATCTAAATGATACTCCTGCAAAAACAAACTCCATCTGGTTAAGCGGAGGTTCTTATCTTTAAACTTGTTAAGGTACTTCAAGGGATGGTGGTCTGTGAAAACCGTTACCTGGGCACCAACATGGACATGCACAACAAAATACTTAATTGCTAAGATCATTGATGGCATACCCTTTTCTTTGACACTCTTAGTTTAAGCACAACGGAATTATAAGTCTTTGTCCACTGGAACTTTGTTCCTTCCTCAATGATAGTCACTTATTGCGGGTTCACACGATACGGGGCTTGCTTGATGGGCGTCGCATCTTCCCGTCCACGTCATGCAGCGTCAGGTGGGTCCTCTCAGGGGCATCCCGAAAGCTCTCCTGGTATCGTCTCTGCAGCTCCAGTAGGTCCATTCGCTGCTCAGCCGAAAGATGACCCAGCTGGCTCACCACCTGTGGCCACACCTCTGCATTCGCCTTCCACGTCATCTCAAAGGTGGGGAAGGTCGAGTCCTCGTCTTCCTCAGGCCCGATGGAGACGGCATGCACACTACCGCCAGACACACCCACATCACTCTTGTCCCTCTCCTGGTACGCTTTCCACACACCGAGGTGACACAACTGCTGCTTCCGTCTCCTACCCGGAGTGACAACCACTTTGTTCAGTTCCCTCACTCGTTTTGTCACGTCGTACGGGTCGCTGAACCTCGCTTCTCGTTTAAATTCTCGCACTTTCGCCTTCACTCGCTCTTGAACACTCTGCCAACATGAGGTCAACCTTCTTCTCACTGCCTCCACCGACTTCATCACTCTTGGATCACCTTTATGTCCTGCAAAGGAATTATCATGCCCAAATCGCATAACTCCTTCCCTGTAGACCTTCGGCAACACTATTTGTCGCCTATCAGACCATCCTGCGTCATCAGTAGAGCCGGTACTATCCACCCACTTGCGGAATAGTACTCCCGACTCTAAAGAGTATTCCTCTGACAACTCACTCTCACTCACCACTCCTTCCTTCCGGTCTCCCAATTCGGAGCCAACTCTCTGTAAGCCACGGGGGCTCATTGCCTCCACCTCCTTCTCTCCCATTCCCTGTAAGACACTGGGACCCCTTGTTTCTCCCTCCTTCTCTCCAATTCTTTGTGAGTCATTAGGACTCTTTTCTCCTTTCTTCTCACCCATTCTGTGTGAGTCATTTAGACTCCTCCCATCTCCTTTCTTCTCTCCCTTTATGTGCGAGTCACTTAGACTCCATTTCTCTCCTTTCTTCTCTCCCTTTCTGTGTGAGTCACTTAGACTCCATTTCTCTCCTGTCTTCTCTCCCTTTTTGTATGAGTCGCGTAGACTCCATTTCTCTCCTTTCTTCTCTCCCTTTCTGTGTGAGTCGCTTAGACTCCATTTCTCTCCTTTCTTCTCTCCCTTTCTGTGTGAGTCACTTAGACTCCATTTCTCTCCTGTCTTCTCTCCCTTTTTGTATGAGTCGCGTAGACTCCATTTCTCTCCTTTCTTCTCTCCCTTTCTGTGTGAGTCGCTTAGACTCCATTTCTCTCCTTTCTTCTCTCCCTTTCTGTGTGAGTCGCTTAGACTCCATTTATCTCCTTTCTTCTCTCCCTTTCTGTTTGAGTCACTTAGACTCCATTTCTCTCCTGTCTTCTCTCCCTTTCTGTATGAGCCACTTAGACTCCACTTCTCTCCTTTCTTCTCTCCCTTTCTGTGTGAGTCACTTAGACTCCATTTATCTCCTTTCTTCTCTCCCTTTCTGTTTGAGTCACTTAGACTCCATTTCTCTCCTTTCTTCTCTCCTTTTCTGTGTGAGTCACTTAGACTCCACTTCTCTCCTTTCTTCTCTCCCTTTCTGTGCGAGTCCTTTTGACTCCATTTCTCTCCTGTCTTCTCTCCTTTTCTGTGTGAGTCACTTAGACTCCACTTCTCTCCTTTCTTCTCTCCCTTTCTGTGCGAGTCACTTTGACTCCATTTCTCTTCTGTCTTCTCTCCCTTTTTGTATGAGTCGCTTAGACTCCTTTTCTCTCCTTTCTTCTCTCCCATAAACAGACAAGTCAGGTCAAAAACTTCCGACTCGCTGCCTCGTTCCTCACGGAACAGGAACCTCAAGTCCACCTCTGTCTCGACTTGAGTATTTTCACTAGGGATTCTTCCCTCGGGATTCAGACTGTCCTTACATTTAGGTTTTCCACAGCCTTCCCCTCTCGAGACCTTTATTGGCCTCACTTGGTCCTTAGACCCTTCTCTCTCTCTTCTCTCCCATGTAGGTGTGGGGCACATCTTCCCACCCACTAAGTCATTTCCTAGAATGACTTCAACTCCTTCCACTGGCAACTGATCTACTAGGCCTATCTTTGCCTGTCCCTCATATAGAGGTGATTCCATATCTACCTCTACCAGTGGCACCTTGGCTAGGCCTCCTAGGAAGCCTATAACTACTCTCCCTTTTGCTACAGGTTTTTCAACTAAGCTACTCAGCATTACTGATTGGAGGGCTCCTGAGTCTCTCAGAATGGTCACCTCTTTTCTCTTCTCTCCCTTTATGGTGACTGTTCCTTGAAAAAGGAACGGGTCATAACCTCTCAAGTGAGGTTTCATCTCATCCTTCTCCATGCCGTCTGTGGCAACCTCCTTACTCATGAGGGCCACTACTTTGGTGGTCTCCTCCTCGTCCTCCCCCTCTCGGACTTTACTTTCTATGTGGGTGTCCCATCTATTTAATAATACTATGGGTTTAACCCCCTCTATTTCCCTTCTCCTGTGCCAACAATCCCTCGTCAGGTGGCCTATCCTTCCACAATAGCTACATGAAATTATCTGTGATGACTTAATATAGTCACCTTTCTTGACCTCTAGGGATTTTGTAGGTCCACCTGAGGAGGTTGATTGTGGGATCCTCGGCTGTTCCTCTCTCCCCCTTGGAGTAACTGAGAATTTCCCTGCAGTAGGTTTAAGTATTTCATATTTATCTGCTAATACTGCAGCCTCCTCCAACTTCGAGACTTCTTTCTCCTGAAGATACAATGACACCTCTTTAGGGATGGATCTCAGATACTCTTCCATTAACATTAACTCAGCTAGTTTCCTATAATCTCCATTTACGTTACGGGATCTTACCCATTGGTCCCATAACATTCTTTTCTCTCTACTAAATTCAACGTGTGAGATATTAGATTGCTTCCTCAGATTCCTAAATTTTACCCTATAAACTTCAGGCACTAATTCACAGGCTCGTAGGATGGCTGCTTTGATTTCATCGTAATCCTTTGTTTGTGAATCCTCTAAAGCACCATAAACTCTTAGCGGCTTGCCTCTGAGGCTTGTTCGCAACAATGCAGGCCAATACTGCTTCGGCCACTGATAATCTTCCGCTATTCCTTCAAACGTTCTAAAGTAAGTATCCACCTGTGATTCATCAAATTCAGGAAGCAATTTAGCGTTATGTACTACATCAAAATTGAGCCTCCTATTCACGAATTGAGATTCTGATAGCACTCGTCTACTTTCTTGTAAGTTAACTTGAAGTCTAAGGTTTTCATTGTCTACTCTAGCCTTTTCAGTTTCCATCTTAACTCTCTCAGTTTCTTCCCTTTTTACTTCAGCTTCTATCTTAGCTCTCTCAGTTTCTTCCCTTCTTACTTCAGCTTCTATCTTTGCTATCTCTAACTTCAACCGTAATTCGCTTAATCGAGATTCAGTGTTTTGAGATTCACCCTTCTCCATTTCCTCTTCCACTTCTTCCTCTCCCTCAAATTCTGAAGTGACAGACTCTCTATCTGCCCTTCCTTCATCTCTCATTGCCCCACTTTCATCTCGATTATGCACTATTTCTACAACAATTCTTACTAATTCAGTTTTATTCGCATCATGTGCGTACTCAACCCCTAGACTTTGTACTATGAATCTCAAGTCGTTAACAGTAAGGCTCTGTATATCCTTCTTACTAGGTTGTTTGTGTACAAACTCCAATACCTCCTCTGTACTTGTCAACTTCATTTTCTCACACTATTGATCCTATTTAATACTAAATATTTTCGTTGGTAATTCTTTCACTTTACCGTTAAAATCCTGGCAGGGTCGCCAATTTATATGTTACGAATCTCGCTCACATATCTGACTTGCAATAGATTAAGTATGTGAAATGAGTTCCCAAGACCCCATGTCTTTGGGATAACTCAAATAGAAATTGTAAAGTTGTCAGACTCGTAACACATAGTAAGAGTGAATGAGTGACTGAGTTCCCAAGACCCCATGTCTTTGGGATAACTCCAATAGAAATTACAAGGTCGCCACTTGATTTTATTAAAATCAAGAAAATCAAGAAAAATGAAACGCACAGAATAACGTTTAACAATATTAATTTAAGTTAAAGATTACATGAAGGATTACAATCACTAAACTTCAAGTGTGTAAAAAGTTTACATTCAAATGAGTAAATATATATTTCAAAACAGAAGATTCCCGCTCGAAAACTTTTAACGGGGGTGAAAGAAGATTAATTAATTAATTAATACTTTACCAACGAAAACACTGTCTAAGTCACTACTATAAACATTTAACACCACTACATGAAGCACTAGTGGTGTTACTAGCTGAGTTATTGTCTTAAGACTAATACAGGGGGAGTACAGAGGACTTACTTCAGCCGAACCCCTCCGAGGCAACACCTTTACACTTTCCCCTCTACCCTCAAACTGACTCTGACACGCCCAAGTCGCCCTGGTTCTTCTTCAAAAATCCCTCTGATTGGCCCATAGGAATTGCGTCTATGGTGGTTGAACCTCATTGGACAATTAACTAAAAACGTTCTCCTTCGTTCTAGGCTGAGTGTTAGAACAAATACTCCATTGTATGGATGGGCCTCCTTCCCACGCCTCCTCAGTACTCGTCCTGTAATCTGACACTCCACGTAATCGCGGGGTGCCGTTATCCAAGCAATAAAACTATTCCCACCTTACATATATGGGAATATATGTGACAATATGTATATATAAATATATATGTATATATATATATATATATATTGCTGATAATCACACAAAGGAAGCCGGAAAACAACTTATAATTCCCAAGCGCTGTCGTGATATTTATACACACACACATACACACACACACACACACACACACACACACACACACACACACACACACACACACACACACACACACACACACACACACACACACACACACACACACACACACACACACACACACACACACACACACACACACACACACACACACACACACACACACACACACACACACACACACATATATATATATATATAATATATAGATATACATATACATATATGTACATATATATATATATATTTATGTATAAGTATATATATAATATATATATGTATATATATATTTATATATATGTATATATATATATATTTATATATATATGTATATATATATATATTCATATATATACTGTATATGTATACATATATATATATATATATATATATATATATATATACATATACACATATGTGTGTATGTGTGTCTGTGTGTGTATGCATGTATGTACTGTATGTATGTAAGTATATATATATATACAGTATACATATATATATATATATATATACACAGTATACATATATATATATACAGTATACATATATATATATATATATATATATATATGTGTGTGTGTGTATATATATATAATAAGTATATATTCAAGAAAATGGAAAAAGAAGGGATGAGTGTATCCACGAAATTCATGTCTGGTTACCACTAAAGAAGTTTAGTTCAAAATTGATTTGTTATGAGCTCGGAACGAGATGCATTTTCTCCTACCTACTTCAACTTGTTATAATGTCTCATCATAAAAAAAATATAACATATATATGTATAAACAGTAAATTCTAGGTTCGGAGATAAGAAACACTGTTGAAAGATGTTTTGTATATACAGACCACTGTCTATGGTCCTTTTCAACGTGGATGTACATAATGGTAGTGGGGTTTATGTGCTCTGTCGGGGGATACATAGTGCGGCTGTAGAAAGTGTAACTCACTGTACGTAGTCAGGCAATGTATCGATCAAGGATGGCGTCAGGTATGAATGAACAACTTTGAGAACGTGTTTGTTAACTACTAGTCAAGTAATAGCATCAGGGGCCATTGTCATTTAAAAGTATCAAAATTCGGTAGTTGTTAGATAAAAGACGATTCAAATTCTTTTCTTCAATAATTGTTGTTGGATTTATTAATAATAGCAGCCTTGTTCCAGTCATTTCTGTGGTATAAACTTTCAGTATGATGAAATACTGCAGAGTTTTCCTGGCATATCAGATAGCAGATAGAATCTTTATGTTTTCAAATCCTCCTTCCCGTTTGACCCCAGTAAACTTTGGTTGCAGTCATTGCATGGAGCTCCAGGCATATTACAAGAACGTCCAGACTCCAACCTTATCCTCTGAAATAACCCGACACGTGACCATAATCCACTTAAAATAGGTAATGTCACCTATGAACTCATCCTCCGGCACGAAGACTACAATTTTCGTTCCACTTCGGATATAGCAACGACAACGAATTCCCTGTCAAGGACAACTAACCTGCCACCTAGAAGGTGCTGGCTCCGGTTTTTTTTTTTTTTTTTTTTTCTTTTTACATTATACTTCTCTCACAGCATTGATTCTGCCTATGACAATCAACGTTTGAAGACAATGAAAGCCCTTTTTGTCATAGAGAGAGGGTTATCGTCATCATTGTACAAGGACGCGCCACCTCTTATACTCTACCCTATGTGATTAGGTAGTCACCCCAGCAAGCATTTAAGATTCGATGTTTAATATCATTGTGTGAGCTCTCCCATTTCTAGGTAAGTTTGTATATGTTGCTTCATGTTCGCATTATTTTACACTTAAAAACACCCTGAGATAAACAAAACGTTGTGCAATACAGCATTATGAATTTTCGGGATCATTTATTTACACAAAAAAAAAAAAAAAAAAAATCCACAGCCATAAAGCTTGTCTATGAGCAAAAACCTGATTCAAGCCCAAAGTTCAATATCAAATGAATACACACAAAAAACACACACACACAAAAATGCACACACACTATAATTTATAGAGTAGTAGTAGCAGTAGTATTAGTAATAGTTATATTATTTTCATCGGTAATATTAGCATTATTGTCATTATTATCATCTTTATCATTACTGCCATGATTACTGTAGTAATTATTATCATTATTATTATCATTGTTATTGCCATTGTCAGTCATTATAATTTATTATCTTTATCTTTTTTTTCATTATCATTATCATTACCATTATCATTATCATTATCATTATCATTATCATTACCATTATCATTATCACCATCATCATCATCATCATCATCATCATCATCATCATCATCATCATCATCATCATCATCATCATCATCATCATCATCATCACTATCACTATCACTTTCACTATCACTATCATTATCATTATCATTATCATTATCATTATTATCATTTTTATTATTATTAGCATTAGCATTAGCATTAGCATTGTCATTGTCATTGTCATTGTCATTATCATTAGCATTATCATTATATCATTATCATTATCATTATCTTTATCATTATCATTATCATTATCATTATCATTATCATTATCATTATCATTATCATTATCATTATCATTATCATCGCCAGTGTTTATATCACTAATACTACCACTGTCATTGCCCTTGTCATTGGTCTTGTCATTGTTTCTGTCGTTGTTATCATCTCTATTGTCCATTAATGATACTGCTATTAATACAATGCTTAATAATATTAGTAATAGTAGTAGGAGTATGATTTTGTTATTGATGATTCTGTTTTACATCACAACTTTCTTTGATCAACGTTAGGACGACCTTAAGAAAAGTATTTTCATTTGGGCTGTTAAGGAACATTGTTCAGAGGGAATGTCCTTCCTAACCTCTCCTCAGTGACCAGGAATCGACTCCTTGCGCTTGACCTTCCCAGTGGCTGCTAACCGCTCGCGCTGCCGCTGCACCATAGGACCTCCCTTGTATCATTATTGTTAGCATTATCATCATTATCATTGTTCTTGTTTCTGTTATTATCATCGCCTCTATAATGAATGTAATAACGAGGTTAACCACATTGATAGTTGTAATAAGATCATAACAACAGTAATAGACTTCAATTAGTTCGCGGTTCCATCTTCATTCCTAGCGTCTCTTAGCTTCAAGACAAACATCATCAAATAAATCAGACGGATCTATTGCACTTATGAATCACTTCTTGCTAAAGCAACCGCCTCGCGGCTACAATACTTTAATTGATTTATTACAGTAATTTCAGAACGGTTCAGTACAGCGACCCGACGTATTGCCCTGAGGTAATGAGAGGGTGTTCTCAACAGTGGGCGATTTTTAATCGGCCCAGAGAAGGCCTCAATTCCACTGGAAAACGTGACAGCCAATCACAGGCCGATGCGGGAGTGAGGGGCGGGGCTACTTTGGAATTATGATAATGAATAGATAGCATTTACCAACGATTTAGCTTATGTACAGCTCTTTCAACTCTGCTAGTGGCTGATAGATGAATAAAGTGGCCTAATGACATTTGATAAATATAGAAAGATACTACCATTGTCTGGTGGTTCTGGATGGGGTAAAAAAAAAGGAAGAGTTTTGTCTTAACCGAAGAGGAACGTCTGTGGTTTAATTGATTGAAATTAGGTGCAACCATTTGCTACCGGAGGGTGGCAGGATGGGGGGAGTATAGTTGCCCCCACGAAGATGAACAAGATAGATTACTGGCAGTCCGACGATATGCAAAAATACCGTTCGACTTTGTATTGTTCGTTCTCTCTCTCTCTCTCTCTCTCTCTCTCTCTCTCTCTCTCTCTCTCTCTCTCTCTCTCTCTCTCTCTCTCTCTCTCTCTCTCTCTCTCTCTCTCTCTCTCTCTCTCTCTCTCTCTCTCTCTCTCTCTCTCTCTCTCTCTCTCTCTCTCTCTCTCTCTCTCTCTCTCTCTCTCTCTCTCTCTCTCTCTCTCTCTCTCTCTCTCTCTCTCTCTCTCTCTCTCTCTCTCTCTCTCTCTCTCTCTCTCTCTCTCTCTCTCTCTCTCTCTCTCTCTCTCTCTCTCTCTCTCTCTCTCTCTCTCTCACTCTCTGTCTCTCTCTCTCTCTATTTCTCTCTCTCTATCTCTCTCTCTGTCTCTCCCTCACTCCCCCCTCTCTCTCTCTCTATATCTCTCTCTCTCTCTCTCTCTCTCTCTCTCTCTCTCTCTCTCTCTCTCTCTCTCTCTCTCTCTCTCTCTCTCTCTCTCTCTCTCTCTCTCTCTCTCTCTCTCTCTCTCTCTCTCTCTCTCTCTCTCTCTCTCTCTCTCTCTCTCTCTCTCTCTTTTCTTTCTCTTTCTCTTTCTCCGTCCCATTATCGGTGACAGCTCCTCTCTTAATAATTTAATTCGGTGACAAAAAAACTGTCTCACACTAATACAACACGCACAACAGTCCCATAATTTCTTCCCAGGGAGATCTGTGGGCATGCATGAAAATCACTCCCAGTTGCTATGAGGCTGTGGCTCTCTAGTCAGGAAAATTCGATAGGACATGATTGATGTGCTTTCAGTGATGAATTATTTCATTCAGCTGAGGAAAGTACTTCGAACTGAATCCTTTTGCTGCTGGGGGTTTTGTTTGCTGGAATAAATCGCCTGGCGACAGCCAAACGAGGACTCAAAATAATGCTTATTAGTAGGCATTGGCAGTGAAGAAGTTAAATGAAAACCTCAGCGAAAAGGAATTGATTGGCGACAGCCAGACTATACCAGTTGACCTTGACCTCGAAGGCAACCATTTCATCAATAATAGTGTTTGATTCCCCGTTTTTAGAGGTATTCCTCAGCTGAACAATATCACCTGACATCAACCAGAATATTATCTATTATCCTTAGAATTAAATGGAAAAAACTTAGTTGAGCTTAGATCAAGATTACGCGGAGTGAAGGGAACTTCCTTTTTCATAAGTGGAGTGAAAGGAACATGCTTTTTGAGTTTAATAAAAAAAGAAAATGAAATAGAAAATGAAATTGAAAGAGGATGACATTTAGCGAGGTAAAAACCCAGAACAATTAAAGTAAATCTGTCAGTACTTTCTTATACTTAAAAAAAAAAAAAATTCAATGGATGCTGCTGGATTATTTTCTCAGGCCTTCGAGAGCGCCAAAAAGAGCCACAATAAAATGAAGTATAGTGATAAGATAGAATGTATATAATCAGATCAAATCAAATGAAGGAATAAATCTAATGAATAAAATAAACACACAAAATAAAAACAATCGAAAGAAAACAAGATGAAGCAAAACAAGTTCAAATAAAGTGCCCACAGCAAACTGCTCTGAACAGAACAGAAGCAAGTTAGTTACATAGTCTGGTAGCTTGTAGCATGAAAACTTCAATAACTCTGCAAGCCGTTATCCTCCACTATGAGAAAAGGAGTGTGTGTGTGTGTGTGTGTGTGTGTGTGTGTGTGTGTGTGTGTGTGTGTGTGTGTGTGTGTGTGTGTGTGTGTGTGTGTGTGTGTGTGCATTTACCTAGATGTATTTACCTAGTTGTATTTATCTAGTTGTATTACACAGGAAGGGAGCTATGCTTGTGGTGACCCGTCTTTGTATCTTTCAGCATTAAGTTTTTTCTTAAAATCTTGAATAGTATTTGCACACACTGTTTCATTATCTAAGTTATTCCGGATATCTACTCTATGTGGGAAGCTATCTTTTTTTTTTTTTAGATCTCTTCTATAGTTATCCTTTTTGATTTTCTTGTCATGACCTCTTGTTTTTTTTCATTGTCATTTCTTAGTAAATAATTCCTATCAAGGATTTCCATCTCTTTCATGATCCCAAATATAGTCAGTAGATCACTTCTTTCTCTTCTCTGCTCCAGTGTTGGTAGTTCCAATTTCGATAATCTTTGTTCCTATGTTAATTTGGAAAGAGCTGGTGCCAACTTTGTGGTTGCTCTCTGTATTCTTTCCAATTTCTTTATATTCTTTTCAGTACTGGGTGTCCATAGTGTCGCTGCGTATTCCAGTTTCGGTCAATTCAATGTAACTAATATTTTTTTAAATAATTTCTTCATCCAAGTAGTCAAATGCCACTTTCATTGACCTTAATAGATTGAAGGTTTCTCCGACTATTTTGTTTATATGTTTTCCGGTGTCATATCTTTGCTGATTATTACCCCAAGGTCCCTTTTTGAGTGCACTTTTTTATTTGTTTATCACCAATTTATATATTTTTTGAAATTCTGTTTTTTTTTTCCAAACTCCATTATGCTACATTTCTTCATATTGAAGTTCACTTCCCTCTTTTGAGTCCATTTCCAGATTTTGTCCAGATCTGATTGTAATGAATCACAGTCCTCTTCTGTTCTTAATATCTTCAATATTTTTGCGTCATCTGCAAAGAAATTCATATAACATTCAACTCCTTCATCCATGTCATTTATGTATATGGCAAACATGATGGGAGCCAGCACCGACCCTTGTGGAACACCACTTAACATTTCTTCTCATTTTGAGTATTTGTCTCTAATTACTACCCTCATTTTTCTCCCAGTCAGGAAGTCTTCCATCTATTCTAATAATTTACCCGCGATGACACCTATTGATTCTAATTTTCTTATTAACTTCTTGTGTGGTACTTTGTCAAATTCCTTTTATGTGTCTAGCCCGCTAAGACCGACAGGCCTTAAATAGGGCTGCATCGCAAACGTCCGACAGGCCTTAAATGGGGCAGCTACTTTCAGCGCTAATAAAAACCGCGCTAAAATTGGTAGCACTGCTATATTTGGCCATGACGTAGTCCTATGGTAGTACTGTAGGCTAGCAGGAAGTAAACTGCTCTCGCCAGCCAGTGTGCCGCAAACTTTTGTAAGAGGCGTGCACATCGTGTCACGGCGAGAATTTTTACGTATTTACGTATTTACTTATTTACGAAACTATTATTTACAACTATGCATCTGGTGGTGACCATAAACGTGCCAAAAACGGCATCAACAACCCCTGTTGTTAGTGCACGAGGTCGGGCAAAGCGGGATTCTGTGAAGCCAATCGTGTCCACCCAGCACTGCGTGCCACCGCCAGAGAGGCGGAGAGTTGCCGCTACCACAATCTTCTCCAACTCTCGGTAATTATTCCGAGACAACTATGGTGAGTAGAGCAATAATAACTTGTAGGATGATGCATTGTCATGTCTACTAACAGCAGATTTTTTTCCAGAGTAATTCATAAGAGTTGATATTTTGATGATAATTGCGGTACTGGGAGATTGCTAAATTTTCGGCCGTCGGTCTTAGCGGGCTAGATAGGCACAGTCTGCCCATCCATCCCTCTCTTGTATTATATCTATTAGTCTCGAGTAGAAGCAGATCAGGTTTCTTCTAGGTGTTTAACCCATCTGCTTTTGATTACTTTTTCACATATTTTAGTTGCTGTGCTTGTCAGAGAAACCTGTCTATAGTTAGTTGGATTTTCCTTGTTTCCTCATTTATATATTAACAATCACCCGGCTGACGCCGGCCGTGGCTCCGCCACGGGTGCTTGGCCTGCGGCGCCGCTCGCTTCGCTAGCGGGGCACTTCGCGCCCTGGGCTCCGCCCAAATTAAAACAGTGCGCGGGGGAATAAAAGAAAGATATTGATTCTGTTTTTTATTATTCTTTATCTTTTGTACAATCTTTTACATGCTTTAACAATTTTCTTGGTGGAGAAGACTCACATTCACTATTGCTGCATCTACACGGAGTCTCCGGGCAATAACGTCAACCTGTCATCAAACTTGATTATTTCTCTGTCGATGATATAGACGCCCTCTTGTATCTCCTGTAATCATCTTCGTCAGGAACTTTCCTCCCTTAATTCAACCTTTACCTTTATGAGGTTTGCTGCTCTAAGAACGTGGATTTTTCCTTGAAGATGTCCGGATGGCCTATCGTTCGTTTCATAGATACTCTGTATTTGTCCATACCATTTAACACGTTTGAAGATGATTTCAGGTCTCATTTTACTCTTATTTTCTACTTTGTATAGTCTTCTTCCACATGTGATTTTTGGAACATCTATACACGATAATACACACACGCGCACACATGCACACACATAGATACATACATGAACACACACACACAAATTTTTGCGAATTTTTCTTCCATCTTTTCTTCCAACTTTTCCTTGACGTCTTCCAACTTGTCCCCTAAACTTTCCTCAACTTTCCCTACTGTTTTCGTCGTCAGAATAGCTGGGCAAAATCATTTTGACGGCTTCTTCTTCGGAGATGGAGTAGATATCCTTCGGAATGACAACCTTTCCTTGTTCCGGTTCCTCTTCTGCCAGGATGGGGTCCTCGTTTTCGGCAACTGTGGGCACTACAGGTAATTCCTCTTCTCTTCTTAGGTGCTTGTAAAAAAGCTCTTGGCAAATACAATTACGGGCTGGTTTTAACTCGTAACTATCATTTACTTTCTCCCAGCCAGTATACACTATTAACGAATCCCAGTTAGTGACTCTAGAACACACAACATAAAGTTGGCCGTGCGCAAAGCACTGGGCCCTATCAAGAAGGAGTCCACAACGTTGAAACGTCTGTCCCTGGGATTTACGGGAAATTGTTTACGTTTGAAATACACAGGAGTATTCGTGGCCTCCAAGGTTATTCTTGGTAACAAAACTTGTTCACCCCTATAGCTTCCTCCCAAGATCTTACCAACAATAATGTTCTTACGTAAATTTGTTACAATTATTCTAGTACCGTTTCACATATGTATTTGTTTCTTCGTTTTGCCTGGTTGAACGTTTTGAAGGCCTTCTCTAGATAATACATTTGATATGTTTTGTGGTCGGGTTTTCCGCCCGATTACACAAAGTTTTTATGCCCGACGAAATAATGTTTCGAGAAATTTTCGGAAACGCTGTCTTCAATTTCTCCGTCAAAAAGCTCAAAATTGTCAAACATTTCGTCGGAATACTCGAAATCTTCAACTTCTCGTAGCGTCTCATTGAATTTAAGCACTGTTCGTGGCGTTGGCACGGAAGGTTTTCGTCTCTGTACAGATCCGGGAAAGCTTTTGTGTGTTCGTTACGTAACTGGGCATGCAGGTTCTTGTCATTCTGCAGTTCTGTTTTTTATTTCTTCCGGTTAACCGTAATCCATTTCCAAAAGTGGCGAAGACGCCTTTTCTTGTTAGCGTCGGGTTCCCTGGCGGGCATGGTGCCTAAGATACAAAACCTTACGTGAACGTGGCCCAAAAACGCCGGACCCCTTTCCGTTTTCGCTCAAGCTCACTATGGTTTTGTGAAAACTGACAATTTGAGAAAACTCCGCGCTTTATAGAAAGTAGATACAATGTTTGCATTTTTCCAGTCTTGTGGAATCTTTCCTTCTTTGAGCGAACGTTTTATTATAGTGTGTATTTCATCTGTTAATTCTTCAATATCCAATTTGCAAATCCATCCGGACCATACGAATTTCTAACATCAAGGTTTTTTTATTTGGTCGCTGATTCCCTTCTTTGTTACAGTTATTTCCTTCATTGGAGGGGATTTCTGTCTCTCTATTCCCTCACAGTTAGGTGTGTTCTCAATTGTGAATACCGATTCGAAGTGATTGCTTATAATTTCTACCATTTTTCTTCTTCTGTATATTTTTTTACTTCCTGGGAGCAGCTTTTCTATTTCTTGTTTGTTTTTTAGTTTACCGTTCACATATTTGTAAATTAGTTTAGATTGCTCCTTGCATTTTTCTATTATTTCTTTTTCATAATTTCTCTTTTCTTCTCTACGTATCTTCACATAATCGTTTCTTAGTTTGATGTATATTTGCTATTTGCTCGTTTTTTTTTCCATTTTTTCCAGGCTTTGCCTCTTTTATCCCTAGCTTCACTACATCTTTTGTTGTACCAGTTCTTTCTGTATGTTCTTTCTTGCTTTTGTTTTGGTACATATTTGATCACACCCTCATTACAAATTTCTTTTAGTATATTCCATGTCTCTTCCATCCTTGTTTCTTCATTTACGATTTTTTCCCAGTTTGCATTACGAAAGAATTTTCTAAGTTTCTCAAAATTCATTTTTTCTTTGTACAATGGTCTTCCTATTCTGTTTCTCATTTCTTCTTAGGTTTATTTACTCTTTGAATTCGAATTCTATTAGTACATGGTCACTCTTTCCTATTAGTATTTTGTAATCTATTCTGTCTACAATTTCAGTCTCTGACGTAAGTATTAAATTTAGTCTCGAAGGTTCCTCATTGTTTCTGTATCTGGTATTTTCATTTATCCACTGAGTCATTGTGTATTTAATGGTCATATCGAGTAGCATGCTGCCCCATATGTCTTCTCCATCCTGTACTATCATTTCTTCCTAACATATTTATTTTGAGTTAAAATCACCCATAATTACTGTATTTCCTTTTTCTTTCAGTATATCAGTTAGTTCATATTTAGTATCCTCTAACAATTTGGAACAATCGTGTTCTGTACAGGACTGTGTTTTGGGGGGCACAAACACTACTACAAATTTTCTACTTTTCATCTGGTTGTTTTCTACTTTTATCATAATTGATTCTACATTGTTTTTTCCTTCTGTTAACTTTGTCACATTTAAGTCTTTCCTGTTCAGAAATAGTACTCCCCCTCCTTGTTTTTCCTTTCTATTCTTCATCCAGCACTTGTATAGACCTTGTTCCACAGTGTTTGGTGGTAGATTACCTATTAGTTTAGTTTCTACTATTCTCATTATGTCCGGTTTTTCTGATGCTAGGTAGTCCTTTAGTTCATTCAGGCCTGAGATCATTCCATCTACTGTATGTTGGTATAGCCTAATTCTATTTTTTTCTTTCTCGTCTTTTTCTGTCTGCT
>NC_134779.1:77287691-77290191 GCF_046742065.1 Oratosquilla oratoria
TACTCTGCTTGGTGCCAATTGATTTGATTTAGTTGAGTGAAATCTCCAGTGGTCGCAGGGTTAAAACGAAAATGTTGAATTGCTATTTTTATTCTGGCTGTCACCAGGGGGTTATAATTAACTAAGGAAACTTCTGTCAGCCTAGATTTTTTTTTTTTTTTTGCTTTTGATGTCTATTCGAGATGTTACCAAAGTGATCTTAGTTGGATAAGGACAACCTGTGCACTTCACCTCAGCCGAAAGAAAAGGATTAAAAAGAATGGCTGGTCTTCATAGGTAACTTATAGACAACAACAACAACAACAACAACAACAACAACAACAACAACAACAACAACAACAACAACAACAACAACAACAACAACAACAACAACCACAACAACAACAACATCCATCCAAATGAATTTAGGTAACTTGATTTACTCATTATTTGATCATCAGCCAAGTCATATGCCACTGTGATGCATTGTTTTCGAACTCGTTTTCCAACTGCGTGGTCCCGGATTCGATCCCAACAGCTAATGGTGATTGCCACTTACTCGAGATGTGCGACCAAATACCAAGGGCGATAGTAATGCCCAGTGTTAAACATATACAGGTGTGCGCTCTTTGTTTTTATTTCAAGGGGAGTGTCAGCTACGTAGAAAGGTTTTATGTACAGTCATGATCAAAAGTTTTGACCCACGCTACAGTTATCACAGCGTCAATATGATTTTTTTTTTAATACGTGATATGTTTTACTATGTAGTATTTAGCCTACAATTAGGTAATTTTCTTGAAAAGAAAATATAACACGTACTCGATAAAAGAATCATATTGACGTTGTGAAAATTGTTGCGCGTGACTGTACATGGCGACTGAACTCTTGTATATTTTTCTAAATGTCTCCAAACATAACTGTGCAAGTATCTACTGTAGAATAAAGTCATCGGTTGCGTCCGGAGCTAATCGCCTCCCGGTGAAAGCACCTTTCCTTTCGTGATGAAATAATTAACCAATTAAAAACAATACTGATACGGGAGGTACAGCCATCGATTATTGGCGCATGATTAATGCCCTTCAATACGGTGGTGTATTTTAAGTTAATTATTGATCTATTTATTCTTTCATTTATCTTTTTTTTATTTATCTATTTACTTATCTATTCTATCGATTTTTTGTTTGTTTGTTTATTTGCTTATTTATCTACGCATTTATTTTTCTAATTTCTAATACAGATCTACTCTATTCAACTGCGGGGCCGGAGACGAGGTCCCGGTCGATTCAAATCCCGTCCTGACCTAGGGCCCGGCCATAATTTGATCAAAATAATTTTGAATTCATAAGATCAATAGTAAACAACCAAATCAAATAAAACAAAATAAAAAATTAGCTGAAGCCACCGTACTGAAGATGTTACGGATTGGAGTTCAATTATGCACCCTGGGCAACAAAGCAAAGCAATAACTCAAATCCACTTCGCTGTTGCACACATTTCAATGAGGTTACGTATTTAATAAATTTTCTCTTGGATAAAAAGAATATTATTTTCATAAGAGGGGAACAGAGCCCCTAATACCCCCTGAAGGGACGTGAGGTTCCAATCGTTCCCCCTTCAAGGGAAAGTCCGCCCCTTCAGCTGAACAGAATTGCCTGCCCTTCACTTGAACAGCGATACTGAACTGAAGGCAATGATAACTAATTACTAATAAAGAATACTATAAAGTACAGGCTTACGGATGGAAATTGATAGAACTTGATTGCTGAGGCAATAATGGCGTCTCTGAACTGCCTGATATCAATCAGAGGCACGTACTCGGCAAGGTCGGACAATAAGAACGATAAAACTAGAATACAGAACAGAGATGAGGAATTCCATTATTAACAGTGATCGTAATTATAGAAAATGAATCGTAATCATGAGATTAATGACAATATAAAGCAATGATATATTTGATTTTGTTATTTTAATGAGAGAGCTGGGGTGACAGTGTTTAGAATGAAAGTAATGACAATGATGGCCCCGTGCGCATAATGATATCAATGAAAATGATAGCAATAATGTAAGTAATGTTAATGACAATTACAATCATAATAATAACAATGACAGTGATGATGGTAGTAATGATAGTGATTATAGCCATGATAGCAGTAATGATAATAGTAATGATATTGATAGTGATAATGATAAGACAAAAAAGATCAGTATCATAATGATATCAATGATGATAGTAGTAATTATATAAGTATATTTAGTCTTTCAGAAATATATAGGGATTTTTTTCCCTAGACTACAGTCCAAGTACATTTATCATAATGATATCAATGATGATAATACAGTAGTAATTATATAAGTATATTTAGTCTTTCAGAAATATATAGGGATTTTTTCCCCTAGACTAGAGTCCAAGTACATTTCTATTACGTACAAAGCCCCTAACTTAGTTTTAACCTAATTAATCTTGACTTTGATCTGACGCATGATGAGGTAGACCGCACCTTCTGGAGAGTTTCCTTTGTCT
>NC_134779.1:77320191-77322691 GCF_046742065.1 Oratosquilla oratoria
CCTGACGTACTTCTATGAACTGAGCTTGACTGAAATCGAGTATTTTAGAAGCACAAGTATCTATTCTAAAATTGTTTAGTAGTTTGAATCTGACTAAGTTGTGATCGCTATTTGCAACAGATTCACCGACTTCTACATCAGTTACCATGCTTTCGCGGCTAGTGATCAATAAATCGAGTAAGTTTCCATATCTTGTGGGCTCTTTTACATGCTGAATTAAGTAATTGTCACCAAGAAAATCAATCAAGCGACTATCTATATGGCCATGTTCAAGGGTCATCCAATCAATATCAGTAAAATTGAAATCACCCATTATCAACAAATCCCGGTTGCAGAAACTAGACAGTTCTTGAAATAACAATTTGTTGTCTGCTAATGATAATGTGTTTGGTCTATATATTACACCTATATTCATTTTTTGTCCATTTGTTTGGGTTAACTCAACCCACAAACTGTCATATGCATCCTGTTTCACTTTCTCTAAAACACAAGCATGAACATTGTTTTTAACGTACAATAGAACATCCCCACCTTTTTTGTGGTTTCTATCCTGATGAAAGTAAATTCAGCTTCGAACTCTGTACCATTTAACCATGTCTCAGTTATTCCTATCATATCGAGATTTTCGCTTTTGACATACGCCTGTATTTCTTGAAATTTGTTCCTAATACTACGAGCATTAAAGTACATAGTTTTAAGAACCTCTTGATTAATTCTTTTTGACACATTTTGAGTTTCAATATCATGTCTTATATTATCATTTTGTTTTTTATTTATGCCTTGCTCTATATTATTATTATTTGGTCCTTCATTGACATTCAATGCCTCATTAACATTTCTCCTATCAAAATTAACATTTCCCCCATCACGGACATCTGGTCGATTACGGTCATCCGATCTATTTTGTACATTTTGTCCCCCTACGTCACCGTGATTCACGCCAGCCTCCCGTCGTTCAGTGACATTATGTCCGGCATCCCTTTCTAAAATTATATTTTGTCCTCCAGTGACATTATATCCTACCGTGATATTTTTTCCTCCACTATAATTACATCCCATCGTGA
This sequence comes from Oratosquilla oratoria, assembly GCF_046742065.1. Classification (NCBI taxonomy): domain Eukaryota; kingdom Metazoa; phylum Arthropoda; class Malacostraca; order Stomatopoda; family Squillidae; genus Oratosquilla; species Oratosquilla oratoria. The sequence continues at coordinate 77,321,256 of NC_134779.1, forward strand.
TCTTTTGTATTCCACTGTCATTACATCCTATCTTGATATTTTGGCCTTCATTGACATTCTGTCCGGTATCTCTTCCTAAAATTATATTTTGTCCTTCACTGACATTATATCCTACCGTGATATTTTCTCCTCCATTATCATTACATCCTATCGTGATATTTTGTTCTCCACTATCATTATTTCCTATCGTGATCTTTTGTCCTCCACTGTCAATACATCCCATTGTGACATTTTGTCCTATGACATTACATCCTAATGTGTCATTTCGTCCTCTAGCGACATTACATCCTATCATGATATTTTGGCCTTCATTGACATTCTGTCCGGTATCCCTTCCTAAAATTACATTTTGGCCTTCACTGACATTATATCCTACTGTGATATTTTCTCCTCCATTATCATTACATCCTATCGTGATATTTTGTTCTCCACTATCATTACTTCCCATCGTGATCTTTTGTCCTCCACTGTCATTACATCCCATTGCGACATTTTGTCCTATGACATTATATCCTAATGTGACATTTCGTCCTCTAGCGACATTATATCCAAAATTATATTTTGTCCTATACTGGTACATTGTTCTACATTAATGCTATACTCTACACTGTTTTCCCAAGTACATTCTATTTCCCCTTCCCTTTGGCCTTCTACCCTAAAAAAGGAGCTAGTTCATTACAAACTCCCACAATGAGGTTTGTAAGAACATCTTTGCCTCTGCGGGTAAGGTGGATCCCATCAGAAGCGTAAAGGTCATGGCGCCTAGAAAAGAGATACCAAGGATCAAGAAAGTGGTATCCCAATTGTGTGCACAACTGCGATATCCTATCATTGATCCCTATGGCTCTACTGTTCCAACACGAGCCTGCGTAGATCCTCGGGAGGATCCCACAGACTACGTGACGGCTCCCACGTTCCTTCATCTCCTGAAAGAGGACCTTGTAATTCCGAACAAGCTCCTCTGATCTCACCCTACCTACATCGTTACTTCCCGTATGTATATATGTATGTATGTATGTATGTATGTATGTATGTATGTATGTATGTATGTATGTATGTATGTATGTATGTATGTATGTATGTATGTATATATGTATGTATTTATATATGTATATATGTATGTATGTATGTATGTATGTATGTATGTATGTATGTATGTATGTATGTATTATGTATGTATGCATGTATGTATGTGTTTATGTATATATGTATGTATGTATGTATGTATGTATGTATGTATGTATGTATGTATGTATGTATGTATGTATGTATGCATGTATGTATGTATGTATGTATGTGTATGTATGTTTGTATGTATGTATGTATGTATATATGTATGTATGTATGTATGTATGTATGTATGTATGTATGTATGTATGTATGTATGTATGCATGTATTTATGTATGTATGTATGTATGTATGTATGTATGTATGT
>NC_134779.1:77332691-77335191 GCF_046742065.1 Oratosquilla oratoria
CACCGTAGGATTACCTCCACAGAGCCTTAACCCTACTCTGTGATGCTGTGAAGAGAGGACGAGGGAGAATGGGTGGCTATATTAGTAAGTGAAGAGATAGGTAAGCATGTAGTGGAGTCATAGGAAGTTTTCTCAAGCTTAATGTGGATGAAGGTGAAGATAGGAAGGGAGATGTGGGTTTTTGTAAGTGCCTATGGGCTTGGTAGTGAGAAGAATGTAGAGGAAAGGGAGGCTTTTTGGATGGATTTAAATGAGTGCATAGAGAGACTAGGGAGAAATGTCAATATTGTGGTGTTGGGAGACCTTAATGCTAGGGTAGGAAATGAGCCAATAGTCGGAGTGATTACGAAGTATGGTGTTCCAGGAAAAAATCATAGGGGAGAGTTGATGGTGGAGATGTGTCTCGGAAGAGAGTTTATGATAGGAAATACAGTGTTTAAAAAGAAAGTCAAACATAAGTACACATAGGAGAGGGTGGTGGATGTAAGGGTGGTAGATAGAGCGTTAATGGACTACATTGTGGTAACCAGGTGTATAGTAGAAAATTTTAAGAATGCACACGTTCTAATGGGAGAGAGTGGGGGAATACCAGATTATTTTTTGGTGGAAGGTAAGATGAGGGTGGAGGATAGGTGGAAAAGGAGGAAAGGGCAGAAGGTAGGGAGGTACTTAGAGTGAACTGTTTAAATGAAAAAGAAAAGGAGAAGGAGTACAAAAGGAAGCTGAGAGAGGAATGGGAGGGAATGAAGGATAGAGTAGAACTAGGAGTGGAGGAGGAATAGGGATGGTTCAAGGAGGGAGTCATAAGTTGTAACAAGGAGGACGGGAGGAAATAGAAGGAAAGGTAGTGAGTGGTGGGGTGATGAACCAAAGAAGGTTGTAGAAGAGAAGAAGCGAGCTTTTATAGATTGGTTACAAATTAGGACAAAGGAATCATATGACAGGTATGAAATAAAGAGAAGAGGAGTAAAGCTTAAGAGAAAGGAGGCAAAGAGAAGAGCAGATGTGAAATGGGGTAAGAGTATGACAAGTAACTTTTCAAAGTAATAAAAAGAAATTTTAGAAAGAAATTAAGAGAGCAAGAGGAGGCGAATCAACTAGAGAAGAAAAGGTAACAGGTGCAGATGGAGAGATGATAATGGAGAGAAGGCAGTGAGAGGAAGGTGGGCAGAGTATTTTAGGGAGTTGCTAAATGTGAAGGAGGATAGGGACGGAAGCGCTAAGAAAATGACTATGATGAGTGAATAAAATGGATGAGAAATAAAGAGAGATGAAGTGAAGGCAGCTGATAAGATAATGAGAACAGGTAAGGGACCTGGTTTGGATGGATGACAAGCAGAATGTCTGAAAAATGAGGTACAATGATGGTGGACTGGCTGGTGAGGTTATTTAACGTTTTTTTAAGAGAGGGTAGAATACCGGAGGACTAGAGGAGTGCCTGTATAGTCCCACATTACAAGGGAAAAGGGAATAAGTGTGAGGGTGGTAGTTTCAGAGGTATCAGCTTGTTAAGTATATTTGGGAAGGTTTATGGGTGGGTCTTGATTGAGAGGATTAGGAGAGGAACAGAGGGAGTAATTGGTGAGGAACAGTGTGGGTTTAGGACAGGTAGGGGTTGTGTAGATAATATGTGATATGTGAGAGAGCAATAGGAAAAGGTAAGGTTGTATTTTCGGCTTTTATGGATCTGGCAAAGGCTTACGACAGGGTAGACAGGAAGGCACTGTGGGAGGTATTACAGATATATGGGATAGGAGGAAAGCTGTTAAGAGCAATCAAGAGTTTTTACGAAAGTAGTAGAGCTTGTGTTATGATTAGAAATGGAGAGAGTGAATAGTTTGAAGTAAAGGTGGGACTTTGTCAGGGATGTGTTATGTCGTTTTGGCTATTCAATTTATACATGGATTGGGTGGTGCGAAAGGTGAATACAAGGGTAGTGGGTCAGGGACTAGAGATGGTTAAAGAAAAATGAGAGTAGTAGGACATAAGCCAGTTATCTTTTACTGACGACACTGCGCTTATAGTGGTATCAGAGGAGGGTTTGAGAAAGTTAGTGACAGAGCTTGGGAAGGTGTGTGGAAAAGAAAGTTGAAGATAATTGCGGGTAAAAGTAAGGTGATGAGAAGTACAAGGGGAGAAAACGGCAGCAGACTGGAAGTGAGTATTAAGGGAGAGAGACTGGAGGAAGTGGATAGTTTTAGATACTTGGGTGCGAATGTGACAGGAATAGGAGGAGTGGGGGTGTAGGTAAAATGTAGATTGAGAGAAGCGAGTAAATGCGTTGGAAGATTAAAAAGTGTAATGAGAAATAGACATTTGGGAATGGATGCTAAGAGGAGATTTTATGAAGGAGTGATTGTGACAACATCACTGTACGGGCAGAAACGTGGAACATAAGAGAGGAAGAGAGAAGGAGTTTGAATATGTTTGAGATGAAATGCCTGAAAAATGTGTTAGGGGATACTAAGCGAGATAGAGTGAGAAATGAGGAGGTGAGGAG
>NC_134779.1:77342691-77347691 GCF_046742065.1 Oratosquilla oratoria
GTGTGTGTGTGTGTGTGTGTATATTACAAAGGATTACTGGTGGACCATGCCAACAGGAGACCTTTTGTTCCATATTTAGGTCGGATGAAAGGAAAAAATTATATTGATAATAAATGAATAAAATAAAATTATAATAATGTAAATAACAAATAAAATAAATAAATGCATAGGTATAGTTAAATAATAAACAAATAGGTAAATGGTAATTAATAATGAATTGATCTATAACTAATAATATATGAGAATCAGACAGATGATAAGAAAACAAAAACAAATAATAAAAATAAATGATAACCGTTACAGCATCTTACTTAGGTGTTTATCAAAATGATTCTTAAAGCTTCGAACTAAACTACGTTGCACTGCCTCTGCAGGAAGTTTATTCCATTCATAACTACATGGTTGGCGAAGTTGTTTCTAACCACTTCCAAAATGAATCTATTTCCGGACAGTTTGAGACCATTGTTCCTTGTCGGATTCTCATTCAGTGTAAAAATTATGTCACTTTTGATGTTGTTAATTCTTTTTAGAATTTTAAAGATCTGTATCAAGTCACCTCTGAGTCTACGCTTTTTTAGGGAAAACAGAGTTCATATGTTGTAATCGATTTTCGTATGATTTATTTTTTAAATTTGGAATCAGTTTTGTGGCTCACCGTTGTACTTTTTCCAGTCTGTCAATGTCTTTAATAGGATTCGGTGACCATACGGAAACAACATATATCAAATGTGGACGAACTAACGATTTATATAGCTTGTTAATGAATGATGGACTTTTGAAGTCAAAAGATCGCGCATTCAGTCCTAGAATCTTATTTGCTTTTTCAGAGGGTGAAATACACTGCTTAGATGATTTGAGATCGTTACTGGTAATTACGCCGAGGTCTTTTTCACTATTCACTTTTGTTAACGCGTTTCCAACTAACTTGTAATCGTACTTACTCTTATCTTTACCTATATGCATTACCTTACATTTGCTTGTGTTAAATTTCATTAGCCATTTTTCAGACCATTGCTGTAATTTATCTAAATCTTCTTGAATATATAATTTGTTTTAGTAATCATTTGCCATTCTGCACAGTTTTGTATCATCAGCAAATTTGTAAACAGTAGATTTTAGTTCATGGTCTACATCATTTATATTTGATATGGATAGAAGTGGCCCAAGAACGGAACCCTAAGGAACACCACTTGTAACACTTTTCCATCTAGAAGTTCTTTTTCCACTTAAAACGACTCTCTGTTTTCGATCGTTCAACCAATTACTAGTCCAACTTAATAGACAACCACTTATTCCGTGTGAAGCTAATTTAGTAAGTAGTCTTTCGTGGGAGACGGTTTTAAAGTTTTTGCAAAGTCTAGATATATTAAACCTAAATTGTTTCTTTTGTCATAATTCGTGATAGCTGTGTTGTATATATATATACATATATATATACATATATATATATATATATACATATGTATGCATATATATATATATATATATACATACACACACACACACACACACACACACACACACACACACACACACACACACACACACACACTCGGTGGTACAGTTGGTAGAGCGCTGAACTGGGAAGTAGAAGTGCTTCCAGTACCCAGTTCGAATCCTGCCCAGGGGCGAAAATATTTCGGTATCGCTGTGCCTCGGGTCGTTACTCTGACTCTCGTGGGCGGGGAGTTGGGTGTGTGTGTGTGTGTGCAAGGTCATAGCATTACCCATAGATCGGACCTACGAGGTCTGAGCTCTCTTCCAGGAGGGAAATAGCTGTCGATCACGAGTCCAACACGTGATCCAAAAGATCAAGTGAATACACACACACACACACACACACACACACACACACACACACACACACACACACACACACACACACACACACACACACACACACACACACAGACAGACACACACGCACACACACACACACACACACACACACACACACACACACACACATATACATATATATATATATATATATATTTATATCTATATGTATATGTGTATATATATATATAATATACATATATATATAAACACAGGTATATATATATATATATATATATATATATATATATAAATATATGAGTAACGCGGCGAGATATTTTCATTAAGGCATATTGAATTGTATGCAACAGAAAATTGAGCTCTGATGAGTTTTCGATGAAGATTTAGTCCTCTGAAGGTCTCTCTAGCATGAAGAGGTAAAGAAAAAAATAAGTTGCTGATAGAAGTCATCTAATAGATGCATCAGGATACAAGATGTTTCGCTAATCACAGTTAGCATTTTCAAATGTAACAAAAACAGAGAAATGGGTGATTATAAAGTCAGAAAGTAATCACTGCGAAAGATCACAAAGTATTGACCGTGCGTTGACAGAACCAATGACCTTGTTGACCCTTCTGATGATGAAGAGGGTGGGGTCACGGGTGATCTGTTGGAACTTGGTTGTGCCACACAGGATTGAGCCCAGTTTGCAGAGGTACCACTGGGAGAGGATGAGGACGAACATTGCGGCTTTGTCTGCCCTTCTGATTGTTATGTCTGGATTGTTGTGTAGGTTCTTGGCGGCTTGTTAGTGTCGAGGTATCAGTAACCTGCTATGAAAGGTTCCCCTGGAGTGGGAAGATTCAGCAATCAGTAGGGGTTGTAACTCCGGAGAAACAGAAGCCTTTGCATCGTCCCCTAATTTTGTGCATTAATAATTAAATTAGTTAGATTGCTATACATTTCATTCAAATCGCTGACCTGGCTGTTGACCTCCCGCCCCTAAATGACCTGACCCAAGGTATGCATATTACCCTCCGTGACCCGATCCCTGGTCATGATCTGACACTTAGTCATGTCCCGACCCCTGACCGCGCCGATAATGTCCGAACCATCCGTATGGCATTTCATATTCAATTTCAAATAGGTTTCTATATTGTCAAAGTTGGCTCTCCTGAAGTCTGATACTTGGACGTTATTAGTACTTTTTAATTCTTTCAAAATAATATCAAATCTCATTTCTTGAGACTAGCTTCCTTTGCTGAAGCGAATAATATGATGATAGGGGGTACATGCTTTTAATTTATGGACATACACAAATACACATGGATATCCCCAGATGGGCGAACAAGAAATCAAATAGATCATGTGTTAATCAACAAAAAACACAGAAGGTCCTTACAAAATGTGCGGAGCTTCTGAGTGACCGATTGTGACTTAAACCACATATTACTAATAGCAAAAATAAAAGCCCGACTAAAAATATCGAAGAAAACTCAAAACCAACCACCAAAGAAATTTTATGTTGAAAGGTTAAATCAACAGGGAGTAAGGCCAACTATGAAGTGGATTTCAGAAATAGGTTTGAAGCATTACAGGGAATAGAGGAGGATGCAGATTTGCAGGAGGAAGCAAAGATACTGGAAGAAAGTACAATAGGTGTAGCAGAAGAGATTGTTGGGTACAAGGAGGGGAGAAGAGGGGAAACGTGGTATGATGAGGAATGCCGTATAACAGTGGAAGAGAGGAAAAAAGCAAGAGAGAAATGGTTGCAGGTGATGAATGAAGAAACAGAGGAAGAGTACCACCAAAAGAAAAGAGAAGCAACAAGAATAAAAAGAAGGAAAAAGAGAGAATTCATGAATAATAATCTTGAGAGAATTGAAGCACTAGGCAGAGAAGGAAAAATTAGAGAACAATATGCAATCATTAAAGAAATAAGAAAAGGGTATAGACCAAGGTTAAACATGATAAAGAACCGAAGTGGAAAAATTGAAACAGGAGAAAAGGAAATTCTAATGTGTTGGGAGAACCATTTTAAAGAACTCTTTAATCGACCAGAGCCAGAGAACCATTACAATGAGAAGGAAAATAATGAGGACCTAAACGAGATAGAACTTCCAGAACCATCCATTCATGAGGTAAGAACAGCGATAAAAGAATAAAAGAAAATAACAAAGCCCCGGGACAAAATAGAATTGAAAGCAGGAGGTAAATATTCAGAAAATAAGATGCACTGTCCATTGAGAAGAATATGGAGAGAGGAGAAATTCTCTAACAGCCTTAAAACAGGTGTTATTTTACCAATATTCAAAAAGGGAAAAAATGGAGTGCAGTAACTACCGAGGAATTACATTACTCTCCTGCATCTATAAGGCCTTTGTTAAAATTTTGTACAAGAAGGCTGGTAACCTACACCTATGGGCTTATAAGAGAATAACAGTGTGGGTTTAGAGGAGGCAGGTCGACAGCAGATCACCTCTTTACAACAAGACAGTTACTAGAGAAACGCTGGGAATACAATGTTGGACACTGGCATATGTTTGTGGACTTTAAACAAGCATATGATAGTGTCCACCGGCAGGCCTTGTGGAAAGTACTAAAAGATTTAAACATTCCAACAAAGCTAGTAAAGCTAGTGAAGGCGGCATATGAGGAATCAAGAGCAATGATAAGAGTCGGTAATAAGTACACTGACTCATTTGAAAAAATAAGTGGACTGAGGCAGGGATGTATATTATCCCCCCTGCTCTTCAACCTGATACTGGAGAGGGCTATCAGAGGGATTCCAAGGGAGAATCAAGGACTGGTGCTTGAAACCGGAAGGGTAAATGGCTTGGCGTACGCTGACGATGTAGACCTATTAGATAGAACCTTAGAAGGGGTAAAAGAGATCTTCATGACCTTTGAAGAGAAAGCAAATAGAATGGGATTACAGGTGAACAATACAAAAACAGAGCTAATGCGAATGGAAAAGGACGTTATTAGAGAGGAACAATTAGAAATATATAATATCAGGTATGGGGTGTGCAGAAGATTTAGATACCTTGGATCTATAGTTGATGATGATAATAATATAGAAACAGAAATTAAAAGCAGAATAGCATCAGCCAATCGATGTTTTTACAGTCTCCAAAAAGTCCTGGGAAGAGCGAACATGTCTAAAAAGACAAAACTGAAGATCTACAACACCATTATCAAACCAGTTTTGCTGTATGGA
>NC_134779.1:77352691-77355191 GCF_046742065.1 Oratosquilla oratoria
ATAATAATAATAATAATAATAATAATAATAATAATAATAATAATAATAATAATAATAATAATAATAATAATAATAATAATAATAATAATAATAATAATAATAATAATAATAATAATAATAATAATAATAATAATAATAATAATAATAATAATAATAATAATAATAATAATAGTTTAATAGATGATAGTAATAGTAATATTTTATATGGTATTAATAATAACAAAGATGTCAAAGATAACAATAATATCAATAATGATAACCTTGACAGTGGTAATAGAGACTACTAATTGTGATGATAATGTCATATGAGAAGACGAAATGAAACTGAGAAAAGTGAGCAAAAAATGAAGACCCGAGAAGGTCATACAAAAGACGAATATGGAAAAAAATCAGATAATCAAATGAGCAATTCAAGAAGAAAGTTGAGGTGGAATGGATTCGAAAATCAAATGAAAAATGGTAATTGATCACATTACAGGACCGCGAGGTAAGGTCGAGGGGATTCAAAAAGTATTGACATGTTTTCCAGATAGATTCGTTCAAGAGCACTAATTGTCACTTTTAATGAACGAAATCCTTTGAACCTAGTGTCAACACTTATTTGGCAACATGACATTGTTCTTTGTCTGGCGTGCGAAGATTTTCGTGGGCGATTCCACACAGCAATAGCTCTATCCAAGCATATAGGGTAAAGGTGACAGAAGGATGAAGTCGAGATATGAGGAACACTTACTTGGCCATGAGACCTTGTTTGCGATCGTCAGGGTAAAGGATAGCTATTGTGCGCCGTGGTTGGTGACTGTTATTTACTTGGTTACCGATGCCGTATCCAGGATCTGAAGGAAAAGGCAGGAATGTGATAACTGAGAGACCTTCTTTTCAGAATTTAAAAAGTCCAGAACTGGTGTGATGGTTCCACTCTTACTGCTCGCGACTCGGATACGGATTAAAACACAACAGCTTCCAATAAATACCACTTGCCCATGCTATCCGACCCCATATAAGAAAAGATGATTGGCTTGGTCGTAGCTAAGCGCCTTCCGGTGTAAGCTTCTCCCTCTTATTTTATTTTATTTTCTTAACGTAAGATTGCCAGAGATGAAGTAAGAGGATTACTCGAAGACCAAAAGAAGATTTGACAAAATCCTATAAATCTGAAAATATACTAACAGAAAATAAATGTGATAATATGAATGTTTTACAGCAAAGAAAAAAAAATCAATCTTTCCATCAAGGTAAAATACTTTATTCATTTGTACATTTTTTTAGTTTGCCGTCATACGACTTTATTCACCTACGAAGGATGGACACTTCTATCGAAGCGGGTTCATTCCAGAGAAGGAATGAAATCAAACGATGGCAGAAAAAAAAAAAAAAATCAGTAAAGTGAGTGCGTGCCACTAAAAGGGATACCATATAACAACTTCAAGGCTCTCAGAATTGTGTGTGTGTGTGTGTGTGTGTGTGTGTGTGTGTGTGTGTGTGTGTGTGTGTGTGTGTGTGTGTGTGTGTGTGTGTGTGTGTGTGTGTGTGTGTGTGTGTGTGTGTGTGTGTGTGTGTGTGTGTGTGTGTGTGTGTGTGTGTGTGTGTGTGTGTGTGTGTGTGTGTGAGAGTGTGTGCGTATTTCAAGATGTTACTTTGTAGGCACCCTCCCTTCCCTTTTTATCCGTCCTTATTATAATTTTAATGGCGTCTTGATTTGTTCCTTCGCCGTGCGCCAACACTTTCTCATTACAAATATTGATGTTAACAATAGAAATGACAGATACGTAAAGCTACGCACATAAAATTCCTTGTAAGGAAAGAGCTATAAATGGAGTATAGAAGAAAAAAATCTTATTTGTCCTTTCATTGTATTCTGTGACTTTCTATTGTAAATAAGGGAAAGACCTATTGACAATGGAATATGAGACGTTAATAAAATACGATTCTTCACATGTCGAGGATGAAGAACGTTTGTAGGAAAAAAGTTCTATTTTATTCTAAGAATTCCATTATATTTGTTTTCAGTAATGTCAATATAGAAAGCACCTTTGATGAAAGGTATAAGGGGAATCTATATGAGGAGAGAAGTAAAGTTTTGATAGGATAATAAAACACCTTATCTGTTTTGTTTTGTTTTTCTGTTGGGTTATATTATTCTATATTTTCAATAATACTATTGTCAATAGAAATCTTTCAACTGTGATATTGCCGTGAATAATGTTGATTGTAATTATATCAACAATGATTCCAGTAATAAAGTTGTCAATAGTAAGCTCGATAATAGTATCATAAAACACAGTATTTTCAATATTAGAATAGACAACGAGATTATTCTTAGAATCGCCATACTCAATAGAAGTAGATGACGTTCTCAGTAACAATACTGTTACTAATAACATCATATATACTATGACAAAATAGAGACGACAAAAATATGAGACAACGAAAACGAAAGAAAGACATGAAAAAGAAATGAAAGGTCTTCTCTCCCAAGATGAAATTTGCTGAAACAAAG
>NC_134779.1:77375191-77377691 GCF_046742065.1 Oratosquilla oratoria
GGAAAAGTGTTGCAAGTGGAGTTCCTCAGGGTTCCGTTCTTGGGCCACTTCTATTCATAGTATATATAAATGATATAGACCATGGACTAAAATCTACTGTTTCCAAATTTGCTGATGATACAAAACTGTGCGGAGTGGCAAATGATCACTCAAACCAATTAGATATTCAAGAAGATTTAGATAAATTACAGCAATGGTCTCAAAAGTGGCTAATGAAATTTAACACAAGTAAATGCAAGGTAATGCACATAGGTAAGAATAGTAAGTACGATTACAAGTTATTTGGAAATTCGTTAACAAAAGTGGATAGTGAAAAAGATCTCGGCGTAATTATTAGTAACAACCTCAAATCATCTAAGCAGTGTATTTCAGCCTCTGAGAAAGCAAGTAAGATTCTAGGACTGATTGCCCGATTTTTTTTTTTACTTCAAAAGTCCATCACTCATTAACAAGCTATATAAATCGTTAATTCGTCCACATTTGGAATATGCTGTTTCCGTATGGTCACCGAATCTCATTAAAGACATTGACAGACTGGAAAAAGTACAACGGCGAGCCACAAAACTGATTCCAAATATCAAAAATAAATCATACGAAAATCGACTAAAACACATGAATCTGTTTTCCCCAAAAAAAGCGTAGACTCAGAGGTGACTTGATACAGGTCTTTAAGATTTTAAAGGGAATTGACAACATCAACAGTGACAACATTTTCACATTGAATGAGAATCAAACAAGAAACAATGGTCTCAAACTGTCCGGAAATAGATTCAATTTGGAAGTAGGTAGAAACAGCTTTGCCAACCGTGTAGTGAATGAATGGAATAAACTTCCTGCACAGGTAGTGCAATGTAGTTCAGTTCGAAGCTTTAAGAATCATTTAGATAAATACCTAAGTAAGATACTGTAATGATTATAATTTGTTTTATATTATTTGTTTTTGTTTTGTTATCATTTGTCTGTCTGATTTTCATTTATTATTAGTTATATGTCAATTTATTATTATTTACTATTTACCTGTTTGTTTACTATTTAACTATACCTATGCATTTATTTATGTATTTTATTTGTTATTTACATTATTATAGTTTTTATTCATTGTTTTATTATCAATATGATTTTTTTTTCGCATCCGACCTAGATATGGACCAAAAGGTCTCCTGTCGGCATGCTCCGCCTTTGTAATCCTTTGTAATAGGAGAAAAGGGACGTTGAGGATGAGATGGAGAAAAGGGAGAAGAAAGAGGAGGAGGAGAAGGAGGAGAAGGAGGTGGAGGAAAAGAGGGAGAAGAAAAGGGAAAAAGTAGGAAAAGAAGGAAGGTGAGGAAGAGAGAAAGAATATGGACATAGGAGAAAAAGGATGGTGGAGAGGAGAAGGAGAAAAGGAAGAAGAAGAGAGAAGAAGGAGGAGGTGTGGATGAGGAAGTTGGAAAGGGAAAGAAGGATAAGGAGGGAAAAGATTATAAAAAAGAGAGCAAGAATGAAAAGGAGAATAGGAGGAAAAGAGCAATAGACGAAGAGGTGTATGAAATGTAGACAAGCTTGATGAAAGGTGAGGGTAAGAGGGTGGAGGGTAAAGTTAAAGAGGTGAAGTAAAGGAAGAAGGAAGAGGAAACAGAAGAGGATGAGGAGGTAACAGAGTAATAGGAGGAGGAGAAGGAGGGAAGGGTGATAATGAGGAAACGTAGAAGAGGGTGATAATAAGAGGAGGAAAAGGAAGAGGATAAGGTGACAGTGGGAGAGAAGAAAGAGAGAAGAAGAAGGAAGGGGTGAGGCGGAGGAAAAGAATATGTACGAGATGTGGACAAGATTGACGCAGGGTTAGGGTTGGAAAGGAAGGCGCATTAATATTTCATCGTCAATGACCAAAGCTTCTATCCTCTGTCCTCAGGAACAATATTGCGCCGAAGAGGGGGAGGGCATCAAGGTGGTAAAGGGGAAATATAAGAAGTTCAGAAGAAAAATTGAGGTACTACAAGCCAAAGGTCATCATCATTTTTCTTTTATTGGAGTTTAGTCTTCAGCTACATAAGAATAATGTGTACCTCTGGTCCACAGGGGTATCACTAAGGTCACTGATATAATGACTGCATAAACTATGCAGTCATACCCCCAAGCTGATGGAGTGGGAGTGAGGGGGAAAGATAAAGAGGAGAAGAAGGAAAAGGCTAAGGGGCTTGTGAAAAAGAACAGAAAGAAAAGGAGAGGGATAAGTAGTGACAGGAGGAGGAGGAGGAGGAGGAGGAGGAGGAGGAGGAGGAGGAGGAGGAGGAGGAGACGGAGGAGGAGGAGGAGGAGGAGGAGGAGGAGGAGGAGGAGGAGGAGGAGGAGGAGGAGGAGGAGGAGGAGGAGGAGGAGGAGGAGGAGGAGGAGGAGGAGGAGGAGGAAAGATGTAGGAGATGTGGACAGGGTTGACAGAGGGTGAGGTTGAGAGGGGTGAGGGGGAATGTTGCAAATGGTTGTTAAGCGGCGAATCAATCATGAAGCTGACGGGTTAATG
>NC_134779.1:77385191-77390191 GCF_046742065.1 Oratosquilla oratoria
TTCAAACCAAGGAGAAACTAGCAAAGATGAAGGGGCGAGTATGTTGTCGCTGCCCGGCTTATCACCTCCTCCCCCACCACCACCGCCCTTAGAAAGGAGGACCAAATGTCTAATCATTCTCCACTAAGTTGACAATATTTAAACAATCATATGTGAAAATTTCATGTCAATCTGGTGAATACACATGGTAGAATAAGGAAAAAAAATAGAAGGCGATATCTCGGACTTCAAATAATCTCACAAAATTGGTAAAAACTCTGATTAACTTATGTTAAGTATCATTTTATACTTTAACAAAAATATATATATATTTTTTGTAAAAAATAGATTTTTTTAATTTGTCATAAAAAAAGGATTCAGGAGCCCTAAACAGATCGAAAAAATACTCCTTCAGAGACAAACAAAAACATTGAAAAACTAATTCCAACAAAATGTAAATATATAAACATTGTTTCTATGATAAAAAATCAAACCATTTAAGTGAAAAATTAATTTTGTAAGGTAAAAAAAAAAAAAAAAAAAAAAGTAGCCACTACCATTCACTTAGATTTAATTAGATTTACAGAATAGTATTTCTTTACACCAACAAACAACATTAAAATTTCAAAGCAATTGAATGAACCAGAAGCGAGATGTTAGCTCAAGGAGTTTTTGGGGGTGGCCCCCAAAGACATTGACAGATTGGAAAAAGTACAACGGCGAGCCACAAAACTGATTCCAAATATCAGAAATAAACCATACGACAATAGACTAAAACATATTGACCTATTTGTCCTAAAAAAAATGGTAGACTCATGGGTGATTTGTTACAGGTCTTTAAGATTGTAAAAGGAATTGACATCAAAAGTGATAGAATTTTCAATTGAATGCAAATCAGACAAGAAATAATGACATAAAAATGTCAGGAAGTAGATTTAATTTGGAAGTGGGTAGAAACAACTTCGCCAACCGTGTAGTAAATGAATGGAATAAACCTTCTGGAAAGGCAATGCAATGCGGTACAATTCGAAGTTCTTGATTAAGATTCATTTAGATAAACATCTAAGCAATGCGATGTAATACCTGCCATTTATTTTATTTTACTTGTTAATTTATTATTGTGTATCTATTCATTATTGTTATTCTGTTTTTCTCTTGTTATTTATCATTGACTATTGGTTTATTTAATGTATTTTTTCTTTACTTGTTCATTTAATCATTTGCTCATTTGTTATTGTTATTTTATTTATTTATTTTATTTTATTTTATTTATTATTATTATTGTTTTTTTTGTTTTTTGTTTTTATATCCGACCTAGTCATGGGTCAAAAGTTTCTGCTGCCAGCATGCTCTTCCTCTGTAATCCTTTGTAGAACAAAATATATAAATTGACCTCAAGAGCTGAATAGTTTAGTTGGTCAGTATAATCCTTTTGACCCTGGGGGTGGGGAAGGTACAGAACAAAATTTCTAAAATGACACCCGGATCTAACACACAAGAGATATTATGGATCCAATAATAAATTTTGATACATTTGTTTAAATTCTATTTTTTCATTTCACGAATGTCATTTCGTGAAATGATCCCGGCATCCCTGCCCTCTTCAGGAAGATTTAGTGGGAAGCATCATCTAATATTTATTAAGACTCATTTTTAGATTTCACGTAACTCACTTCGTAGAAGAATAAGGGTAATTTATCCTGTAATTCTCTCCTTCCCTTAGAGTCAAGGGTTGTGCGAGTGCATTTCAAAAACATTTGGGAATGGAAATCCTAGGAAGCAGAACTTTTAGATGTCATCATAAAAGAGCTGGAGAGCAATTCTCCAGTCAATTTCTACCTCTCGTCTATCATCGAGCCTTTCCCCTCCCCTTCTATTTCACTTTTATTTCAATTACTCTCGGATGTAAGTTATGACCAATATGACTTCATTTCACTCTTGTTTGATCCATTCTGACTCCGGGATTCTGTTCGTATAAGCTTCATGGCTTTGCAAAGGACTTTTATCTTCAATATCATCATATATACCTAAATATAGATTTATATATATATATATATATATATATATATATATATATATATATATATATATATATATATATATGTAAATCACAATGGAAATCATACACCATGACCGTGTGTTTTCGTCTCATTAAGATAGTTTCTTATTTTCCCTTGTGCTTTTTCTGCACATTTTCACTTAGACCTTCATGTGATTTATGTATATGTATATATATATATATATATATATATATATATATATATATATATATATATATATATATATATATATATACACACACACGAGGGAAGATAAAAATGTTCGCGGAATACTGCCATTGCTTGAAAAAGCATGTTAATATACATCACTCAGACCTTAGCTCACTGTTAATTACTTGCAATCAGTTCTGTATTAACTGGTACGGAATGTATGGATTCTAAAAAAAAAAAAGTTTACGTGAACGATGGATACTAGCCCTTATAAGATGAGAATAATTTTTTTTTTTTTTATGAAAGTCAAATGGAAGGTGATGAGGTTATTGGGACTTTGCAGAGATTATGAGGACGATGATCCAAAGAAAAGAACCGCCTACAAGTAGACTTAATGATTCTGGGACGGGAGGGAAGGCATGGAAGATGATCCACGGATGAAAGACCAAGAACATTGAAAAATTATGGAATGGTTGATGCTGTTTGAAATCTTACTGATGAAGACAGAAGAATAGCATTTAATTAAATAGCACTGGCCATATAGATATCCTCTGGCTCAGGAAAATTAATTTTGCATAAAGATCTATATGACCCATCGAGCTTTCTTCTCGATAGGTCCGAAAAGCATTGCGGCCAAACCAGCTGATTCTTCGAACTAATCTTTCATTGTCAATACTGAGCAAAGTTGAGGCTGATGAATAGCTGTTTATAAA
The DNA here is from genome assembly GCF_046742065.1 of Oratosquilla oratoria. Classification (NCBI taxonomy): domain Eukaryota; kingdom Metazoa; phylum Arthropoda; class Malacostraca; order Stomatopoda; family Squillidae; genus Oratosquilla; species Oratosquilla oratoria. The sequence continues at coordinate 77,388,094 of NC_134779.1, forward strand.
TAGAATTATTATGTACCACAAAACCTGGATCTATCAGTAAGATCCTGAAAGTTAACTGCAGCTCAGGCAATGGGTTCTGCGTGGATCATCTAGACCAGTCAAGCTCAAATCTGAAAGGTTAGTTCACAAGGTAATACCCACCGTGTTCTGGAATTCAGAAGGAGTGATGCTTGTGGACTTCCTTGACCAAAAAAAAAAAAAAAAAAAAAAAAAATGCTCACAAGCTACATGGTGGAATACTCTTTCACCATGACAAGGAGCTAGCATATTCTGCGAGAGTTCCGATGGATGTCATTCGAGAGTTCTGAAGGACATTGTTATCTCACCCACCTTCCAGTCCATATCTTGCTTCATCAGACTTCTCCCTCTATCCAAACCTCAATTAAACGCTAAAAGAAACTCACTTTGAAAACATGGTTAGAGTTAAAAAATGCTGTAAATTCGCACTTTAGACAGAGCACTGTTGAGGATTACATTATTAGAAACATTATCCTAGGAAGTGTATTCATCAGGATGTTACGTTGCAAAATAAGTGATTTATGTTTGCTCACTCCAGTTAATTAGATTTTTTAGAAAAAATCTACGAATCTTTTTATTTACCTTATGTGTATATAGATATATATATATATATATATATATATATATATATATATATACATACATGCTGGTAGCCACTTAAAAAAAAGAAACACAGAAATCCCAAGCGCTTTCGTGTAATTCACATCCTCAGGGGAGAATATAGACAAAAGTATAATACAAAGGCAATATAAACGGAAAAGTGTAAACCTAGGCGAGGTAACCAGGTGTCGTACGGATTTTTTTTTTTTTTTAGGAGAGGTCACAAGGACCGCACGGAAGATTAGGAAAGGTCACAAGTTCCCACACGGAACCATGTCATTTGTCCACTCTTTGGATTAACCAAAATCTCATATACCGAATTGTTTACAAATGTTCTTAGTTATGTAATTATCTAATTTATACATACCATTACTTATGTTCAAATTGACTGACTCAGTTTGTTTGATAAGGCTACTTTCAATGATGTTCCTGTTAACAATAGGATTACATAACAAAACTGACGATGCCTTAGTCCAGTCTATACAATGATTATAATCCCTCATGTGTTTCTTTTTCTTAAGTGGTTACCACCATATTTCTGATCACTTGTTCAAGTGATTTATTTGAAATATACAGACATACATATATATATAGATATATATATATATATATATATATGTATATACATACATACTTATATATATATATATATATACATATATATTTACATATATATACATATATATATATATATACTGAGCATATATATACATATACATATACATATAAATATACATATGCACATGCACATGCACATGCACATGCACATACACATGCACATGCACATGCACATGCACATGCACATGCACATGCACATGCATATACACATACATATACACATACACATACACATACACATACACATACACATAAACATGCACATACGCATACGCATACACATACACATACACATACACATACATATATGTTTCGCTCTATGCTTCTTCTGAAGAAGCATAGAGCGAAACCGGTCAGGAATAAACTCAGAAACTCGGAACTAGAACCGTGACTTCTTTTCCACCTTCATCAACTTGTCACAATGTACCAGCATATATATATATATATATATATATGCCATCGCAGTCGAGACTAACGAGGAGCTCGAAGGGAGCATATATTGGAAATTGAAACGTGGTCGAGCCGAGGACTTGGACTCAGCTCGAACGTGACAAAGCGTCGGTGACTTAGCTCATTGCGCTATCAAGAGAGATATAAGTTGAGCACTACTTTCTTATATTTGTATGCTGGAGTTACATACACATACACACATTTTTGCGTTCAACCCACCTCCGCCTTGAGAGTACGATCGCAGTCGAAACTGTGAAACCCATTATGTTGGAGAAACTGGTAAGAGATTAGCGACCAGAGGGCTGTCGGTAGGAGAGATATGAGTTCAGCCATTCTAAGGCACTGTGAGGATACGAGTCGTGAGGTGGATTGGCAAAATGCGGAAGTCAAATACAGAAGAAATGGAAAAAGT
>NC_134779.1:77407691-77412691 GCF_046742065.1 Oratosquilla oratoria
ACAACAGCTTGACCTTTTTGGATGTTGAAATGATTAGAGTTGATGGTATTCTGAAAATAAAAGTCTATAGAAAACCTACCAACATTCTTTCTGTGTTCATTTTTATTCCAATCACCATGTCCATGTAAAAATATTGGCTTTTATTTCCACGTACTTGAGAGAAGATGGAGAGAAATCCCTTCGGGCTGCGTCAACTTATTCTCATACTTACTTCCTCACCAGGTGGTGCTCCGATGAGAGGGAGGGTGGGTGGGGTGTGCAGTGTATTTAGGGATGAAATGGGTGGGAGTGTTGTTATGCCTTTCCCTTTTTGGCTACCTCCCTTGAAAGGGGGAAAAAGCCTTGGTATATGTATGTATGATAAATGATAGCCAACATGGTTTCAGACAGAAACGTTCTTGCGTGACTAACTTACTCGAATTCTACAACACAGTTGTCTCGAATTATGACAAAAGAAACAATATAGATTTAATATATCTAGACTTTGCAAAAGCTTTTGATACCGTCCCACACGAAAGACTACTTACTAAATTAGCTTTGCATGGAATAAGTGGTAGCCTATTAGGTTGGACTAGTAATTGGTTGAAAGGTCGAAAACAGAGAGTTGTTTTAAATGGAAAAACTTCTGGATGGAAAAGTGTTGCAAGTGGAGTTCCTCAGGGTTCCGTTCTTGGGCCACTTCTATTCATAGTATATATAAATGATATAGACCATGGACTAAAATCTACTGTTTCCAAATTTGCTGATGATACAAAACTGTGCGGAGTGGCAAATGATCACTCAAACCAATTAGATATTCAAGAAGATTTAGATAAATTACAGCAATGGTCTCAAAAGTGGCTAATGAAATTTAACACAAGTAAATGCAAGGTAATGCACATAGGTAAAAATAACAGCAAGTACGATTACAAGTTATTTGGAAATTCGTTAACAAAAGTGGATAGTGAAAAAGATCTCGGCGTAATTATCAGTAACGACCTCAAATCATCCAAGCAGTGTATTTCAGCCTCTGAGAAAGCAAATAAGCTTCTGGGATTGATTGCGCGATCTTTTGATTTCAAAAGTCCATCACTCATTAACAAGCTATATAAATCGTTAGTTCGTCCACATTTGGAATATGCTGTTTCCGTATGGTCACCGAATCTCATTAAAGACATTGACAGACTGGAAAAAGTACAACGGCGAGCCACAAAACTGATTCCAAATATCAAAAATAAATCATACGAAAATCGACTTAAGCACATGAATCTGTTTTCCCTAAAAAAGCGTAGACTCAGAGGTGACTTGATACAGGTCTTTAAGATTTTAAAGGGAATTGACAACATCACCCCCCCCCAAATTTTCACATTGAATGAGAATCAGACAAGAAACAATGGTCTCAAACTGTCCGGAAATAGATTCAATTTGGAAGTAGGTAGAAACAAACTTTGCCAACCGTGTAGTTAATGAATGGAATAAACTTCCTGCACAGGTATTGCAATGTAGTTCAGTTCGAAGCTTTAAGAATCATTTAGATAAATACCTAAGTAAGATGCTGTAATTATTATAATTTATGTTATATTATTTGTTTTTGTTTTGTTATAATTTGTCTGTCTGATTTTCATTTATTATTAGTTATATGTCAATTTATTATCATTTACTATTTACCTGTTTGTTTGTTATTCAACTATACCAATGCATTTATTTATGTATTTTAATTGTTATTTACATTGTTATAGTTTTAATTTATTATTAATATGATTTTTTTTTTTTTTTTTTTTTTTCATCCGACCTAGATATGGATCAAAAGGTCTCCTGTCGGCATGCTTTGCCTTTGTAATCCTTTGTAATGTACTTCCTCACCCTACATCGCCCACCCAATCTCCTTATGCATCACAGCATCAGCCATACACAACCATTTTCAATTCAAACCTATCCTCTGTCCTCTCCCGTCCTTCCTCAACAGACATTCCCCTCTTTCCCAAAGCCCCTTTTACCTCATCCATCCATCTCATCCTAGATCGTCCCCTCATGTTCACTTCTTCCACCTATGCCCTCCACATCTCTTTTTTCATCAACCCTATCTCCCAGCTCCCTTTCCACCCCCGTTCTCATTCTCACCTCCTCATTTCTCACTCTATCTAGCCTAGTAACCCCTATCATACTTCTCAGGCATTTCATCTCAAACACATTCAAACTCCCCCTCTCTTCATCTCTTCTGTTCCATGTTCCTGCATTGTGAAGATGATTAATCAAAATAGGTTAAGATCCATTTTACATGAAAGAGAGAGAGAGAGAGAGAGAGAGAGAGAGAGAGAGAGAGAGAGAGAAAGAGAGAGAGATAGAGTGAGAGTGAGAAGGGGACAGAAGGAGAGGGGTGACTGTATGGAAATATATATGTCTAGACAGTTGTTTACATTCACGTTTTTCCTCGTGCCTATAACCTAACTTCCACGAGCATGTATATGCTCTGGACATAAACAACAGCAACAATATAAACTTATTTCTATGTTGATTATACGTTCACTTTTTAATTTTCCTACGATACTGTATGCATCGAATTTTATTGAAATGTCTTTGTCTGAGCATTGGCAAAAATGAATCAGCAATGAGTTCATGCCATATTTGCTATTTTCGTACAGCGCTATTTTTCTTTTTTTAGTCCAGATGTTGCCTGCTCGTGTGTGACCGATCGAGTTTCATTTTCAACCAACCAGAGGTTCCTTTAAGTTGAATGAAATAACATGGCGTGAACAAAATCTCTCAAAGCAATATAAAGACTTCTGATAATAATTGAACGTAGTGTTAACATTTTATCAACTAGACGTCCCAGTTAAGTTTTACAGAATTATTTGGCGTTAACCAGAATATACATATATTATTTTTTTTTAAGATAAACCCGATATGAGGATATAAGACAATGGACACGATTTTGTATTTTGTTAATATATATACATGTGTGTGTGTGTGTGTGTGTGTGTGTGTGTGTGTGTGTGTGTGTGTGTGTGTGTGTGTGTGTGTGTGTGTGTGTGTGTGTGTGTGTGTGTGTGTGTGTGTGTGTGTGTGTGTTTGTGTGTGCGTGTAATTAATCAATTAACAATTTGTCCGCTGATACGACGAAGACCATCTACACATCTCATGGAGGGGTGAAGATATGATGATAATAAGGATAATGATGATGCCAATTTTGGAGAACGACGGTGGGCGTGCGGAGCTGACGCAATATGACTATTTCACTGTCTGTGCGTTTGCAAATCCCTGGTAAGGCCAATCCGAGCCTGGAACAGTTTTGGGGAGTGTGGATACGAGATGGTTGCGATCCTTTTCCTGACTTGTCTGCGCTGTACTGCTGCTGCAGTCCTGTTCTTACCATAGGCTTTAGCACCATAGTTGACGTTGCCACGCTACTTGTCTCTTTCTTGAGCCACTTGCTCCCAGCCGGTTTGTTCGATTCCAAAAACCTTGAGGGAGACTTTCAGGGTATCTCTGAAGCAATTTTTCTGTCCTCCATGAGAGCGTTTCCTTCTAAATGTTTCCCGAACTACATTATCTTTGGTAGTCGGTGGTCTAACATGCGGGCCACGCGTCCGACCCAGCGGAGCTGGGACTGCATCTGGATGGTATGGACGTTGGGCAGGTCTGCACGGGTGAGGACCTTGGTGTCGGGAATCTTTTCCTGCCACTTGTTGCCGGGAATCCTCCTGAGTCAGGTGGTGTAGAAGTGGTTCAACTTCCTTGCATGCCGCTGGTAGATTGTCCATCTTTTTCAGGCGTAGAGAAGGGTGGTTAAAAGAAGGGTATTTCAAGAATGGAAGGCACAAGACACGCAAAGAAATTCTTGGAATGGGTTCCTCCTTGCAGGAAGCAAGTAGGACAGCGCCCTAGGAAACGGTGGACACAGGGAGTGAAAGAAGCTGCTGAACAAAGAGGAGGAAAATTGCAAGAAATAGAGATGATGACTTCTGGGATAGAGGCATTTTGCAAAGAATCGTAGAGGCCGGATAATGACAGGCATAGCCTACCTTACGTCTGGTGAGAAAGTAAGAGAAAGAGAAGGGTGGTGAGGACTGCAGCTCGGTGTACCTTGATCTTGGTTTCGGCTCTGATTGTAAGAGGCTCGTAGATGAGACTTGTAGATATAAGTAGACAACTGAAGTAGATACAGGGGTAAGTGGCGATAATTTCATTTCCATGAGTTGGGTGTTTGATAAATAACACCTCGTGAATTGAACAAGCTCGCTCCCCGCCTAAATGTTTACAAACAGCCGCTGGGGACCCGATTTCATTGCCGTATAATGTTCATTTTTATGCTGATGTAACAATATGTAAACTAAATCAGTTGTGCATTAATTTCGAGATTGCTTGAGTAAGCAGTATTACTTACGGAGTTTGTAACAGCCTTTCTGATTGAAGAAAGGGTGGAGGAAGAGAAAATTCAATTGGTTCATGAAAGTAAAGTCACTCCCTTAGGGGAGGTACTTAAGTATAATTATAAAGACCATTGGACTAAAGAAATCATGACGTCATTGTAGAACTGACCTGATTCTTGACGAGAGTCCCTTGGTGTAACTTTAAGACCCAAATGTAATTATATTCGGTAAAAAAAAAAAAAAATAAGCTCCGTTTAATTCCACTCTCTTAAACAGAGTAATACTAACTAAAACTTCCTATAGATGAAAATGGTGAATGAATGCTTATACGTAAGAAAGACAGAGGTGAAATGAAATCGCAAACTAAAAGCACAAAAGAAAGTCGGTCGATAGAGGCGACAACAGAGTGGTGAAATGAGACCAGAGAGGGCGACAGTGGTGACAGAGGTGACAGTGATACCCTTCCGACCTCAGACGTTTTGTTGAGTCTGCCTTAAGCGGCACTCGCTTTAGCAAGTCCGGCGTTCTGCTCGTCGTCCATGATGACGGATTTCTAGAGGGTACTGCCTAGGTAGGTGAAGTTGTCCACCACATTCATTCTCTGCCGATTGACTGTGATGTTAGGCTAGATAAACGGGTTTGCCGGTGTTG
>NC_134779.1:77417691-77422691 GCF_046742065.1 Oratosquilla oratoria
TTCCTTCTTCTTCTTCTTCTTCTTCTTCTTTTTCCTCCTTCTTCTTTTCTTCTTTTTTCTTCTTCTTCTTCTTCTTCTTCTTCTTCTTCTTCTTCTTCTTCTTCATCTTATACTTATTCTTCTTCTTCTTCTTCTTCTTCTTCCTCCTCCTTCTCTTTCTTCTTCTTCTTCTTCTTCTTCTTCTTCGTGTTCTTCTTCTTCTTCTTCTCTTCTTCTTCTTCTCTTCTTCTTCTTCTCTTCTTACTTCTTCTTCTTCTTCTTTTTCCTTCTTCTTTCTCTATCTTCTTCTCTTATTTCATCTTCTGGTTCTTTTTTTCTCTCTTCTTCTTTTCTTCTTCTTCTTCTTCTTCATTTCTTCTTCTTCCAAATTCTGTATAAACGTACCGGCTACAAAGTTTTACCTAATTAGTACTCCATTATTTTTTTAGCATACTTATTGATCAGTTATGCACTATTTTTCCATGACTGGAGATTTATCTCTATTCAAGATCTGATAATTTATGATTTGTACTATTCCTCCCTTCTGCTGTCCTTCTTAATTTTCTCTATCGCCTCTGTGACTCGTCCTCTTTGACCTCAATGAAAATTTGGAAAGAAGGTAATTAATTTTCGAAAATAAAATGTCCGCAGAGGACAGCTTCGTCAAGAAAAGAACGAAGAGCATGAGACCAATCAAATAGCGCCGTAGTGAAAGTGTCTTGAGGGAGAAGATGGTTCCAGAGCCTACCAGTGGAAGGAGAGAAAGACAGAGCATAATAGTAGACACTTGCATTAAGTAAATGCACAGAATTTGGGTCGGCTGTCCACAATAGTACACCCCTATACAAAGGCCTTATTCCTCCTTATAAGGAGGAAAAGTGGGGCAGAGAAAGGGGGTCCGTATTCCCCTGGATGGCCTCCTATCTAATTGCCTTTTACGACACCCAGACGTACAGCTGCACAGAAAAGTATCGTTAGTAAATCACGCTAATCATTTTGACACAAAACAACGAAACAATTTGAGACAAGTTGAAGTCTCCATCGGAAATAAGATTATCATGTCATAGTGCAATCCATATGAACTCCGGAACTATTATTCGATTCATATTCATTCAGAAGGAATTCGAACAATTCGAACCCCCAGAAATACCAACCCTTCTGTATCATAAAGGTTATGTTCATTCGCGAATGTTTCGACACCCCTACTAACGATAGTTTTCTGTGTAGCTGTACACGGCGATAGTATTCTTACCCTCGATACGGGTGTCGTGTTTTTTTTTCTTTTTTTTTTTTTTAGAGGGAGGGGCGAGGGGAGACCAAGCGTTCATTATGCAGAAAGTCCGCCTTCCAGGAAGTTCTTTTGTATCCTTGATAACCGTCGAGAAATGGTGGGGATCCTTTCTGGGGATAAGTTTCCGTAACCTGAATGGGGTAATTTCACCCTTACTGCAATCCAACCGTACTTCATCAAACCGTGGCCATCATTGTAGCGATGAACTGTAATTGCTTGCAAGGAGTTAGCCAATCTTTCGGGAATGCTAGTGCATGCAGATTGCTTAGGTAGCAGAAAGGGAGAGTGGAATTACTACAGGAGGCACTGAGCTGTGGTTAAATTCACTTTTCCCATTGGGAATTGACCTAGGAGTTCTCTACCCACATAGTGGGAACAAAGCCAAACGCACTACTTTAGGCATTATCAGCGAAGTTACTTGTTTACCGGTGTATCATCACCATTCATAGTTGGAAAGTGATTATTTTCTTACACACATATGCGTGCGCTCATAAGCGCACACACACACACACACACACACACACACACACACACACACACACACACACACACACACACACACACACACACACTCACGCACAAACACACACACCCACACACACACACACACATACACACAAACACGCGCACACGCACACACACACACGCACACACACACACACACACACACACACACCCACACACACACACACACTCACCCACACCCACACACACACACACACACACACACACACACACACACACACACACACACACACACAGACACACGTCTTTGTATTTCTTTTTTTATTCACGATAATTTACTAAAAATGGTAGAAAAAACGAAGGATATAGGGACAAGGAACCAGCAAAAAGATGCCTAGACGTAAGTAGAGTCGAGTCGCCGCTTGGGATTATACCGAAAAGGACGTACCTGAATGAGAAACCAAAGACATACCAAAGGTTTGAAAGAAATGTATTTTCGGGATTTGATAGGGACAATAGCATTATGTACAGAGGAATAGGTATGAAAAGAGAACCCAGGATTAAAGATATAATAAGAAATAGGGAAATCAACGAATTGCTAGATGAAATAATCGAACTTAAAAGTAAATCTAAAGTATATACAAAGAAGTAACCCTATTAAGAGAGGTCAATGAAGAAAATAACAAGGAAATAGATGAGATGAAATTTAAACTAAATAGGATAAAGGGAGAAAATAAAAGATTGAGAAATGAAGATTTGAATAGGAATGAAGCATTAAAGAAAGAGATGAAGGGTCAAATACAGGCAGTGACCGAAAAAGTGGAAGAAAAGATCAAAGAAAATGACTTCCAAGAAATAAAGAAACAGTAGAAAGTAGAACAGGAAAGTCAAAAATTATCTTTTAAAGAAATAGTGGAGCAGCATGTCAAGGAGAATGCTAAAGAAACGGTTATCCAAGTGATCAAAGAGAAAGGTAATTTGGTTAGAGACACAGTGGACAAAAAAAAAAAAAAAAAAAAAAGATGCATTGTAATCTATGATATTAAAGAAAAGCATGTTGTTCCTAAATATCAGAGAGAAAAAGAGAAAAAAAAATCACTTAAGAAATTCTGAAAGAAATTCAAGAAGATGGACAAAATTTAGACAAAGAAATTGAATACATATATAGAATAGGTAGATGCTCAAAAGAAAACAATATAGGCTAATAGAAGTAAAACTTAGGTCACAAATGATTGCAGAGGAAGTACCATCTAGAACAACAAAACTAGCAAACAGTGAACAACATAAAAATGTATGAAAAAACTAAGTGAGCGATGAAGAAAAAAATAAAGAAAAGGAACTTAGAAATGAAGCAAAATAAAAAAGAATGAGACTGTAAGGATTTTTTTTCTTTTTTTTTAAGTGGTGAACTTGAGGCTGAGAAAATGGTATATCCGGAAAAAGGAAACAAAGTAGACAGAAAAAGACGAGAAAAAATTAAGTTAGCCAATACCAACATAGATGGAATGATTTCAGGACTAAATTAACTAAATGACTATCTAGCATGAGAAAAACCAGACATAATGGGAATAGTAGAAACTAAATTAAAAAGTACTCTACCACCAAATACTGTGGGACAAGGTCTATACAACTGTTGGACGAAGTATTATTTTTGACTAGGAAAGACTTAAATGTGACAATGTGATAAAAATTGAAACCAAACGCATGAAAAGTAGAAAATTTGTAGTAGTGTCTGTATCTCCCCCCCCAAAAAAAAAAGTAAAAAAAAGTCTTAGACAGGAAGCAATCATTTCAAACTGTTGGAGGACACAAAGTATGAACTGACTGATATACTGAAGGAAAGAGGAAATATAGTAATTATGGGTCATTTTAATTCGAAAGAAATATGTTGGGAAGAAATGACAGTAAAGGGTGGAGAACACATCTGGGGCAACATGCTGCTCGATATGACCATTGAATACACAATGACTCAGTGGTTAAAAGTATAATACCAGATGCAGAAACAATGAGGAACCATCGAGACTGGATTTAATACTTACGTCAGAACATGAAAATGTGGACAGAATAGACTACAAAACACCAATAGGAAAGAGTGACCATGTACTATTAGAATTTGAACTAAAAGAGCAAATAGACCTAACATGAAATAGGAAACATAGAATAGGAATACTAATGTACAACAAAGCGAATTCAAGAAACTTGAAAATTTCTTTCGTAACGCAAACTGGGGAAATTTTCTAAAGGAAGGAACAAGGATGGAAGAGAAATGGAATATACTAAAAGATATTTATAATGAGGGAGTGAACAAATATGTACCGCAACAAAAGCAAGAGAGGTTATACATAAAGAACTGGCGCAACAAAAATTTAGTTAAGCTAAGGATAAAAGAGACAAAGCTTGGAAAAAAAAGGAAAAAAAGAAAAAAAAAAGAGCAAATGGCAAATATACATCAAACTAAGAAATGATTATGCAAGAATACGCGAGATGAAAAGAGAAACTATGAAAAAGAAATAAAAGAAAAATGCAAAGAACAACCCAAGCTATTTTACAGATATGTGAATGGCAAACTAAAAAACAAGAAATAGAAAAGTTGCGCCAGGGAAATTATGAATACACAAAAGAACAATAAATGACAGAAATTATGAGCAATCATTTCAAATGGGTATTCACAATTGAGAACTCACCTAACTGTGAGGGAATAGAGAAACAGAAATCCCCCCCCAATGAAGGAAATAACTGTAATACAGAAGAAAATCAACGACCAAATGAAAAACCTTGATGTCAGAAAATCGCATGGTCCGGATGGAATTGCAAATTGGATACTGAAAGAATGCATAGAGGAGTTAACAGATAAAATATACAATATAATCAAATGCATGCTCAAAGAAGGAAAGGTACCACAAGACTGGAAAAATGCAGATATTGTAACAATATATAAAGGAGGAAAAAAGGAAGATCCAACTAACTACATACCGGTCTCCCTAATAAGCCCAGTAGCAAAAATATGTGAAAAAGTTATCAAAAGTAGATGGGTTAAACATCTGGAAGAAAAAACTAAACTGAATCCAAATCAATTTGGATTCAGACAAGGAAGATCATGTACAACAAACCTGATCTGCTTCTATTCGAGATTAATAGATATAATACAAGAGAGAGATGGATGGGCAGACTTTACCTATCTAGACCTACAAAAACCATTTGATAAGGTGCTATATAAGAAATTGATAAGAAAAATAGAATGAATAGGTGGCATCGGAGGAAGGTT
>NC_134779.1:77435191-77450191 GCF_046742065.1 Oratosquilla oratoria
TATAGAATATATATCATATTAGGTAAACTTGAATAAAATTAACCATTATACAAGAACAGAGATGGCAGAAATGACTTTTTCTTGGTGTCTATTCAGTTCTGTCATGTCTGTGTATATATACATATATGTATATACGTGTATGAGTGGCAGGGTGGTGAGATAAACACCGAAAATTGTTGAAGTTTTTATTTACTGACATTTCGCTCTTAACAGAGCTTCTTCAGAGTGTACAAACATGGTCAGGAAATAAACAATTTTATACCTCACATCATTCCGCGTTCCTTCCTTAACCCACCCCATCCCTCCCTCTCGTACCCTTCAACTCCTTTAGGACCATCCAGCCGGACGTTTTGGACAGCTTAATAAAACCATCCCGATGGTTACAGGAGGGCTGGGATGCTATGAAAGCTACCTCGACTATTTTTTTTTATTTTTCTTGTCTAACCCTTGTTTTAATATTTCCACTCCGTCCCAGTTAGGTAAGTGTCCATATTTCTCCGCATGAACCACCAAGGCGTTTGATGTTCGGTGGGCCCTCAGGTCACTCTTGTGCTCATATGTCCACTTGTGTATGCCTCTTCCTGTCTCCCCAAAGCTTTGTTCACAAATGTTTCGGCAGAGGGGGCACTAACAGCAGCCAAGGAAGCCATTGGTAATATAGATGACCAGGATTTACCAGTGGGAAAAGATGATTTCTTAGAATTAGTCTCTCTGTGTATCAGATTCGGACTGTTCATGTTCCAGGATGAGGAATATTGTCAGATACGTGGTCTGACAATGGGGAATCCGCTCAGTGCAGTCCTAGCATCCTTATACATGGAGGTTTTGGAGAGAGATCATCTTATGAAAATTATGGGAAGAAGGACACATTGGTTTCGATACGTAGACGACGTCCTAGTCATTGCCCCGGAGAAAACCAATTTCAACACCAAACTCAATAGGCTGAACATGGTAGACAAGGATACTCAGTTCACAGTGAAACAGGAGGTGGATCAAAAGTTACCTTTCTTAGATGTAGTAATTTGGAGGAAGGATAACGGTACGGTGGGTTTCTCGGTTCACAGAAAAGCTACAAACAAAAATGACCTCATTCACTACTTTTCGGCACATAGTGAAAGGATAAAGAGAGGAGTAATAATTGGATTTTTTCTCAGAGCGTTCCGGGTATGCAGTGAAGAACATATTGACAAAGAGGTCAAATACATTTTTAAAGTGTTCTCAGGACTTAAATATCCAGAAGGCTTACTCCATAGTTTAAAGAAAATAGCGCTTAAAATAATGAAAAGGAGAAAGGATGAGATAAAGGAAACTAAGGAAGGTGGCTTCATTGTGGTTCCCAACTCCAAGTACACAGAAGAGTTAGGACATTTACTCCGCAGAGCAGGGCTGAAGATCGCCAGTGCACCCAGTACGAAGATAGGTGAAGTAGTGAGAGGTAAGGGTAGAAAAGAACATAATAACAACAGCATGATTTACAGAATCCCATGTGGTGACTGTGACTTAAACTACTTTGGAGAGACAGGAAGATGCATACACAAAAGGACATATAAGCAAAAGAGTGACCTGAGGGCCCACCGAACATCAAACGCCTAGGTGGTTCATGCGGAGAAATATGGACATTTACCTAACTGGGACGGAGTGGAAATATTAAAACAAGGGTTAGACAAGAAAAATAAAAAAATAGTCGAGGTAGTTTCATAGCATCCCAGCCCTCCTGTAACCATCGTGATGGTTTTATTAAGCTATCCAAAACGTCCGGCTGGATGGTCCTACAGGAGGTGAAGGGTACGAGAGGGAAGGATGGGGTGGGTTAAGGAAGGAACGCGGAATGATGTGAGGTATAAAATTGTTTATTTCCTGACCATGTTTGTACACTCTGAAGAAGCTCTGTTAAGAGCGAAACGTCAGTAAACAAAAATTTCAACGATTCTCGGTGTTTATCTCACCACCCTGCCACTCATTTTGTAGTCCATTCATCAATATATGTGTGTGTATATATGTATATGTATATATATATATATATACATATATATATATACAGTATATATACAGATATATATATATATATATATATGTGTGTGTGTGTGTGTGTGTGTGTGTGTGTATGTGTGTGTGTGTGTGTGTGTGTGTGTGTGTGTGTGTGAGTGTGTGTGTCTGTGTGTGTGTGTATGTGTGTGTGTGTGTGTGTGTGTGTGTGTGTGTGTGTGTGCGTGTGTATGTATGTGTGTATATATATATATATATATATATATATGTATATATATATTGTTACCATAGTCACCCCCTAGTGCTAATTACATTCTGTATTTTTTTTTCCTGTGCTAGTGCTGGCTCGTCGAAACCAGACAATCGGTTTGTTTACATACAGACGCGAATTCACTAAAGTATTTAGATATAATGTATCTAGAGATACGTCTGTACTTGTGAGATCTACGGTGCTCTAGTTATGTAAGAATTTATAGAAATACTTATTGTAATTGCTTTTGGTGTATGACCCATGTACGGTGTGTATTTTACGATATTAAATGTATAGTTAAGATGATGCCAAGATTGTTGGAACCGTGGTGCCAACTCAAACAGAACAATGAGTGCCCTGTTTTGCTCTCTTCTCTGCTGCGTGAAACTCGAAATGGACGCTTAGTCCTTGCTGGGGGAAGTAATAGTTGGGAAAAGAATAAATGGGAGGAATAACGGGAATATATAATAATGAAAACACGCAGGAGGGAAGGAGCAATGGTCATTGGTAGATTATGACTGCATATCTGGTAAGGATTGATGTGAATTGAAGTGATTAGCAAGGATCCAATTTTCATGTGTTTATAGGAGCAGAACCTAGTTAAGAGGTTAGATGAAGGTTATATAATTTGAGCATGTTTGTGGAACCTATGATGATAATAGGAATTGGTGCTTTTAGTTACATGGAATGTAATACAATGACTATGTTGATGTGGAGGCAGTAGCTCAACTGAGTAGCAGTGGAGACATTGAATAATTACCTCATATGATAAGAATGGACTTGAATTGAGATGCAATGATAAATGTATACATTTAGTTCTGTACTGTTAGGCTTATTCAATATAGGTATAGATATAATTACCTACTATCTTTTTGTATCCTCCATTTATGATGATAATTAATGTGGGATGATGATTTTTCCTAACTGAAAGGGGATAAGATATATTTGATACAGAGGGAAGTGTGCAGTAGGAAGTGAAACAGATATCCGTTATTGTCACTCCACCTTTAAGGGATGAGGCAAGATCTGTCGTTGTCCTCCTAGATCCTTTATTTACTAACTAATTGCTTTAAGGTTAGAGGTGGTAGCGTGACAAGTGGGGGCCCAACATCCGGGATCCAGAACCAGACAAGGAAGCCACAAATTGGGCTTCTCCCACACACAAGAACATCGGCCAGAGACAGTTGCAAGTAAGAATTACACATGTAGGAACCCCTGAGTAAACTCCCAAGGACAGAGGTATGTTGAAAAGTTTAGTCGAGTTAAAGTGTGAAATATAAAGTGAAATATAAACAATTATAATGACAATGTACAGCGACCAAGGAGAAATGGGTAGTGACCACGGTGACGAAGTGGAAGTGCATGGACAAAGTGTGGAAATAAATCAAATAGTTACGAGTAAAGCCGTGCAAGAATTTGTGAAAAATCCCGATATGCATAATTTGTACCAGCTTAAGGTAGACGACTTGCACGAGTTAGCGGGGGTATATGACATTACTGTGTCAGACACTCTCAAGGGTGACTTACAGAAACAAATCATGACAGCCTTGGTCAGGAAGGGAGTTATTGGCGGAATTAGTGGGAATGAGTCAGAGAAAGAAGAAGGGCAGTTAAGTGGCAATGTAGAGTCGGATAAATGTGACTGGCGAGTGCAAATTGAGATAGAGAAAATCTGAGCAGAGAAGGAAATAAGACTAAAAGACATAGAAAACGAAATAAGACTGAAAGAGATAGAAGTCTTGGGCACACAAGGAGGAAGAAACGCAGGAAGCGGAGGAGATGATAGGATTAGTCAGTTACCCAAATTTGTAGAAGGAGAGGTAGAAGATTTTTTCATCCAATTTGAAAAAATTGCCACCATCAGAAAATGGGAGAGAACAGATTGGGCGAGGTTGGTCCAGGCGAGGTTCACGGGGAAAGCAAGGGAGACCTTTGCATGTTTATCAATACATGATTCAGTTCGATACCACAGAGTGAAGGAGGCTGTGCTCAAGACAGTAGAGATGACACCTGAAATATATAGGAGGAAATTCAGAAATATGAAGAAGACAGATGGACAGACATATGGCGAGTTGGCCAGGGAGTGTACCATGCGATTCGAACGGTGGTGCAAATCGGAGAGAGTAGAAGACTTTGAGGATGTGAAACAGTTGATGTTGTTGGAGCACTTTACATAGATGATGCACCCCGATATCAGATATGAAATCTGTAGGAATCGGATTAAGAATGTAACGGATGCAGCAAAGTTAGCGGATGAATTGACTGTTATGCGGAAGATGTGTACAGGGCAAGTGAGCCACAAGCCAGTTGGAACAAGGAATGTGGGACATGCTTATGGAAGGAATGACCAAAGAGTAGGCCACTTTGATTATAGACAGGACCATTACAATCCCCAGAGATCACAACCCCATTATGTTCCGCAGTATCAAGAAAGGAGTAAACCTAGGAACCCACCCCAGTATAACCCTATGAGGCAGCAGAATTTTAACGGTTATGTGAACAGGCAGGAAAGGTCACATGTGAAATGTTACGGATGTGGAGAGAGTGGTCATGTGCAGTATCAGTGTAGAAAAGTGCCCAAATCCGCTGGATTGACTGTGGCATGGGGGAAACCACAAGTGAGCTTGGATGTAGAACCCAGGAGAAAGGAGATAATTGTTGGTTGTTTCCAACCGTTTATAACAGAAGGAACGATATCATTACCTGGAGGATCGAAGAAGCAAATAAAAATCCTAAGGGATACTGGAGCAAACCGAAGCCTAGTCCTCAGAGAGACACTGGAGTGGACCGAAAGTTCATATACTGGTGAAGAGGCTAGAATAAGAGGTGTGGTTGCAGGAACGAATACCCCATTGCATTATGTAGAAATAGACACGGGATATGTTGGTGGCAAGGTGAAAGTAGGAGTTCGTGAAGAACTCCCTATAAATGGCGTGGATATGCTTTTAGGCAATGATCTAGCCGGGGATAAGGTGGTCCCAGAGCCAATAATGATTGCTAAACCCCTCGGGAATGTGAAGGATGGGAATGTCGACGTGCAAGGTGAAGGAGATGTCTTGGATATTAGAATTCGGAAGAAGGTCCGAAGTGACTGTGGAAATGGAGAAGGAACTTCAGTCGCAGGGAGTAGGAAATCTCTGAGCGGAGGTGAAGTAAATGCAAGTGAGGAGAGTGCGGATGATGGAAGTATCCAAAGAATTTACCCAGCTTGTGTAGTGACCAGAGCCATGATGAAGAATAAGGAAACTAACGATTAGGATATGGGTCTAGGTGATATATTCGATGAGGAAAGGGAACATAAGCCTGTGAAAGATGAAAGTGTGGAGATGAAATTAGAGATATCCCCTGATTTCAATGTTGGCATGAAGGAACTTATCGATGCCCAGCGCATTGATCCTACTTTGAAGGAATGCTTTGGAGAAGCAAATAGAAATGGCGTGTCTGATGATAGTTCTACTGGATTCTATCTTCACGACAATGTATTGATGAGGAAGTGGAGACCTCCATTGGGAAATGAAAAATGGGAAATGAAAAGTCAGATAGTGGTACCAAAGAAGTATAGGCATACATTGATATCCTTGTCTCATGAGTCTAGTTTGGCAGGACATCTAGGCGTGAGGAAAACGGCAGGGAAACTGTTGACTCATTTCTATTGGCCAAGTCTGAAGAGAGATGTTGCAGAGTTCTGTAGAGCTTGCGACGTGTGTCAGAGAGTGGGTAAACCAAATCAAGTAATCCCACGAGCACCATTGCAGCCCATACCAGCATTTTGCAAGCCATTCAGCAAAATCATAATAGATTGCGTTGGACCGTTACCGAGAACTAGGAGAGGAAATTCCTATCTACTGACCGTAATGTGTGTCGCCACGAGATTCCCAGAAGCTATTCCACTAAGGAGTATTCATGCCAAGAGTATAGTGAGAGAGTTGGTGAAATATTTCTCTTGGGTAGGACCCCCAGAAGTGATACAATCCGACAGAGGAAGTAACTTCACTTCCGGCATGTTCAGGAAGATATTGAAGGGCTTGCATATTGAACAGAAGTTAGCGAGTGCATACCACCCACAATCACAAGGAAGTTTGGAGAGATTCCACCAAACTCTTAAGAACATTCTGAGAGTATACTGTGAGGATCTTGGTATAGATTGGGATGAAGGAGTCCCACTGGCTTTATTTGCGGTCAGAGATGCAGTACAGGAATCGACTGGATTCAGTCCATTCGAACTAGTGTACGGCCATTATGTGAGAGATCCCTTGAGCATGATGAAAGAGAAGTGGCTCGGCAAGAGTGATGACCCACATTTGTTAACATATGTATCAGAATTTAAGAGTAGATTGATGAAGGCGAGGGAGCTTGTCGCAGAGAATCTGAAGAATGCACAACAGGAGATGAAGAAGTGGTATGACAAGAAGGCGAGAGTGAGAGAATTCAAACCAGGTGACAGAGTTTTGGTGTTATTACCTATCCAAGGGGATCCCTTGAAGGCAAGATATTGTGGTCCATGGACAATTGAGAAGAAAGTAGGAGAGCTGAACTACATAGTCAACACTCCTGGTAGGCAGAAGAAAAACCAGTTGTGCCACATAAACATGATCAAACCTTATCATGGAAGGGAAGAGGAGAAGACGGAAGTGTCCGAGGAGATGAATGAGTTGAGTTGCGGCGTAGTGAATGCAGAACAAGAAATGGATGATGGAGAGGAGGAAAAATTCAGCAGGTGCGAGGAGAAGAACTTGGAGAACTCGATGGTGTTAGAGAACCTAGAAGCTAAGCTGAATCATCTGAGCAGTGAAAGGAGGGATGATATCATCCATGAGATACATAAGTGTGGAACCTTATTTTCGGACACTCCAAGAAGATGTACCGTGGTGGAACATGATGTCGATGTAGGTGATGCCAGGCCGATAAAGCAACACCCATACCGAGTGAATCCACAGAAAAGGGAAATTATGAAGAAGGAAGTCCAGTATATGTTGGAAAATGGATTAATTGAGGAAAGTAACAGTGCGTGGAGTTCCCCGTGTGTGTTAGTGCAGAAGGCAGGTAGTGATTCGTACAGGTTCTGCACAGACTTTCGGAAAGTGAACCAAGTGACTAAGAGTGATTCTTACCCAATACCAAGGTTGGATGACTGTATCGACCGTGTGGGAAAGGCGAAGTTTGTCAGTAAGCTAGATATGTTGAAAGGGTACTAGCAAATAGGTTTGACGGAGAGGGCCAGAGAAATCTCTGCCTTCGTGATAATGGATGGCTTGTATCAGTACCGGGTGATGCCATTTGGAATGAAGAATAGCGGGAGTACATTCCAAAGATTGATTAACAAGGTATTGGCAGGAATGAATGGGTGTGCAGTCTATATCGACGATATCGTCATATATTCTGAAACTTGGAAAGACCATGTGGAGCAAATTTCAAATGTCTTCCAGAGACTGAATGATGCCAACTTGACGGTGAATTTAGCTAAGAGTGATTTTGCAAAGGCAAAAGTTGAATATTTAGGATATATGGTAGGCCAAGGTGAAATACAACCCGTTGATGCCAAGGTGAAGAGTATCAACGATTGTCCCGCTCCTAAGAACCGTAGAGAGTTGCTACAATTCTTAGGCATGAGCGGTTACTATAGGAGGTTCTGTAGGAATTTTTCCACAGTAGCTTTACCATTGACTAGGCTGTTGTCAAAGGGTACCAAGTTTGTGTGGGATACACATTGTGAGGAAGCTTTTATGACTATTAAGAGGATGTTAATGAGTGACCCTATACTTGTCACTCCTGATTTTGAGAGACCGTTCAAGTTATATGTGGATGCGAGCAACGTTGGTGTAGGGGGCATTTTAGTTCAGGAGAAAGAGGATATCGACCACCCGATATGCTACTTTTCAAAGAAATTCCTCCCTTATCAGAGAAACTACAGTACAGTTGAGAAGAAGACTTTAGCCTTGATCCTTAGTTTGAGTCATTTTGACATATACTTGAGAGGGTCCGGATATCCTGTTTCTGTGTTTACTGATCATAACCCCCTGGTATTTTTACATAAGATGAAGAATGATAACCAACGGTTGAGATGGCGTTTAATGCTTCAGGACTACAATATGATAATACAGCATGTAAAGGGAGCGAATAATATCCTGGCGGATACACTTTCCCGTCTTCCTTCTTCAACATGAGTCAATCCAAGGATCGCCTCATGTCTTAAAGGGGGAGGGTGTTACCATAGTCACCCCCTAGTGCTAATTACATTCTCTATTTTTTTTTTTTTTCTGTGCTAGTGCTGGCTCGTCGAAACCAGACAATCGGTTTGTTTACATACAGACGCGAATTCACGGTCTGATATTAAAGTGTTTAGATATAATGTATCTAGAGATACGTCTGTACATGTGAGATCTACGGTGCTCTAGTTATGTAAGAATTTATAGAAATACTTATTGTAATTGCTTTTGGTGTATGACCCATGTACGGTGTGTATTTTACGATATTAAATGTATAGTTAAGATGACGCCAAGATTGTTGGAACCGTGGTGCCAACTCAAACAGAACAATGAGTGCCCTGTTTTGCTCTCTTCTCTGCTGCGTGAAATTCGAAATGGACGCTTAGTCCTTGCTGGGGGAAGTAATAGTTGGGAAAAGAATAAATGGGAGGAATAACGGGAATATATAATAATGAAAACACGCAGGAGGGAAGTAGCAATGGTCATTGGTAGATTATGACTGCATATCTGGTAAGGATTGATGTGAATTGAAGTGATTAGCAAGGATCCAATTTTCATGTGTTTATAGGAGCAGAACTTGGTTAAGAGGTTAGATGAAGGTTATATAATTTGAGCATGTTTGTGGAACCTATGATGATAGTAGGAATTGGTGCTTTTAGTTACCTAGAATGTAGTACAATGACTATGTTGATGTGGAGGCAGTAGCTCAACCGAGTAGCAGTGGAGACATTGAATAATTACCTCATATGATAAGAATGGACTTGAATTGAGATGCAATGATAAATGTATACATTTAGTTCTGTACTGTCAGGCTTATTCAATATAGGTATAGATATAATTACCTACTATCTTTTTGTACCCTCCATTTATGATGATAATTAATGTGGGATGATGATTTTTCCTAACTGAAGGGGGATAAGATATATTTGATATAGAGGGAAGTGTGCAGTGGGAAGTGAAACAGATATCCGTTATTGTCACTCCACCTTTAAGGGATGAGGCAAGATCTGTCGTTGTCCTCCTAGATCCTTTATTTACTAACTAATTGCTTTAAGGTTAGAGGTGGTAGCGTGACAATATATATATATATATATATATATATACATATATATATGTTTGTGTGTGTGTGTGTGTGTATGTATGTACATGTATATATTTATATATATATACACATATATATACATATATATAAATGTATATGTACATATATATGCATATATATATATATATATATATATATATATATATATATATGATGAAGGTGGAAAAAAAGTCACGGGTCTAGTTCCGATTGTTTTAGTCTATTCCTGACCGATTTCGCTCTATGCTTCTTTAAAAAAAATAGAGCGAAACCGGTCAGGAAAAATAAACTCAGAAACTCGTAACTAAACCCGTGACTTCTTTTTACACCTTCATCAACTTGTCGCAATGTCCCAGCATGTATATATATATACATATATATATATATATATATATATATATATATATGTATATACATACAGTATATATGTGTATATATATGTATATTTTATATATATATATATATATACATATATATACATATATACATATCAAATCAGCCTTCTTGAGTCCACTGCTGAACAAAAGGCCTCCTTTGTAGCATTTCAGGACTCACACGACCACGCCATCCCCTGGCACGTCACTCCTGCAAACTTCTCAATTTCTCTTCTTTCCACTTCCTGCCTGGTCTGCCTCTGCCACGCTTTTATCTCGCAGCGTCAACTCAGTAACACACTTGCTTCATCGCTCATCAGTCCTTTACACTAACTTACCTACCCAATTCCACTTCCTCTCCTTTACCGCCTC
The DNA here is from genome assembly GCF_046742065.1 of Oratosquilla oratoria. Lineage (NCBI taxonomy): Eukaryota > Metazoa > Arthropoda > Malacostraca > Stomatopoda > Squillidae > Oratosquilla > Oratosquilla oratoria. Next base: position 77,445,461 of record NC_134779.1, read on the forward strand.
CAAAACATCTCTCACTCTAGTCTGTTCTCTCACCCAACTTGCTCTCTTTTGTCTCTAAGCGTTATTACCATCACTATTCTCTCCATTCTCCTCTGTGCAGTCCTTTGCTTTGTTTCCGTCGTCTTTGCCAGTTTCCAAGTCTCACACCCGTAGGTTATTGCTGGTAGAATGCATTGATTGTAAACTTTACGTTTTAAACGTATAGGTAGAGAACCTCCCACCATTTTATTATACTTACCAAACACTTTCCAACCAATTGTAATACGTCTTTTGTTTCATTATCATGATCTTTTGTCACTTTCACCATCTGGCCTAAATAATTATACTCTTTAAATTCTTCAAGACTCTCACCATCGATTATGATCTCTTCAATTTAAACTTTCGTGTTGATCATTACTTTGGTTTTGCTCTTATTAATTTTTAAACCTACTTTGAGACTTTCCTTGTTCAGATTACTCAGTACATCTTGCAAGTCTTCTACTCTTCCTGAAATAACAATAACGTCATCCACAAATCTTAGGTGGTTCAGTTATTAATCTTCAAACCTTTCTCTTCCCAACTCAACCTTCTGGAAATCGCTTCCACGCAAGCTGTAAATAATTCGGGTGAAATAATATCGCCTTACTATACTCCTTTCTCGATCTTGATATTTTCTGTATCTTTATGTAGTCGAATTATAGCGTTATCTTTCACATAAATCTTTTCTAAAACCATTACGATCTGTTCGTTTGTATTCTAATTGCGTAGCAAGTTTAGTATTGCTATTTGCTCTACCTAGTCGAAAGTCTTCTCGTAATCTACAAAAGCTTAACAGAGAGGTATATTGTATTCTGCCGTCTTCTCGATTAGTTGGTTAAGCCTGCAAATGGTCTAGGGTCGAATATCTGCTCCTAAAGCCTGCTTGTGCTCTTAGTTGGTTCCCATCTAAAACTTGACTTAGTTTATTTGTAAGGATCTTGGAGAATAATTTATATACATTTGATAGTAAGCTAATAGGTCGATAGTTACTAATGTCCTTCTGGTCTCCTTTTTTATGAAGAAAATCACTATAGCATTGCACCACTATTCAGGGACTCTTTCCTGACGTAAACACTGGGTGTACAACTGAGCTAACTTAATGTGAACTCCGTTCCCTGCGTCTTTCAACAGATCTATTGATATACCATCTTCCCCAGGTGCTTTTCCTCGTTTCGTATTTCTAGAGCAAATTCTACTTCTTCCTTTGTAATCTCGGGTACACTACTAACGTCTATAGATGAACTTACTGACTCATCTACGGTCTTCGACGAGTAAAGCTCTTGGTAAAATTCTCCTACTCTTATTACCATTCTGCCTGCATTTAATGATTTCTCCATTTCTCTTATTCAAACATATCATTTGCTGTCTTCCTAAAGTATGTCTGCGCTCGGTCCCTTTGATATTTTTTTTCTTTCCGAACACTTTCCTCTATTTCACCTATGCTTTTTTTTTTTTTATCCGATTTCTTCCATTTTGATAACCTTCTTTAGTTCTACTTTTTCTATTTCGTCTTTCCTGCTTTTAATCTTCATTGTTCTCCTTCTTTTAATTAGGTCTTTTGTAGCTTTAGAGTATCTATTTTCTCTAATACTTTTTGTACTTCCTACTTTCGTTGCCGATTCCCTAATGATATTCACTAAATTCAAATTCATATATTCCACGGTGTCCCCGTTAGTTCTTAGAGTTTCGAGTCTATATCTAATTTCTAACTGAAATTCCTTCTGATTATCCTTAACCTTTGCTAGGCTGATTTTCTTTTTTAAAACTAGTTTATTTCTCTCGGCTCTGAAATTAAACTTAGCTGTGTAACCTACCATTCTATGGTTACTACCTATGTTGACTTAAACTATGACCGTAACATTGCTAATGCACTTGCTCTCATCTTCTAATATGAAGTCTAATTCGTTCTTTGTTGTTTCATTTGGACTTTTCCAGGTCCATTTACGACCTACGCGCTCTTGGAAGAAAGTGTTCATTATCCTCATGTTGTAGTTCTCTCTCCGAGAGTTGACCCTTTGACGTAGTGGATAGGCTTGAGAAGCTTGATGATTACAAAAGCTATGTCGATATAGAGGAAATCTCTGCAGGGTCACCCATATCAAACAGGTTTTGTAAGAAAGCTTAGATAAAGAGAAACTCACACATATACCGTCGCAGGATCCAATGGTAACTGGCACATTCCTGATGGTAAACAGGGAAATTCCCCATAGATATATGTGGCACCGTCATATTGACGGCGTGGACCATTGGGGCCCCTATAGATACTCGTACATAGGATTTCACCAAATATAATGAATAAGGTGACACCAGAGAAATATCTCACTAGAAACCAGGTGGTAGGGAGGTGAGATTACTTCCAAAAGCCCTTCATAGCAACCACGAATAGTAGAAAAAAAATGTTCCTGTTGGATCATTGTCTCCTAAAGGTCCAACCACATTGCCTCGTGTGCTTACGGTCACTGTGCCACCGAATGTGAGTAAGCACTGTCCAAGCAGATCCAATCCTTAGACATTAAACAGTATGAAGAAAATTAAGATCTATACTTACAACTTAAGAACTCCCACAGAAGACCACAGGCTGTAGAGTTTAATGGAAGAACTAGACAGCATCAAGTGGAACATCGTAGGGCTGAGCGAAGTCCGAAGAGCAGAAGAAAAATGATACAATTACAAGATAGTCAGCACCTGCTCTACTATAAAGGTAACGGCAAAGAAAGATCTAGTGGAGTAGGATTCTTGATCAACCGAGAAATTGCTGGTAACGTAGCCATGTTCAGTAGTGTATCAGAAAGGGTAGTTTGAATTATGATTAGGCTAGGTAAAAGATACACTCTAAAGATAATTCAGGTTTATGCACAAACTTCACAGAGCTCAGACGATGAAATTGAATCCTTCTATGACAATTTAAGTCAGGTAATGTATTAAGAAAAAAGTAAAGTATATGTGGGTAACAGGCGACTTCAGTGCTAAAGATAGGAAGAAGATGGGAGATGAGTCGTGCATTGGGAAGTTTGTAGTAGGTGAAAGAAATGACAGGAGAGATGTTAGTCAGTATATATATATATATATATATATATATATACATATATAAATATATACATATATATACATATATATATATATAATATATATATATATATATATTTCATTAAAAGTGATGGCTAGTTGTGCATTAATAATTTTCTTAATGGTATTTTCCATATACCTTATTAAGGATTTGTTTTCCTTAGGAAGGAAATTTATGACTTGGCTGTATGTAGTCATATTAGCTAGATCGCGATTTCGGGTTCAAGACCCTTCTTCAGTAGCTATAGGGATAAGAATTAATCCGAAGATTCTAGTAAAGATCTAAGTTTTATACTAGAGTTCCTATACTTGCTAATCACTGGGGGAGGTCACCTGGTATTACGGGCAGGGACGAAATGTCACGTGCGCTAGGGAGCCTCCGGGTTTGTGTTGTGGCGGAATGTGGCGTTTTGTCTCGTAGTTGGACGAGTGGCGTTTTGTCTCGTATTGGCGTTTGTGTTGTTATGTCTCATGTTTTTATTTGTAACGGTTTGTCTCATGCTTGGAAGGGCTCTAAGGTCTTCTGCTTGTACATTTAGGTTTGGGCTCAACTCTTTAATATACAACGCTTCTAAAATTGGGAGGCGTCTATCGTCAGTACATAAATCCAAAATCTCGGTGTTTTTCTCTAGTGTCTCTCTTGCTAGTGTTATGCCGTGGGCTTCTCTTAAGTGATTTTTAGGGGCTCCAGATGTCAGGTGGTATGAGAGGCGATGGGATAACCTCATTGTCGTCATGCCAATATAGGTGGATGGGAGGGCTTCACAGTTCCCTCGTGTACATGTGAACCTATAGATGACATGTGATTTCTGAAGTTCCTTTCTCTCTTGTAGGGGGCTGTTTCTAATAAGAAGGTGGCTAGTTTTCTTAGTTTTATAATAAATCACTAGATTTAGTATTTTTTCTGGATTGACTGGTTTAATGTTTCTTTTTATAATTTGTTTCATAATGCGTTCATCTTCTTTATAAGCTGGCGAAAAAGTGGATTTATAATATATGTTGATTTTCTCTTTATTTTGTTTATCATTGTTGTTGTTATGCCAGCCGTCCATTATTTTCTTTGTTTGAAAATGTATCTCTTTTTCATTGAAGCCGTTATTGATCAGAACTTGAGTGGAACGTTCGATTTCATCATGCACTTGTGTCCATGTGCTGCACTGAGTTAGTGCTCTTCGAATATAGGCACTGATGGTAGAGTCCTTATATCTTTGAGGGCACTCACTGGATCCATTAAGGCAGTGTCCAGGGTTAGTGGGTTTTGTGTACACTGTTGTATTAAAAGAATTTTCATTTTGTTTCACTAAGAGGTCGAGGAAGGGTAAAGATCCGTCAATGCTATCTTCCATAGTGAAAGTGAGTTCAGATGTCTCTTGTAATAGGTGGCGGAGTTTTTCAGCTTCATTGCTGTTATTGGTTTTAATGAAGACATCGTCAATGTATCTACAGTAAATATCTGGCTTTTCTGTTTTACTGAATACTTCTTCTTCTACGCAGCCCATGAAGAAGTTTGCCATTAATACTCCAAGGGGGGATCCCATTGCAACTCCATCAATTTGGCAATATTTGTTTCCACGGGGGCAAGTGAACGGGACTTCTTTTGTACAGCATTCAAGCAGTTTACGTAGTGTAAGTTCTGGAATGTCTAGT
>NC_134779.1:77457691-77460191 GCF_046742065.1 Oratosquilla oratoria
TTCTGACATTTACACACAATTCCCAATTGCGTAATTCTCTGTTTTCAGAGTTGTGATTGGAAGGAAAGAGACCATACAACACCCGCCCGTCTGACCCTCCCTCGCATCGCCACTGAATCTACTCTTCCCAATTCCAAACCCAGTCTGGGGACAAACAGGCAACGCTCGCCCCACCTGTGGCTCATCAGGTTTGCGCTCGTCAGCGGTGGCGGTGAAGAGTTATCTCCTTGCTGCTCCCGTTCTGGTCACTGATCTCTTCGTTGACGTCGGCAGGCGGGTGTATACCGCCCGTCTGCCCCCCCTCGCACCGCCCCTTGATCAACTCTAGAAGGACTTCAAACCCAAAACCTGGGGATAATCAGGGTACGCTCGCCCCCCCTGTGGCTTATCAGGACCGCCCTCTACACGCGGAAAGTGAAATCAACTCACTTCTCGTAAGATACACACATACACCTCTCACGAACAGAGCCACAACACACGCACAAACATCTACACTTACTTTTTCTTCGACTAAAATTCGCTTCCTTTCTAACTTTCTCTTCTACTACATCTTCTCATTTCAGTTTACCTCCCACTAAAGATTTTTCCGTTTTTCCACCTTTCTCTACTACTACGCCTCCTACCATTTTCTAAACTTTCGTTGGTGATCCTAACCCCGTTGGTAATCCTAACCTCCGGCGTCAAGCGCTGCCCTCCAAGCTCCTGGTCCAGTTCTCCTAAGCCACGACAACAAATAAGCCCCTAATCGCTCGCAATTCGCCCGGTGGCAATAGCCCTCTTTTATACACTACTATCTTTTCATTTTCTAACAGACGTTCTTCCCCTCCCACAAAACCCGATCCCGCGCAAGCGAGGTGGTCTTTTCTTGGAATCCAGAATCCAGAATCCATTCCTTTGAAAAAGCATACCTGCGAAACTAGTCAGGAATAAACTCAAGACTAAGACTCCTGTGTTTCCTATTCCGCTTACATCAACCTGTCAGAATGTCTCAACAATAATAATAATAATAATAATAATAATAATAATAATAATAATAATAATAATAATAATAATAATAATAATAATAATAATAATAATAATAATAATAATAATAATAATAATAATAATAATAATAATAATAATAATAATAATAATAATAATAATAATAATAATAATAATAATAATAATAATAATAATAATAATAATAATAATAATAATAATAATAATAATAATAATAATAATAATAATAATAATAATAATAATAATAATAATAATAATAATAATAATAATAATAATATAATAATAATAATAATAATAATAATAATAATAATAATAATAATAATACATACATACATACATATACCAACGCTTTTTTCCCCCTTACAAGGGAGGTAGCCAAAAAGGGAAAGGCATAAAAACACTCCCACCCATTTCATCCCTACATACACTCCACACCCCTCCCACCCTCCCTCTCATCTGAGCACCTCCTGGATGACGGGTCATCCCTGCACCCTGCCCACCGCCCTGGGTCAGAAGCAGTGTCGCAAGACACAGCACAATCACAGCAAGGCCGATTCATTTAATTGGCGACCCCCCCTCTCCGTCCTCCCTTGCATATAAGGAGAGGACGGGGAGAAAATCCCTTCGGGCTGCGTCAAAATCTACTCACACATACTACCCCACCCCCCACCCCCCTGCCCATTCCTCCTCATGCAATCACAACATCATCCATATACAACCATTCTCCACTCACCTCTGTCTTCCGTCCTCTCCCTTCCTTCCTCAACAGACATTCCCCTCTTCCCCAAAGCCCCCTTCACCCCATCCATCCACCTCATCCTAGGATGTCCCCTCATGTTCACTCCCTCCACATCTGCCTTCCATACCTCTTTTACTAGTCTTTCTTCACTCATTCTTTCCATGTGTCCAAACCATCCTAATATTCTTTCATCAACCCTATCTCCCAAATCCTTTTTCACCCCTGTTCTCCTCCTCACCTCCTCATTTCTCACTCTATCCAGCATAGTAACCCCCACCATACTTCTCAGACACCTCATCTCAAACACATTCAAACTCCTTCTCTCTACTTCTCTTATGTTCCACTTTTCTTCCCCATACAGTGCTGTTGGCACAATCACTCCTTCATACAGTCTTCTCTTCGCATCCATTCCCAAAGGTCTCTACCTCAATACACTCTTTATTCCACCAAGGCATTTACTCTCTACTCTCTATCTACATTCTACCTCCACCTTCACTCCACCTTTTCCCGCTACACTCGCACCCAAGCATCCAAAACTATCCACTTCCCCCAGTCGCTCTCCCCCAACGCCCACCTCCAGTCTACCGCCACCCTCACCCCTGTACATCTCATGATAATAATAATAATAATAATAATAGTAATAATAATAATAATAATAATAATAATAATAATAATAATAATAATAATAATAATAATAATAGTAGTAGTAATAATAATAATAATAATAATAATAATAATAATAATAATAATAATAACTAGCGG
>NC_134779.1:77465191-77487691 GCF_046742065.1 Oratosquilla oratoria
ACCCTTTGTACATCTCATCACCTTACTTTTACCCACATTTATCTTCAACTTTCTTCTTTCACACAGTCCTCAATCCCTCATCTGATCCTGCTACAAGCTCAGTGTCGTCCGCAAACAACAGCAGGCTCACCTCCCACTTTTCTCCATTTTCTTTAAACATCTCCAATCCCTGCCCCCCCCTTGCATTTACCTCTCGCACCACCCCATCCATGTATAAGTTGAACAGCCATGGTGACATAACACACCCCTGATGATGATGATGATAATGACGATGATGATGATGATGATGATGATGATGATGATGATGATGATGATGATGATGATGATGATGATGATGATGATGATGATGATGATGATGATGATGATGATGATGATGATGATGATGATGATGATGATGATGATGATGATGATGATGATGATGATGATGATGATGATGATGATGATGATGATGATGATGATGATGATGATGATGATGATGATGATACTGGTCAACAAAATATATTAAACTACGTGTTTCACAAGCAAAAGAAAATCAATATGATAGATTTTTTTATGATATATAATATGCTATATCAGGCGTAGTTTTTCTGTGATAGCATATTCAATTTTAAACAATTATAGCTAATAAATGACGCTCTTTTGCGATTTCAGAATAAACTATCTGCTTTATGATTCCCAAAAAACTCTGCGTAAACTTTTTTTAAATGACAATCATGCAGATTTTTCAAGATCATTTAGCTCTTCATCAAAATTCTGGTCTCTCATCAGCTCCCTAATATGTGCTTCAACAAAAATACCTTCTCTGATTTTTTTGTTATTTACGGTAAGAAACTTGTTGTTCAAATATGTGAGTCCCTTGACATTTCTATCCATACCTTTAACAAAATTTTCATCAACCCTAGCTTAATATGAAAAGGAGACAGATAAATTTTCTCTGAATCAACAAGAGGAGCATTGACAAAAAATTTCTCTCTTGGGGTCCGAGATTGTTTGGTCAACAAACTCTTTTCATAATGATTTTTCTTATCCCAACTGTCTCACCCACAGAGAAAGCAACAAAACTTTATGTAACCCAGCTGCATTCCAAGTAAAAGTGCCACAACCTTTAGGTTACCAGAGATATTCCATTTATGTTCTTCATACTTAATTTTTTGCATAGGAAGTTTCATACTCTCAAATATTTCCTTCATGTTAGCTGCATGGGCTAAAGGAACAAAGAGAAACTTATTTCCATTGTGGAGCAAAACAGTTTTCAGGCTCAGTTTTGAAGAGTCAATAAACAAGCGCCACTCACTCCTGTCATATTTATGGTTAAGTTCCTCCATAACATAATATACATCATTGCAAAACACCACACCACACTCAAGTGAGAAAAACTGATCAAAATGATAATGTCACTTACGATAACAACTAACTTGGATTATTTCTGAAGAAGATTCCAGCCCTTTAACCTGGAAGCAAGAAGTTCAGATTGCTTTTTTGAAAAGTTTAAATCCGACACAAGATCATTCAGATCTCCTTGACTCAATAAATGTGGTTTACTTGAAGAACAGATTGGCTGAAATCCATGTCGTCTGTTTTTTTTTTTTTTTTTTTTATAACCTCACTTGATTCATTATCACTTGGTTCCATTTGTTTTGAAGAGTAAGGTACAGGAAGTTTTGACTGTGAGGTACTGGTCTCATATCCATGTCTTTTTTTTTTCTCTCTTTTTTTTTCATAACCTCCTCCCTTGACTCATTATCACTTGCTTCCATTTGTTTTGGAGGGTCAGGTACGGAAAGTTTTAACTGTGAGGTATTGGTCAACGACGACGACGACAATGACGACGACGATGACGGCGGCGGCGGCAGCGACGACGACGACGACGACGACGACGACGACGACGACGACGACGACGACGACGACGACGACGACGACGACGACGACGACGACGACGACGACGACGACGACGACGACGTACGCTGTGGTTAGAGCTCTGGCCTGCCACTACGGAGGTCCGGGTTCGACCCTCGCCCGGGGCTGAAATAATATCAGTATCGCAGCGCTGAGGGGTGTTACTCCAACTCTCGTGGGCGGGGAGTTGGGTGTGTGTGTGTGTGCAAGGTCATAGCATTACCCATAGATCGGACCTACGAGCTCTGAGCTCTCTTCCAGGAGGGAAATAGCTGTCGATCACGAGTCCAACACGTGATCCAAAGACCAAAGACCAAGTGAATACACATACGCACACACACGCACACACATACACACAGACAAACACACACACCACACACACACACACACACACACACACACACACACACACACACACACACACACACACACACACACACACACACACACACACACACACACACATACACACACACACACACACACACACACACACACACACACACACACACACACACACACACACACACACACACACACACACACACACAACACACACACACACACACACACACAGACACACACACACACACACACACACACACACGCACGCACACGCGCACACACACACACACACACACACACACACACACACACACACACACACACACACACACACACACACACACACACATACACACACACACACACACACACTCACACACACACGCACGCATACACGCATGCATACACACACTTATGCACACACACACACACACACACACACACACACACACACACACACACACACACACACACACACACACACACACACACACACACACACACACACACACACACACACACACACACACACACACACACACACACACACACACACACAATTGCATTGAACTAAGGAAGGAGATTGTAGAATTAATGGAAGATAACAACAAGATATCCGATATGAAGAAATCAAACTCTGAACATAGAAACGAACTAAAGATGAAAAACATATGTGTAATTGAAGTTAAATGTGAAAATGAAAAAAGGAAGATAAATGATACTACCAATAGTGTCGGAGTCGGAGTCGGAGTCGGAAGCAATTACGGTGTCACTGGAGTCGGAGTCGGAGTCGGTAAAAATGTATCCACTCCAACTCCGACTCCAGTTAAATTTACACTTTATAAGGCCTTCGTTTAGTCTGTAGAATTATGCAGTGCACACTCCTTATAAGTAGAATATGTACATATATATATATATATATATATATATATATATATATATATATAAACATAATTCTATAAAATGTAATAAATCTCATCGTCTTATCTTCGTGGTCATTCCACTAAACCCCCAAAACGTCCTTGTGCAACGCTGGCTTTCAAATTTATACATAGACCGATAAACATCCAAAGTATTACTTGAATAAATCAAACACCTGTAATATAAATTAAATCAGCTGCAATATTCCTGTCAAGTTCCATATGCATCGTTTCCATCACTCCATCAGTTTGGTGGATTCTCCCACTGCTGTGTTGCCAAACAGTAGGACAATTATGATTTCAACTGCAGACTACCGCAATAATACTATCTCTTCTCTCCTTTCCCCTTCCTTTTCCCCTCTATAATTTTTAACATTGAATCATTGAAATAAGGATATTTAAAGTTGAAAAAAAAGTTTCACGTTTCAAACATGTTCAGCTGTATCTTGTTTTGTACTCGTATCGATAAGATCGGTTCCAGAGCCAGAGTAATGTCCATCGCAATAATCACATAGCAGTACCAGTATGTAGTTAAACCAAGAGGTACTTGTGTCAGTAATTTCAGTACATTAAGACAAAAGAAGGTATGAAAATATATGAAGTATAATGATACCCAAAAAGTATGTATGATACATATACCTTTCATTATCATACATGTTCAGCTGTAACACTCGACCTTGTACCGTACTCGTATCAATAAGGTTTATTTTCTCTATATTTACTGTTTCCTTTCAAGAAATTTGCCTAAACTTTTTTTATAAAGTATTTTCATTTTTTATTTTTTATTTGCAAAACTATGTATGTAATAAAAAAAATCTTACATTATATTTCTTTATCATTAGGTTTGTATATCCTTTACAAAGGCTATATTTCAACTTTTGTTTTAAATAACATTATTTTTGTTCTTGAAATGTACTTATCACTTATTTGCAAAGATATACTGTATATTATACCAAATGTCTTACATAAGAACATAACATAAGAATAAAGGAGACTGCAAGAGACTAAAAGGCCTACACTAGGCAGCTCCCTATCCATCACCACCTGTCATCCCCATCCATAAAGTTGTCTAATCGTTTTTTAAAACAACTGATAGTTTCAGCGCTAACTACATGGTTACTAAATTTATTCCATTGATCGACCACTCTATTAGTAAACCAATTCTCGCCTATTTCCTTCTTAAATCTAAATATGTCCGATTTATATCCATTTCTGTGAGTCCTGCCCTGTTGTCTTATTATGATGACCTAGTTTGCATTACCCTTGTTATAACCTTTGATCCACTTGAACACTTCTATTAGATCACCCCGCACTCTGCGTCTTTCCAGAGAGTGTAAGTTAAGATGCCTAAGCCTCTCTTCGTAAGGTAAATTTCTGAGTCCAAGTATCATTTTGGTCATTCTTTTCTGTACTGATTCTAGTGAATTTATGTCCATTCTGTAGGACGGAGTCCAAAACTGTACCGCATAGTCAACGATGGGTCTAACTATCGTTAGATAGAGTTTAATAATTACCTCTGCACTTCTAATTGTTACCGTCCTAGCAATGAAACCTAATACCCTGTTAGCTTTATTTCTGGCGCTAATGCACTGCTTCCTGGTTTTAAGGTCCGGACTCATCAGAACTCCGAAGTCCCTCTCGCACTCAGATTTTTCTTAAAACGTGTTAACTAAGCTGTATCTATTTTCGGAGTTGTGCAGCCCTACGTTTAACACGCTACACATAGAAGAGATATTGAAGTTCATTTGCCATTTCACCGACCATGTCAACAATTTATTAAGATCATCCTGCAGAATCTCTGCGTCGTTTCCTGACCTAATTAGGCGTCCTATTTTAGTGTCGTCCGCAAACTTACTAACACCACTATTTATTCCATTGTCTAAGTCGTTTATGTACATAATGAACAACAATGGACCCAAAATCGAGGGATACAAGGCAACCTACTAAACTGGATGGAGGATTTCCTGCAAGGTAGAAAAATGAGAGTAGTACTCAGAGATAAATATTTAGGTTGGAAGGTGATTATTGGAGTCCCGCAAGGATCTGTATTGGCTCCAATAACGTTTGCTAGTTATGTGAATGGCATGGATGAATATGTGGAATGTTACATGAGATTCTTTGCAGACAATGCCAAATTGTTGAGGAAAGTGAAAACCGAAACGGACTGCAAATCACTACAGAGAGACCTGAACAAGATTTGGAAATGAGTCAGAAGTGGGAAATGGACTTCAGCATAAAAAAAATTAAGCATAATGGAGTTCGGGAAAAGGTAAAAAAAAAAAAAGAAAAAAAAAAAAGAAGGACAATATACAATTGGAACTAAGGAGGTAAAGAAAGTGGGATAAAAAAAAATGGAAATAATTATCTCAAACGACTTGTCCTCTGATAAACAAATAAACAAAACTGTCGGAGAATCCTATAGCTTGCTAACATCAACAAAAGTGGCGTTTATCTATTTGGACGAAGAAATTATTAGAAGAATATTAGTCACATTGATAAGGCCAAAACTGGAGTATGCTGCGACATTATGGTCACCAACTACCAAAAATAATATGAAGAAAAATTAAAGAATCCAGAGAGCAACCACGAAAATGGCCCCAGCACTTTCAAAATTGTCACATGAAGAGAGACTCTCTAAATCTAACATAGCGAGTTTAGAACAAAGAAGAGAGAGAGGAGACCTATTGACCATCTATAGAATCATGAAAGGCACGGGAATACTTGATAAAGACTTACAGAATTGGGACAAGTGAAACACAAGAGGGCATGGAAAGAAACTCAAAAAAGGATAGTTATAGAAAAGATCTGAAGAAAAACAGTTTTCCACACAGAGTGGTGCACACTTGGAACAAGCTGAACGAAACAATAGCCAGTGATATCTTTGTGCCACGTTTGAAAATTTTATATCTATGTGGTTTACGTGCACACTTTGTACATTAACCACGAGACTCGTATAGTGAGTCTTGATTGATCCGTTGAACAAATGGTATATTAAGCGTCGTGTTAATCGTGTTGTTGTCATATCAATATAGGTGTGAGATCCACACTCCTCACTATTGCATTTATATTGGTATACAACGTGGTCTTCTTGTAATGGTGCTTTTGTGATGGTGGGTTGGTTACGGATAATCTATTCGACTGTTTTCTTGGTATTGTAATAGGTGATGAGTTACAAAGGATTACAAAGGCGGAGCATGCCGACAGGAGACTGATAATTACGCCGAGATCTTTTTCACTATCCACATTTGTTAACGAATTTTCAAATAACTTGTAATCGTACTTAATGCTATTTTTCACCTATGTGCATTACTTTGCATTTACTTGTGTTAAATTTCATTATCTACTTTTCAGACCATTACTGTAATTTATCTAAATTTTCTTGAATATCTAATTGGTTTAAGTGATCATTTTCCATTCCGCACACTTTTGTATCATCTACAAAATTGGAAACAATAGATTTTAGTCCGTGGTCTATATAATTTATATATACTATGAATAGAAGTGGTCCAAGAACGGAACCCTGAGGAACTCCACTTGTAAAAAATTTCCATCCAGAAAATTTTCCATTTAAAACAACTATGTTTTTTATCATTCAACCAGTTACTAGTCCAACTTAATAGGCTACCGCTTATTCCGTGTGAAACTAATTTAGTAAGTAGTCTTTCATGGGGGACGGTATCAAAAGCTTTTGAAAAGTCTAGATATATTAAATCTATATTGTTCCTTTTGTCATAATTCGAGATAACTGTGTTGTAGAATTCGAGTAAGTTAGTCACGCAAGAATGTTTCCTTCTAAAACCATGCTGGTTATCATTTATCAAACAGTTACTTTCTAAATGATGTTCGATAGTATCTCTGATGATTGTTTCCGTCATTTTCCTACGATTGAAGTCAAACGTATAGGCCTGTAATTATTTGGATTCTTTTTGTCACTGTTGACCCCATCACTTTCAGTTCCCTTCTCTCCGTAATTACTGATTTGATTCTGCTAATTGTTCCTTTAAATTATTTTGCATTCTTTCTTCACCCTCAATTTCTTTTCTCCATTGTCTTGATGTAAGTTAGTCACTCATGTATAGATTCCATGCCTCAGTTCATCCTACTTAGTCAAGTACCACTGAGCATATACTTCTTGTAGGATATTTAAAACGATTTAGTTATTTTCTTGAGTTTCTTCGCTACTTCTACAACTTTTTAGTATTAGGTACAGCAAAGGACTCCCGCCTGGGATCCTCAATCCACTCGCCAAGCCAATTTACTCCGAAGTCACTTCTTAACTCATCTAGTAATTTTGACAGTTACAAATAAGTGCCTCCCCATAAGCTGTGACTTCTCACCCAATGCACTAATAAAAAAATTCTCCTCCTCCATCCTTTTCTCCAATCAGAAAGACTGTTACAGCATCTCAAGCAATACTGCTTACGCAAACCATTTTGTTCTCGAAGCGGAATAGCTTGATGTTTACATTTCGTCACATCAGCGTCAATATCGATACCCTAGCTGTGTTTACAAAATTTAGACGGTGAGCGAGATTATGTAACTCTGTAACTCCCTCGCGGCTATTGTTTTCAAAATATCTAGCTCATAAAAATTAATTTCTCGCCACATATCCCTCTATCTACCTACTTGTCTACTTTCATTTACCAGCCTCTTGCAGCCACCTTTTTTGAATATGTGAGTAACGTTTGCTAGCTTTCATTCTCTTGGGATATCTCCGGATATGACGGATTTCTTGAAAATAATTTTTGATGGAACAACAATCTCATTTTTCATTTCCTTTAAGATTCTTGGATGCCAACCGTCAGGCCCTGGTGTTTCATTAACATGGAGTTTATCTATACACCTTTTATTTTTTATTTTGTTATATTTACCGCTGTAAGTTTACTCTTGATTTTTCACAGTTTTCAGTTTGGAGTTCACTTTGAGGTGTTTCGTTTAGAAATACTGAGCTAAAATA
Organism: Oratosquilla oratoria; assembly: GCF_046742065.1. Lineage (NCBI taxonomy): Eukaryota > Metazoa > Arthropoda > Malacostraca > Stomatopoda > Squillidae > Oratosquilla > Oratosquilla oratoria. The sequence continues at coordinate 77,473,310 of NC_134779.1, forward strand.
ACCGTTTGTAATATCACACATTCATTCATTTGAATATTCAAGTTGACCGTCAGCAGATAATAGTGGGCCAATGTGATTCTTAACAACTTTTATATCTCTAATGTAACTATATAATTCATTGGGATTCTCTTTGGGTTTATCGGTGATATTCATTTCGTATTGTCGTTTTCGTTTTTTTTTTATTGTCTTTTTAAATCTCTGTATTAATACATAACTTTGATAGTCATTAGATGCACACGAGAACATATATTTCTTAGAAGCCTGTCTCTTTTTAACAATATTTTTTTTCAGTTTCTTTGTCAATCCATTTTGGGCGAGCCTGATTTGGGGGGCATCTGTCCTTAAATGGGATGTAAGTATGAATCATCTGAGTAGGTGCATTTGAAATATTTTCCACTTCTGATCTACAGGTCTTTCGCTTAATTTTGCCTCCCAATCTGTAAGCTGAAGCTCCTGACGTAGTCCTATGAACTGAGCTTTACTGAAATCGGGTATTTCAGAATCACAACTATCTATTCTAAAAAAAAAATAATGGTTAATCTAAGTTGTGGTTGCTGTTTACAACAGTTTCACCGACTTCTACATAGGTTATCATGCTTTCGCGGCTAGTGATAAATAGATCGAGTAAGTTTCCATGTATTTTAACATAAGCCTGTATTTCTTTGAATTTGTTATTAATACTACGAGCATTAAAGTACATGGTTTAAAGAAACTCGTGATTATTTCTTTTTGACACGTTTTGAGTTTCAATATTATGCCTTATATTATAACTTTGTTCATTATTGACATCTTTGTTCTATATTGATATGTCGTCCTTCATTGACATTCAATGCCTCATTAACGTTTCCCCGCTCAAGGTCATCCGATCTCTTTTGTACGCTTTGCCCCCTACGTCACCGCGTTCCACACCGGCCTTCCTTTGTTCATTGACATTCTCTCCGGCATCCCTTCCTAGAATTATATTTTTTCCTCCACTGACTATTTCTTACCGTGATATTTTGTCCTCCACTATCATTACATCCCATTGTGATAGTTTGTCCTTTATTGACATTCTGTCCGGAATTCCCTCCTAAAATTATATTCTGTCCTCCACTGACATTATATCCTACCATGATATTTTGTCCTCCACTATCATTACATCCCATCGTGATATTTTGTCCTCCACTATCATTACATCCCATCGTGATATTTTGTCCTTTGACATTACATCCTAATGTAATATTTCGTCCTCTACCGACATTATATCCTAAAATTATATCTTGTCCTATACTGGCATATTGTTCTACATTATTGTTATACTCTACTCTGTTTTCCCCAGTATACTCTATTTCCCCTTCCCTTTGGGTTTCTACCAGAAAAAAGTAACTAATTAATTACAAATTCCCACAATGAGGTTTGTAAGAATGTCTTTGCCTCTGTGGGTAAGGTGGATCCCATCAGAAGCGTAAAGGTCATGACGCCTGGAAAAGAGATACCAAGGATCAAGAAAGTGGTATCCCAGTTGCGTGCACAATCGTGATATCCTATCATTGATCCCTATGGCTCTACTGTTCCAACACGAGCCTGCGTAGATCCTCGTGAGGATCCCACAGACTACGTGACGGCTCCCACGTTCTTTCATCTCCTGAAGGAGGATCTTGTAATTCCGAACAAGTTCCTCTGATCTCACCCTACCAACATCGTTACTTCCCGTATGAACAATCGTAACCGTGTTCGTCCGTCTTTGCTCCCTAATGGTCTGGGTACAATCGGCGATCCCACAGCCCAGTTTACATACAAGCTTGCAACGTCGTTTAGTCTTACGCTGCATGATGTTATCATAGCCTCGCACCATGGAGTCCCCAACCACCAAGAACTCCTGATTTTCAGCCACCTCATCTCTCAGCAGAGCAAAACGATTGGCTAGAGCCAGCGGTTGCTCCGCAGGGCACCCGCTTACCGAGCACGGGATCGACAAACGGACCCCGCGGAGCGCCACTCGCTCACGGCAGTGGTAGAAGGGGAAGAAGTGGAGCGCTCTTTGGGTTGTGGGGAGGATTCACTCTTCTCACAGAGCACACTCTTGAGAGGACGAAATTCCTCCTCACACATCCTGAAACGGCCCTCCAGGCTCACATAACCTTCACAAGCCATTTCACTCCTCCTTCAGTAATATAAACGGCAAAGTCACTCACTCACTCCGGTGGTGGTCGGGCCACTTGCTGACCCCTCACCGCTAGCACCAAATGCCTCCAGACTCTACGGTCCTGTGCCATTGTCATCCAATCCCGGACATCTGCTCCAGCCCTTTCCAGGTCCTCCTTCACGTTGTCCATCCATCTTCTGCGTGGTCTTCCTGGGAAACGTCTTCCTCCTACCATCCCATCCATCATCACTCTCATTGGTATTCTTTCTTGTTCCATTCTTGCAATGTGGCCGGCATACTGCAGTCGCCTTGACTTTATGATATTCATGATATCTATTTGGCCTGATGTTTCCCTTAGCTCTTCATTATGCCGCCTTCTCCATTCTTGGTCTAGTTCGTCGAATACTGGGCCCAAAATTTTCCTTAGTACACTGTTCTCAAATACAAAAAGACTTTTTTCTATGTTCTTAGTCAGGCTCCAGGCTTCGCATCCATATAATATAATGGGTTTTATCATTGTATCATATATTCTTAGTTTGGTCTTTGTTGATATGGTCCTTCTTCCCAGTGTATTCTGGAGGCTGTAATAACATCGGTTGGCTGATGCAATTCTTGATTTTATTTCAGTGTCCATCAGGTTTTCGTCTGTTACAATTGATCCAAGATACTTAAAGTGTCTGCATACTTCATATCTCACTCCATTGATGTCAATATGTTCTTCTCTGTTATTGTTTTTGGTTAGATGCATTAACTCTGTCTTCTTAGTATTCACCAGCAGTCCTACTCTGTTCGCAGTCTCTTGGAAATCTCCAAACATATCTTTTATTCCATCTATAGTCCCATCTATTAAGTCGACGTCGTCGGCATACGCCAACATATTCACTCTCGGCAAAGAGAAAATATAAATCAACAAAAGAAACCAAAGCGGTCTCTAAATAAACTAGATACACAAAGCTTACTTTGCTTACCTTATACCATTACTCCTACCTTTGGAGTACAGTAACAGAATACTGTTTTGATTCTAAATTAATAGAAAATTACACTTTATCTTATACCTGTAACTGTATAGCGTTATACGTATACAATTACAAAAACACAACACAATCATTTGTCATTATTCGGAGATATAAACTTCACAGGTATTCGGTAGCTAGTGTCTCTGCAGAAAGCGAGCTCTCTAGCTGAGGTCACGAGTTGGATTTGTTCTTCGGGGTATGTTGTCTGTATGTTCTTGTTTGTGATTTCTTTAAGTATCTTTTTATCTGTCTTGTGTTCTGTGGATATGTGATTCCTGTAGTATAATTTAATGGACTCTCTGTTGTTAGGTGTCGGGTTATCTTATTTTGTGTACTATTTGTCAAGGATCTTCTTTGTGATGTATGTTACATTTGAATTTCTATATCCGTTGTTAACTAGGACCTGATTTAGTCTCCAGTTCCTAGTGCGTATTTATTCATGTGAAGCAGTGTAAAAGGGCCCTCCTGACATATGCGCCGATGGTGGAGTGTAAGTAACGGGAAGGGCACTCACTCCATCCATTCGGACAGAGTCCAGGGTTTGTTGGTTTTGTGTAAACTGTTGTTAGGAAGCCTGTCTACTGTGCTGTGACAAGGACGTCAAGGAAAGGGAGGTGTCCGTTGTTGGCTTCTTCGTAGGTGAAATCTAGTCCGGAGGCTCTGATGAAGCGGGTTTTCAGGTTTTGAAGTTCCTTTTGGTCTCTTACTCTTACGATATAACGGCAGTTAAGATACTAAAAGAAATCATAAACAAGAACCTACAGACAACAGACCCCGAAAAACAAATCCAATTCTTCATCTATTACAGTACCAAGAAAACAGCCCAATTGATTATCCGTAACCAACCCACCATCACAAAAACACCATTACAAGGAGACCACGTTGTGTACCAATACAAATGCAATAGTGAGGCGTGTTCATTTCACACCCACATTGGAATGACAACAACACAATTAATACGACGCCTAACATGCCAATTCTACAACGGATCAATCAAGTCATACTATTCCTCTTCCCACAACAAAACGTTAATAACAAAATACCTAGGCAATACAACAATCATAGACAGGGAATCAGATCCACGTAGGCTACTGTTCCTGGAAGTCAAATACATACAAAATAACCACCCTAACCTCAACATTCAGATCAAAGACCTATGCGTCTTACCACCCATGAAGAGACTGGTCCTAGACAGAACCACTATAAGCACTAGGTGAGGTCTCCCAGACCTCCAGTAGCCCGTATCCACTATTGACCCAAGGCGATCAATCAGAGGAGACCCCTTCCTGCAGAGAATCATATGATCCCACCTCCATGTACATATAAGATATCCAAAGACCCTGCACATCAAATCGCCGAGAAGATGGAATTAAGAAGTTCCGAAATGTCAGCAACAGTCGGAGAACTTTTAAGATACGTCATATCTGAAGATAAGAAGATTGTGCACTATATTGAGGCTATACGCAATAAAATAATCAACAGTGAATCCTCTTTAGCTTTCAACCTCGTATGTCTACAAGAGAATATATATATATATATATATATATATATATATATATACATATATGTATATATACACATGTATGTATATATATATGTATGTATGTATGTATATGCATATATATATATATATATATATATATATATATATATATATGTGTGTGTGTGTGTGTGTGTGTGTGTGTGTGTGTGTGTGTGTGTGTGTGTGTGTGTGTGTGTGTGTGTGTGTGTGTGTGTGTGTGTGTGTGTGTGTGTGTGTGTACACACATACACATACTAAAGGCTTTTCCCCCCTTACACGGGCGGTAGCCAAAAAGAAAAAGGTATAGAAATCACTCCCACCAATTTCATTTCCCATATATTCCACTCCCCTCCACCCCCTCCCTCCCTCCTATATTGGCACCTCCTGGATGACGGGTCATCCCTGCATCCTGTCCACTGCTCTGGGTCAGAAGCAGTGTCGCAAGACACAGCACATCCACAGCAAGGCCGCTTCATAAAATTCGGCGACCCCCCCCTCTCCGTCCCCTCATGCAGAAAAGGAGAAGACGGGGAGAAATCCCTTCGGGTTCCGTCAATTTTTTTCATACATACTTCCTCACCCCCCATCCCCCACCCACTCCCCCTCATGCATCACATTCTCATCTATACACAACCCTTCTCCATTCACCCCTATCTTCTGTCCTCTCCCGTCCTTTCTCTACAGACATTCCTCTCTTTTGTAAAGCCCCTTTCACCCCATCCATCCATCTCATCCTAGGACGCCCCCTCATTCACTCCTTCCACCTCCGCCTTCCACACTTCTTTTACCAATCTTTCTTCACTCATTCTTTCCATGTGTCCAAACCATCCTAATACTCTTTCATCAACCCTATCTCCCAGCTCCCTTTCCCTGTTCTCCTCCTCACCTCCTCATTTCTCACTCTATCTAGCCTAGTAACCCCTATCATACTTCTCAGACATTTCATCTCAAACACATTCAAACTCCTTCCCTCTTCCTCTCTCATGCTCAATGTTTCTATTGGCACAATCACCCCTTCATATAACCTCCTCTTAGCATCCATTCCCAGATTTTTATTTCTCATTACACTTTTTAAACCACCAAGGTATTTACTCGCTTCTCTCAATCTGCATTCTACCTCCACCCCCACTCCTCCCTTTCCTGTCACATTCGCACCCAAGTATCTAAAACTATCCACTTCCTTCAGTTTCTAACCCTTAATGCTCGTTTCCAGCCTACTGTCACTCTCTCCCCTTGTACATCTCATCACCTTACTTTTGCCCACATTTATCTTCAGCTTCCTTCTTTCACATACCTTCTCAAACTCTGTCACTGACTTCCTCAATCCCTCCTATGATCCTACTACAAGCGCAATGTCGTCAGCAAACAACAGCTGGCTCACCTCCCACTTTTCTCCTTTTTCTTTAATCATCTCCAACCCCTGACCCACTACCTTTGCATTCACCTCTCGCACCACCCCATCCATGCAAAGATTGAACAACCAGGGCGACATAACTCATCCCTGACGAAGTCCCACCTTTACCTCAAACCATTCACTCTCTCCATTTCTATTCCTAACGCAAGCTCTACTACTCTCGTAAAAACTCTTGACTGCTCTTAACAGCTTTCCTTCTATCCCATATATATGCAGTACCTCCTACAGTACCTTAATGTTTACCCTGTCGTAAGCCTTTTCCAGATTCATAAAAGCCAAAAAAACATCCTTATCCTTTCCTAAAGCTTTCTCACATATCTGTCCTACCACAAAAATCTGATCTACACATCCCCTACCTGTCCTAAAACCACACTGTTCCTCACCAATTACTCCCTCTGTTCCTCTCTTAATCCTCTCAATCAAGACCCTCCCATAAGCCTTCACAACTACACTCAACAAGCTGATCCCTCTGTAACTACTACACTTATACTTGCCCCCCTTTCCTTTGTAAAGCGGAACTATACGGGCACTCCTCCAGTCCTCTGGCACTCTACCCTCTCTACAAACATTAACTAACCTCACCAGCCAGTCCACCATAACTGTACCTCCTTTCTTCAGACATTCTGCATGGCATCCATCCAACCCAGGTGCCTTACCTGCTTTCATCATCTTAACAGCTGCTTTTACTTCATCCTTCCCTATTTCGCCTCCATTTTCCTCACTCATCACTCTCATTTTCTTAGCGCTTCCCACTGCAACTATCTTTCCCTCACTATCCTCCTTCACATTTAGCAACTCCCTAAAATACTCTGCCCACCTTCCTCTCACTGCCTTCTCTTCCATTATCATCTCTCCATATGCACATTTTACCATTTCTTCTCTACTTGATTCGCCTCCTCTTCCTCTTTTAACTTCCTTCCAAAACATCTTTTTATCACTTTCAAAATTTTCTGTCATACTCTTTCCCCATTTCACATCTGCTCTCCTCTTTGCTTCCTTTATCTTATGTTTAACTTCCTTTCTCTTTACTTTGTACCTCTCATACGATTCTCTCATCCTAATTTGTAGCCAATATATGAATGCCTGCTTCTTCTCTTTTACATCCTTCTTTGCTTTCTCATCCCACCACTCACTACTCTTCTTTCTATTTCCTCCTGCCCTCCTTGTTCCACACACCATCTTTGGACACCTTGTGACTCCATCCTTGAACCATCCCCACTCTCTACTCCTAGTTCTACTCTATCCTTTACTCTGTCCCACTCCTCTCTCAAATTTTCTTATACTCATTCTCCTTTTTTCCTCATTTAAGCAGTTCAATCTAAGTTCCTCCCTACCTTCTGCCCTTTTCCTCCTTCTCCATCTATTCTCCACTCTCAATTTACCTTCCACCAGAAAATGATCTGATATTCCCCCACTCTCTCCCCTTAGAACATGTACATCCATAACTCTTCCTACCATACTCCTGGTCACCACTATATAGTCCATTAATGCTCTATCTGCCACCCTTTCATCCACCACCCTCTCCCATGTGTACTTATGCTTGACTTTCTTCTTAAATACTGTATTTGCTATCATCAACTCTCTTTCAAGACACATCTCCACCATTAATTCTCCACTACGATTTTTGCCTAGAACTCCATACTTCCCAATCACTCCGTCAATTGGTTCATTTCCTACCCTAGCATTTAGGTCTCCCGATACAACTACATTGACATTTCTACTTATTCCCTCTATGCACTCACTTGTATCTACCCAAAATGCCTCCCTTTCCTCTACGTCCTTCTCACTACCAGGCCCATACGCACTTACAAAAACCCACATTTCCTTTCCCAGCTTCACCTTCATCCACATCAACCTTGATGACACCTCCTTCCACTCCACTACCCGCTTACTTATCTCTTCACTTACTAGTATAGCCACCCCTTCTCTCCCTAGTCCCCTCTTCACTCCTGAGTACCTCCCAGCTACACTCACAAACTCACAGTTGCCCTTTCCTTTCATTTTAGTTTCACTCAAAGCCAGTACATTCATCTTTCTTCTCATAAACATACTGCCTTTCTCTTCCCTTTTACTCTCATCTGTACCACATCCACACACAATAAAAAAAACCAAACCTCAGGGTACTGGTTGGAAAGCTCCCAGATCCTCTTATGCCTTTTCTTTCTTTTTTTAGGAATGTCCCTTTTGGGGCTACAGGTAGTAGGACTCCAAAACCCATCCCCAATCCCGTTTTTTGTCGCCTTTTACGACTCAAGTGGAAGTAATTGGTGGCAGTATTCTCTTCCCCCACCACAGGGTAGGTAGGCGAAAAAAGGAAATGAATATTCAGAGAAATGGTACAGGACAGTAAGAAGTGGTTGGGGACAGCATAATGGAGGGATAGTCGTAGTATAAAAGTGTAATAATTTCTCTATGAACAGTTTCCTCTATCACAGACAAAATGATGTGTGGCTCTGGTCAGTAGGGGCGGGGACTCTAAAGTATCAACTGCATATTACTTTGCCACAATAACATGTAGCCAATACCCCAGACGGGGTATATATATATATATATATATATATATATATATATATATGTATATATATATATGTATATATATATATATATATGAATAAAAAAAAATAGAAAGCAGAATTTGTTGAAGTAGATAAGATGGAACGAAGTAAAACAGAATAAAGTAAGGATACAAAAATGATTGTTATGTTGACATCATCAAGCCAGACAATTTCATTTAGCTTTCCGCTGCAGTGTATCCGTGCGTCTTATTTTATTCACTTTATTTCCTTGAATTTAACAGTCTTATTACACCTTAACATCACCACTAACAGTATTCAAGTACATCACCGACCCGCTCTTTCGGCCGTGCGTCTCGGTTTTGTTCAGAAATACGCTGACGCATACAATAGGTCGGTTGCCGACGATGGTGCTTACATGATTATTAACGGGAGCCTATAGTTTCTTACAACCTAATTCTTATGTTTACGTATAGGTACATCTCTAAACTTATCATATATGTGTATCCAAAGGGGAGAAGCTCGTTGTTATGTTGTTTTTCGTAATTGCCATGCCTGGCGGTGGACTGCACTTATAAGTGTGCGTTAGTGTGTGTGTGTGTGTGTTGTCTGTTGTCGCGAAGCTAAAGGATTGATGTGTCAGGGACTTGTGCATCCCACTGGGCCTCGTGATGCTGAGTTGGCGCTTGATGTTTGTGGTGGACAGTGAGTGAGGAAGTGGGTCATATGACTGGGGTTATATTACTCGTCTTTTATAAGTGGTGTATACATATCGCTCTCCCCCTGGGGTTAGGTGGCTCCCGGCAACTAGGTTACATGGTTTACAAAAGTATTCATATGGGTAATACATCGAGAAAAATTTCAGAGACACAAAATCCTGTGGGATTAAAATGTGAAGATGGGGGGGGGGTGTTGTTGAAGTGAATCTGAGGTCCCAAGGGGGATCATGAACTGTAATTAAGGGTAGCGATGTTGTGTCTCAGAAGTGTAACGTTGTGTCTCACCAGATTACATGTTATATTAAATATCATATGCAAGTGTCGCTGTAGATTTTGTTCACTTCGAGTCACCAGTTCTCTTTTTTTTTTGGCAATGTAAACAGATTCAATTATTTTCCGTTATTTTTTGTGTAGTCCTTTGGCTAGAATGGTGGATCCTTCCCAGTTTGGTAGGTGTCCCTCTTTGTCTATGTGGTTAACTAGAGCGTTTGTTTCTCGGTGGTGTCTAATATCCGCTTTGTGTTCCCTAAGTCTGCTGTTAAGTCCTGTGTATGTCTCTCCGCAGTATGCACTGTCGCATTCATTACAGGGAATTTTGTATACATTACTATTGTCACGGTTCGTCTTGGTTTTGTTTGTGAACAAGTGTCTTACTTTCTTCCCTGTGTCATTTATTATGATAAGTCCTGCCTGTCTCAACGTTTTGGAAAGCATGTGAGAGAGGCCAGAGTTAGGAACCACAAGGTATCGTATGTATATCTCTCCGTAGTATGCACTGTCGCATCCATTGCAGGGAATTTTGTATACGATGCTATTGTCACGGTTCGTCTTGGTTTTGTTTGTGAACAAGTGTCTTATTTTCTTCCCTGTGTCATTTATTATGATAAGTCCTGTATGTATCAACGTTTTGAAAAGCATGTGAGAGAGGCCAGAGTTAGGAACCACAAGGTATCGTAAATCTGTCCTCTCTTCACTTTCTTTCCTTCTGTCTGATTTTAATGGCTTTCCGTAGTGATGTCCATAACATGCCCTCTAGGTACCTTAGGTTCCTGAATGCAGCGGTTATGTATTTAATTTCTTCTTGTAAAACTCATTGATAATAAAACCACTTGGAAAGTAAAATGAAAGGTGACCGAGCGTTTTCGTCTATTTAAGACATTTTCAAAGGTACAGAGTAAGGAAACAGTGACAATTTATATACAAAAGAAGCACACTAGGGGGGAATTAGGACAGGTTCATTGTGATCTCACTCTCTCAGCACTGCCGGACGTTTGAGCCGGCTCTTGTCAAAACTTTTGTATGTTATAAAGTTATCTAATTTATATATTCCCATACTCATATTCATGTTCTCAAATGAAGCTTTTATATGACATAATTCTAAGATATTCCTCTTCTTAATGTCCTTACTTTAGACAATTTTCTTCGTGTTATCCCAATCAATGCAATGATTAAAATCCCTTAAATGCAAAAGCAAACCACTTGAAACTTGCCCTGTTCTGATGTTATATTTATGTTGGTTTATTCTCAATTTTAAAGCCCTGCCTGTTTGTCCAATATAATTAAAGTTAAATTTTTTGCAAGGGATCCTATAAACACAGCCTTCATTATTAGCAGGTGAATTTCTAATCAACCTGTTTTCAACGGTGTTGTTATTTTTAAAGACAAGTGGTTGGTGTCGCTATTAAGCCCTCTTGTTGGTACTATTTCCCATTCTCATATAAAAAACAATGTTGATCTCATCGAAAAGCAATCTGGTCAAAATCCCTCCTTTGATTTTAATTTTGTTAGTTTTGATGTTACTAGTCTATTCACTCGAGTTCCTGTTTTAGATTTGTTAATACATTTAGAAGACGAATTGAAGAAATATGATATGCCTCTGCCGGTCCACATAATAATCAGTCTCATTATGTTATGTGTGTTAGATTCAAAATTTAAATTTAGTGGTAAATTTTGTATGCAAAAGATTACAATGGGAATAGGGAATCCTTTATCTACTGTTTTAAGCAACTTGTATATGGATTTTTTTTAAGATATATTTTGCCCAAAATTATTCCTAACACGATCAATGATATAGTTGATGGTACGCTGAATTGGAATTGAAGTAAATAACAATTCTACATCAAGAGAATCTATGGTTCCTATTGATTTGTTTATTTTAAGGATATCCAAGAAGTCAGTAGCTGAATGCAGGCTGTAGGTTGCAGGAACGTATGGAGTTAGAATGGTATATCATTGATCGTGTTTACCATAACACTAACACTCCAAAGCTTCCAATACCTGAGTCCACATTCCGTAGCCTTCTCCATTGCTACACTACAGAAGCACCCTTTCGTCTGTTCCCGCGGTGTGAAATATCAACAAATAGACGGCGTCGCTATGGGTTCCCCACTTGGAGTCTTGTTTGAAAATTTCTTTATGAGTTGCATTGAAGAAGAAGTGTTCAGCAAATTTGAAAAACCTGAAATTTATTGCCGTTATTGACGACATCTTCATAAGGACTACACACAATGAAGATATAATATTACTTAAGAAATACCTCCAAGATGCCTCCGGTTTAACCTTCACAATAGAAAATAGCGTAGAAGGATCAATGCCATTCCTTGACATTCTCGTTAAACAACAACAAGAAAAATTCGATACAGACGCCTATGTTAAACCTACAAACACAGACCAATGCATGAACGGAAAAAGTGAATGTCCACAAAGGTACATAAATTCCACCATCAGTGCCTATATAAGCAGAGCTCTTACTCACTGCATCACATGGACAAAAGTTCACACAGAAATAGTAAGATCCACACAAGTACTTTTAAATAACGAATTCAACAAAAAAGATATTGAGACTATCACTAAAATTTTTTATTGACCGATGGTATCACTCCCAGCAAGATACTACAGAGAAAAAAGAAGACATTAAAATATACTATCGAGCCTTTTTCTCCACAGCATACAAAGAAGATGAAAGAATATTAAAACAAATAATAAAAAGAGATGTCAAACCCACAAATCCCGATAAGAGAATAAACGTAGTAATATATTATAAAAGCCAGAAAAACCAGCCACCTGTTACTACGAAATAGCCCAAACATAATCAAAGAGCCAACTCAACAATCGCATATCATCTATAGGTTCACTTGCAAACGAGGAAACTGTGCAACCCTCCCATCCACCTATGTTGGCATGACGACTATGAAGTTGAGCAGACGTTTTAGTTACCACCTTTCGTCTGGAGCCCCAAAAACCCACTTACGCCAGGAACATCACGAGAGCATAACGAGACAAGTGCTCACAGAGAACACAAAGATCATCACAACATGCCCGGACACACGCCGCCTCCCCATACTTGAAGCCTTACATATTAAAGAATTAGACCCTAATCTCAACATACAATCATCAGACCTGCAAGCACTACCAAGCATTAGAAGGAACACAGCCCCTAGTAACAGACAATCTGAGACTAGGAGAAACGAGACACACGACACAATCACGCCTTAAATACCGGCCAGATCACCACAAGCTAACATTCCGATCTCTCCCACCGTGAAGACAAGTTCCACTTCCACGCCACTGAAGAAGAGTCAGTGTGACTCGAAATCGCGATATGGCAGCCCAGATGACCTCCTATGGAGAATTCATCTCATCTTGCGAGAGAGAATAAGTCTATCCTGCGTAATAAGGAGAATATCCTTAAGAAAATTCAGCATGCTGAATTATCTATCACTTTTAATGAAATATATATATATATATATATATATATATATACACATATATATGTACATATATATATATATACATATATATATATATATATGTATATATATATATGATGAATGGTTTAGACAGATGAGAGACTGGGTGGAGGAAGAATAAGCAAATATGGGCTGGAACTTTTTATTGCTTATACGTTTCGACCGACTCGGTCGAAACAGCTTACTGAAGAAGACCGAGTCGGTCGAAACGTATAAGCAATAAAAAGTTCCAGCCCATCTCCGCTTATTCTTCCTCCACCCAGTCTCTCACATATATATGTATATGTATATATATATATATATATATATATATATACATATGTATATATGCATGTTGAATTAAATACGATAGCATTCTGACAGTTGTTCAACTTTTTCTTAATGTTTTCTATTTTTCTTATCAACTTTTTTCCAGTTGTAGGGTGAGCTGATACAAGATCTCCATAGTTCTCGATTTAATATTATCGAGCTTTCGTCTTCAAAGAGACATCATCAGGATTGACAAAATTTCTGCAATAATGAATGCAAATGCTGGTACATATAAATTACAAAAATACAAATACAAATATACAGGTGTAACATAAGATATTTAACAAGAGTGTTATTACTTACGTCTAAAAGGAAAGTACAAATGATAGAGAGAGAGAAAGGTTTAAATACATAAACTGCAATCCGAGTTCCCACTGCGGAGTCTTGCTGATCGTCTGAGTGGTGGACAGGGGACCTCGATATAGTGATGTCTCAGGCTAGCGTTACTATACAGCTTAATACTGGATGTCATGTCCGACTGTATGTTTATAGTGGGGGCAGAATCCCTGATGTGGAATGCCTCCAGGAGTTTCAACCTTCTGGGGTCCTCGTTGCACGCAATAATTTTGGTACATTGAATTAAGGTGTCTCTGTCAATATTCCGATTATGATATTTTAAATAAAGGCCCTTGATCGATCCGTCCTGTTGGTGAAAAGTTAGTCTTCGGCTGAGAGTACATCTGGTGTGCCCGACGTATGTGGCATTGCGAGGCGTACAATCCTTGGCTAGACATTTAAATAAATACACTACGTTGGTTTTAGATGTAAAATCAGCTCGACTATGACAGTTGTTTTTCAGCACCATTGAGCAGGTTTTAGGGTTACGGTAGTATATAAGGACTCGGATCTCACAATTCTCTTTAATGGGGTGACAGTTTTTCTTAATTATGTCCTTAATTGCTTTTTCATCCTTTTTGCAAGCATCACTGAAAGTGTTACGATAGAAAACGTTGATAAAATTAGGCTTATTGGTACTTTGGTTGGACCCTAGTTCACACAATAATTTATTGGTTAT
>NC_134779.1:77495191-77512691 GCF_046742065.1 Oratosquilla oratoria
CCATGAAAAACTTGAATGTGACAAAAATTGCGGAGGGCAAAGGTAATGTAGAACCGATCATGATAAAAGTCGAAGACAAGGACATGAAAAGTAAAAAGTTTGTGGTGACTTATGTGGCCCCCAAAAACGAACGCTTGGAAAGAGAACGAGCATATGAAAATGCTAGAAGATACAAGGCATTCATTAAATGAGATACTAATGGGCGGAGGTAATATGATAATTATGGGGGACTTTAACTGCAGAGAAATTTGTTGGGAGGACATGACATTGAGAGGCGGATAAGACTTGTGGGGTAATGTATTACTGGACAGGACCATGGAATATACAATGACACAGTGGGTCAGTGAAAACACCAGATACATAAATAATGAGAAGCCTGAAATTGTGGATGAAATTCAATACAAGACACCAATTAGAGTAAGTGACCATATAATTATTGAGACTGAACTAAAGGAAGAAATATACATGGAGAGAAATGAAAAAGGATAAGAAAGAAAGATTGATGTACAACAAAACGGACTTTGGAAAACTAAAGAAATTCCTTCAGATTGCAAATCGGGGAAATTTTTACATGGAAGAGACAAAAGTGGTAGAGAAATGGGATATCTTGATGGATAATTGTAATGAAGGAGTGAATAGGCATGTACCAAGCAGAAACTAGAGAGAATGTACATTAAATGCTGGTTCAACAGAAGATGCAGTGAGGCAAAAGATAGAAGAGACAGAGCTTGGAAAAGATGGAGAAAAGCTAGAAAAAATGGAAAATGGCAAAAATATATAAATATAGAAATGAGTATGTAAAAGTGCGAAGAGAGGAAAAAAGGAACCATGAAAAAACATTATAGAGAAATGCAAAGAACAACCCAAACTATTCTATGGATATGTCAATAATAAACTTAAAAATAATCAGGAAATGGTGAAGCTACGCCAAAGAAATATGCAATACACAGAAGATCTAGAAATGGCCGAAGTCATGAATAATCACTTTAAGTCTGTTTTCACTAGAGAGAAGGCACAATATTGGGACGAAGGAAATGAAGTGCGATCTCCCCCCCATGAGCGAGATAATAACACAAAATAAGATAATGGAACATTTATCAAACCTTAATGTCAGGAAATCGCATGGCTCGGACGGAATTGTAAACTGGATTCTAAAAGAATGCAAAGAAGAAATAATGAACAAAATACATAACATAATAAGTTGCTCACTTAAAGAATGAAAAATACCAAAGGACTTGAAAAATGCTAGTATTATACCAATATATAATGGAGGAAACAAGGAAGAACCAACTAACTATAGACCGGTCTCACTAATAAGCACGATAGCCAAAATTTGTGAGAAAATTATTAAGGATAGATGGGTAAAACACCTGGAAGAAAATAATGTAATAAGACCCAAGACAATTTGGGTTCAGACAAGGAAGATCATGTACCACAAACTTAATATGTTTTTACTCAAGACTAATAGACATAGTGCAAGAAAGGGATGGATGGGCTGATTGCGCTTTCCTAGACTTACAAAAAGCTTTTGACAAGATACCTCACAAAAAAAAAAAAAAAAAATTGAACAAATAGGAGGGATATAAGGGAACCTACTAAAATAGATGGAGGACTTTCTGGTTAGTAGAAAGATGAGAGTAGTACTCAGAGAAGAATATTCAGGTTGGAAGGAGGTGATCAGTGGAGTTCCGCAAGGATCTGTATTGGCTCCAATAATATTTGCTATTTATGTGAATGACATAGATAATGATGTGCAATGTTATGAGTTTCTTTGCAGACGATGCTAAATTGTTAAGAAAAGTAAAAACCGAAGCTGATTGCGAATCATTACAGGAAAAGACCTGAATAAGGTATGGAGCTGGAGTCAGAAATGGGAAGTGGATTTCAATATTAAGAAGTGTAGCGTAATCTAGTTTGGAAAAAGTAAAAATAGAATATCAGGACAATATAAAATTGGAACTAAGGAGGTTGTGAAAAAGATTTGGGAGTGATTATCTCAAACGACTTGTCCTATGATAAACAGATAAACAAAATTGTCGGAGAATCCTACAACTTGCTAAGATCAATGAAAGTGGCATTTACATAAATGAACTAAGAAATTATTAGAAAAATATTAGTCAGACTGATTAGGCCTAAACTAGAATATGTGGCGACATTGTGGTCACCCAGTACCAAAAAAGATATAAAGAAAATAGAAAGAATCCAGAGAACAGCAACAAATATGGTTCCTGCACTTTCAAACCTGTTATATGAAGAGAGACTGGCTAAATTGGAGTTACTGATCTGGAGCAAAGAAGAGAGAGAGGCGACCTACTGACCATCTATAGAATCATGAAGGGCACAGAAATACTCGATAGAGAGGACTTGTTAAACTGGGACAAGAGAAATACAAGAGGACATGGAAAGAAACTATATATATATATATATATATATATATATATATATATATATATATATATATATATATATATATATATATATATATATATATATAATTATAGAAGAGATCTGAAGAACAGTTTTCCACAAATTGTGGTGGACACTTAGAACAAACTGGACGAAAAAATAGTGTGTGCAAAAACCACTCATGAATTTAAGAGCAAACTAGACACTACGAGATACAAAGGCGGGACACACGAGCGTAGCTCCCCCTTCCCGTAGAATACTCACTCACTCACTCCGCTGGATCTTGAACCTCATGTAGATTCTGGTCCGCCAACAGTATGCCTCTCCATGTCCTTCAGTCCTGTGCTGCTTCCATCCAGATTGCTTTATTTATCTTCAGTCCATCTCCGCATCTACACCATCCATCCATCTCATTCGAAGTCTCCCTCTGGGTCTTCTTCCAGGCATTTTACCCATCATAACTCGTTTTGGAATTCTATGGTCCCCCATACGCGCCACATGCCCGGCTCATCTCAATTTTGTTCTACTTATAACATATGATATTTACTCTTGTTTAGTTATTTCTCTCACCTCATTATTGTGTCGCCCTCTCCACCTATTCTCATTTTCATAAAAAAAAGGTCCAATAATACGCCTCAATATTGTATTTTCAAACACCAGTAGTCTTTGTTCCATTTGTTTTGTTAACCTCATATAAAACTATAGGTCGTAGGATTGTATTGTAGATTCTTAATTTTGTATTTCTTGATATCTTTTTCTTCTTTAATATTGGTACAAGGCTAAAATAACATCTTTTTGCTGAAGCGATTCTTTTATTTATTTCTGTCTTCATCTCGTTTCTATTTGTTACTGAAACTCTCTACCTCCTCTATTCTCTTGCCTTCGAAAAACACTTGCTCTACGTTCCTCTCCTCTCTGCTCATACAACTAGGTAAATACAACTTGATAAATACACATACACACACAAAGAAGACACGAAGCAAGCACAAATATTAATGTACAAAATACACTTGAACGTACAAACACAAAAATCACCCACATGCGCGCACAGAAAAACACACATACAAAAGAGATACACTTACGATGGTAAAAATACACTTATACAAAGACCGAACACACAAGTCAGCCGCACATACTCACACAGAACACGTACTCACACGCACGGACAAATGACCAGTTATTTTTCTGGAAAAAAAAAGTTCTGATTATAAAATCTAAATGTTGATGTAAAATATTATGAGTACTCCTAGATTGGTGGAGGTGGCGCGCGCTGGCGACTCCCGTGACCATGTATCCAAAAAGATACACAGAATAAAAAATTAAAATAAAATATATGCGTGTGTTTTTTGTCCATTTAAAGTTACTATAATATAAATATAGGGTTCGTAGAGTCCTGCTAATACAAAATTAACGTAATTCCAAAATAAAAAATGACAACTATGAACAATTGAAAAAAACTTTGACAGAAAATCAAAGGATTGAGATTACGTGTTCCTGAGCCTAATATAAGAGGAACTTGGTAAAAAAAACATTATAACAATGACCTACATATGTCAATTCATCTCATACAAAACCTTTAAAACCTCAATTGTACAAAAAAAACTTCGTCCTGACTAAATGAAAATGGGTGATTTTGGAAATGAATTTTTATGTGTAATGTGTAAAAATAATGCATGTACTTATTTTTCTTTTATGAAATTGTGTTTCTATGTGAAACATATATTCTTTGTATGAAATTGCACTTACATAGAGACGGAAGTGGAGTGTGAGAGGGGGAGGGGGGAGATTGGTGCGTAGGCCTATGCACTGAGGGAGAGGAGGTAACCGGATGTGGAATTTAGAGGGGGAGGGGAAGACAGGATGTAATGACAGCACTCAAATCCCTATGAGGACCTTCTAAGCATTCAATAAATGCCTCTGGCGACGCAAAAAATATAAATAGGTGATATTGCGAGCACTGTGCCACCTTGGCCCTCACGATGGTTATATTATTACTTTCTTTTATTATCACCGACGTATTATCACAACCATGTTGAAACTCATGAGAGTTTACATGCTGTGCTAACTCATCTTCAGTGTAGTATATAGTACGTTTCATTTTTGGTTTCGACAACCTAAAATGAAATTGAAAAAACTATATAATGACAATTCCTTCTCTATTATAGAGTTGTGTATACAATTATAGTATTTTTTTCTACCTATACAATACAAAATTTTTGTTTCTAAGCTACCATGTGAAGATATATAATGATTTGACTTTTCCCATCTGACGTCAACAAGCGTAGCATATCCGGTAGGAACTGGACCAATCGGATACACACTACCTTATAGGGGCTATATTATGTATCCAGATGGGGTAAAAACACCCTTAAAAGAAAAAATATAATAATTACTGATAACTCAAACAATAAAAGTTACCACATAGACATTATTGTGGACAAAAAAACCCGCGAAAATTTAAGCGCGAAAAGTGTGTATCCAATTGGCGCACCTCCACCAATCTAGGGATAAATTATAAGATTCACAATTGTTATATTTTTGCCATATGAATAGTAAACGACTCGTAGAATACGTTGTATTCCCGATATGGAGTGTCTCAATGTTAAACTTGGCCTGGGGATGATATAAAACAAAGTATGATAAACTCCGGTAGAACAGTTAAAGTAGAACAGTTATGAAAAATAATGAGAGCCGCGAAGGAGCTGGGAAATACTACTATCATTTAGTGTTGAAACAGACAAGAGGTCACGAAAAATATATCAAAATTATCATCCTTATTCGTTATACGGTAATTATGGGAGAAGTACAAGAAGCTTCGGACCGGTACATTCAAAATGCTAAGTAAACAATCGAATTATATTCCCATCTGTGAATGTGAATCTTGGAACTAACAAGAAATATTTGTTGCCTCGTGTTTCACTGGCTAAAAACCGCAACCGCACAGCATGTAGGTACCTGTCGTTTGTCTCTGGAGAGGTCAATTTGAGAAATAACATACATTTGCACATTATTGTTTTTTCTTACGTTTGAATATTATTTCTCTCTCTTCGTCTCTTTCTATCTGTCGGTCTCTGTCTGTCGGTCTCTGTCTGTAGGTCCCTGTCTGTCGGTCTCTGTCTGTCGGTCTACGTCTGTTGCTCTCTCTCTCTCTCTCTCTCTCTCTCTCTCTCTCTCTCTCTCTCTCTCTCTCTCTCTCTCTCTCTCTCTCTCTCTCTCTCTCTCTCTCTCTCTCTCTCTCTCTCTCTCTCTCTCTCTCTCTCTCTCTCTCTCTCTCTCATTCTCTCTCTTTCTCTTCCCCTCTTCACTTTTTTCTCTTTTTCCCCCCTTGTAATTTTCCGTAACACATTGAACTTGTCTCATCCGTTCTCCTTTTTCTCTCTCTCTCTCTCCCTCGCTCAAGTTCTCGCGTCTTGGTCTCTTCCCTCGTTATCGCTCGTTGGCCTTCAATCAAGACTTCCGACGGTTGGTTCCTTGTCAAACCACCTCATTTTCCACCATCCTCCACCTACCTTTCTCTTCCTTCTTCCCTGCTCCTCCCATCTTCCTCCATCCTCCTCCTTTCCTCTCCCTCCTTCCTCCCTCCTTTCTCCTCCCTCCTTCCGACGCTTTCTTTCCACCTCCGCCCTTCCCCATCCCTTCTTCTTCCTTCCTCCC
Organism: Oratosquilla oratoria; assembly: GCF_046742065.1. Taxonomy (NCBI): domain Eukaryota; kingdom Metazoa; phylum Arthropoda; class Malacostraca; order Stomatopoda; family Squillidae; genus Oratosquilla; species Oratosquilla oratoria. The sequence continues at coordinate 77,501,252 of NC_134779.1, forward strand.
TCCTTCTCTCTCTTTCATCCCTTTTCCCTTTTTTCTTACTCTTCCCTTCTTCCTCCTCCCTCAACCCTCCTCCTTTCTTCCCTTTTCCTTTTTCTTACTCTTCCCTTCTTCCTCCTCACTCAACCCTCCTCCTTTCTTCCCTTTTCCTTCTTCTTCCTCCTCCCTTCTTCCTTCTATCCATGCTTTCTTTACTCTTTCTTTTCCTCATCCTCCAAACTCCCCTTTATTCCTCGTTTTCCTTTTCTTCGCTCTCCTCTTTATAGTTCTTGTCCTCCTCCACGTCTTCCTTAACGTTCTCCCTCTCCTCCTCTTTCTCTCCCACTTGAAGCCCTCGTTTGTTTCTATTTGCATTCATCACTTTCATAATCCGATTCAATGTTATATAACTCGTTTCCTGCTTAACCTCAGATGATTGTATTCAGTCACGGATGAACCCCAGTCAGAAAGGTTAAGTCTCTCTTCAACAAAGCCCAACTAAGCACCCAATAGCTCAATAGAATTGTTCTACATTATCTGGGAGAGTGTCTAAGGAAGAGTGTCTAAGGGAGAGTGTCTAAGGGAGGGTAGAGTGCCGGGGGATTGAAGGAGTGCCTGTATAGTTCCGCTTTACAAGTAAAAAGGGGACAAATGTGAGTGTAGTAGTTTCAGAGGGATCAGTTTTTTGAATTTAGTTAGGAAGGCATATGAAAGGGTATTAACATAGAGGATTAGGAGAGATACAGATGGAGTAATTGGGGAAGAACAGTTTTGGCTTAGGAAAGGTAAGGGTTATGCCGATTAAATTCTTGTGGCAAGGCAGATATGTGAGAAAGTTTTAGGAAAACGTAAGGATGTTTTCGGGGTCTTTATGAATTTGGAAAAGGCTTATACTAGGGCAGACAGAAAGGCATTGTGGGAGTTTTTTTTATATATATAAATGAGATTAGGAGAAAGATGTTAATGGCAGTCAAGATTTTTTACGAGAGTAGCAAAACTTGTATCATGTCGCCATGGCTGTTAAATGTATACAAAGATGGGGTTATGCGAAAGGTAAAGGTGAGTGTAATAGGCAAGGGACTGGAGGTGGTTAAAGAAAATGAAGAAAAGTGGGAGGTGAGTCCGTTTTTATATACTGATGACACTGTATTTGTGGTAGGGTCAGAGGGGGGATTAAGGAAGTTAGTGAGGGAGTTTGGGAGGGTATGTGATAGGAGAAAGTTGAAAGAAAATGTGGGTAGAATTAAGGTGGTGAGATGTACAAGGAGAGAGGATGACAGTGAGTTGTAGGTAAGTTTTAAAGGAGAAAGGCTATAAGAAGTAAATAGCTTTAGGTACTTGGGGTCGTATGAGGCAAAAAAGGGAGGAGTGCCAGTGGAAGTAATTATAAACTGATAAAAACAAAGAAAATGCCTGGGGTGATTAAAAAAATGTCATAGAAAAAAGGCACTTGAAAATGAATGCAAAGAGGAGAATAAATGAAGGGGTGATTGTGCCTACTACAATGTATGGAGCAGAGACTTGAAACTTAAGAGGAACATAGAGAAGTCTAAATGTTTTGAAATGAAATGTCTGAGAAGTATGGTAAGGGTTGCAAGGTTGAATAGAGTGAGAAACGAAGAGGTATGAAAGAGAGCTGCATTGGAAAAGGAGATGGCAGATTGTGCTGATGAAAGACTATCGGAAAGGCTTTGACAATTGGAAAAGATAAGTGAAGAAATATTGATAAAAGAGGTGTGAAAGGCAAAAGGTGGAGGAGGTGAACTTGAGGAAACGACCGAGGATGAGATGGATGAGCAAGAAAGGGAAAAGACAGGAGATAGGGGTGAATGCAGAATGGCTGTGTATAGATGACAATATGACACAAGAAAGGAAGGGGGTAGGGGATGAGGGGTAGGGAATGGTTATCTGTGAATGATATTTTGACGAACGCACACACACACGCACACACACACACACACACACACACACACACACACACACACACACACACACACACACACACACACACACACACACACACACACACACACACACACACACACACACACACACGAACGCAAATACACACACACGCGCGCGCGAGCGCGCACACACACACACGAACGCAAATACACACACACACGCGCGCGAGCGCGCACACACACACGCACACACACATACACGCACACACACACACACACACACACACACACACACACACACACACACACACACACACACACACACACACACACACACACATACACAAACACACACACAAACATTCATACACACAGCAACTTTTATACCCGGAAGGTGGATGGTGATTGGCTGGATTGTTGTGGGTTAGGTACGGCCTGTTCTCTCATTGGCTGAGAGGTGCGTAACATCATCAGTTTGTGCACCAAGCACCGTCATGGGCGGACCTTCTAACGCTCTGTCCTCCCAGCAACAATCCAACCAATCCAGCCAATCCAACCAATCACCATCCACCTCCCGGGTATAATTGTTGCTGATCTTCATGGAATCTCCATTACTTCAATTGCCACTGAAGAAGCACCAAGAAGTGCGAAAACGCGTTTTGGCTTTCGACTATGGCTATTTCTATCTCATGGCATACGGCGAATTACTCGGACTCCTGCCTATGGAAGGCAAAGTAGCCTTACGAAAGAGAGAGAAGATTGACAAAAAGCTTTGTCACAACAATCTTGCCATTTCATTTAATGATATATATATATATATATGTATATATATATATATATATATACATATATATATAATGTATATGTATATACATATATATGTATATATTATATGTATATACATATATATGTGTATATATATATATATATTTAAGATTATTTCAGACAAATGAGAGAGAATGCGGGTGGGGAAGGGCAAACGAAGATGTGTTAGGAATAGAGTTTATTGCCCTAACGTTGCGACCAACTTGGTCTTCTTCAGAGGACTACAGCATTACAGACGGATCACAATTCTTATATTCGTAGTGAGAGGGAACCCGCCAAGGTATGAGCGTCATGTTTTCCCTTTGGCTAACGATTTAATTATTAGGACACTTGCTGCTTTCGAGAGGCATTTAAATCCGTCTCTGTCGTTGTTGTTCTTGTTGGCGGCGATATGTGCAGCTTCCACAGTTTTTCTCATTTTCTTCTCAAATCCCTCGTGTAGAATTTCTGCGTTGTTCCAATCAGGTAGATGTCCACATTTGTCCAGGTGACGAACCAGGGAGTTAGATGTTCTATGAGCGGCGGAGTAATTATTTTAAATAAAATTGACTATCTGGACAAAATGTCCGATCTTTTGAATGATGAATCAACATACGAAAGACAACCGGCCGGCAACGCTGATATAGAATCAGCAAGATTCAACACAGAAGCGAGAAAAATCCTACGTAAATCAACCAGGGAAAAAAAAAAAAAAGTTGTTAGGATTACTAGAAGAAGCTCCAAAACCCCCGTTAATGCACGGTCTACCTAAAGTACATAAGGTAAATATCCCCATGAGGCCCATAACTTCAGGGATTGGTAGCGCTCCGCACAGACTAGCGAAATGTCTGGCAAAACCCCTTTCCAACGTCATCGGTTCCATCAGCGGGGCCCATTTAAGAAATTCTTCCGACCTGATCCAGAGACTTAAAGATCTAAATGTAAGTGATAAAAAGTTGGCAAGCTTCGATATAACAGCGTTATTCACAAATGTTTCTATTTTTGATGCCCTAGAAGCAGTGAAGAAAGTAACAACAGATATCGATGATGATATCCTTCCAGTCCCAAGATCTGATTATATAAAACTTATTTCCATGTGTGTCAAATTTGGATATTTTATGTTTAACAACATTGAATTTAAACAGATTAGAGGTCTCGCAATGGGGAGTCCATTATCTGCTGTCATGGCATGTTTATTCATGGAAGTATTAGAAATGGACAAATACATCAACATCATGGGAAGAGGTACCACTTGGTTAAGGTACGTGGATGACATAATCATGGTGATGCCAAAAAGAACTAATATAGAAAATAAGTTGAGAAGACTCAACGCTGTGAATAAAGACATTCAATTCACAGTTGAACTAGAAAAAGAGTGTAATTTACCATTTTTAGACACGTTGATACACAGAGGTTCTCAACAGGTAAGTTTCTCGGTGTACAGGAAACCCACCAATAGGGACGACTTTGTCCATTATTTTTCAGCACACAGCAGACGTGTTAAAACGGGTGTTCTAATAGGTTTCTTTCTCAGAGCTTTTCGTATCTGCAGTGAAGAATTCCTAGAGGATGAACTTACTTACATCAAGAATACCTTTAGGAAGCTGAAATACCCCGGAGGTTTGATCACCAGGACAACGAGGAAAGCCAAGAAGATCTACGATGGCTCAAACGTCCGGACCCCGGGAAAGGATAAGTCTCATTTTATTTCTGTCCCTAATTCTACAAACACCATAGCTATTGATGATTATTTGTTAAAAGGTGGAATAAATATAGCAAAAATATCTTCCAATAAAATAGGAAAAATATTTAAGAAACATAATAATATGCGTAATAATCTCAGTGTCATTTACCGTATTCCATGCAACGGTTGTCCATCATCTTATTTCGGTGAGTCAGGTCGAGGGTTCAATAAACGCTTGAATGAGCACAAAAACGATCTCAGGGCTCATAGAACATCTAACTCCCTGGTTCGTCACCTGGACAAATGTGGACATCTACCTGATTGGAACAACGCAGAAATTCTACACGAGGGATTTGAGAAGAAAATGAGAAAAAACTGTGGAAGCTGCACATATCGCCGCCAACAAGAACAACAACGACAGAGACGGATTTAAATGCCTCTCGAAAGCAGCAAGTGTCCTAATAATTAAATCGTTAGCCAAAGGGAAAACATGACGCTCATACCTTGGCGGGTTCCCTCTCACTACGAATATAAGAATTGTGATCCGTCTGTAATGCTGTAGTCCTCTGAAGAAGACCAAGTTGGTCGCAACGTTAGGGCAATAAACTCTATTCCTAACACATCTTCGTTTGCCCTTCCCCACCCGCATTCTCTCTCATATATATATATATATATATATATATATATATATATATATATATTATATATATATATATATATATCAGTATAAATGGGCAGTAAGTTTTCTTGTAGACATGTTCGATTGAAGACCAGAGCTAATTCAATATCCACTATCTTCCAAGTGATTTTCTTAATTTTCCGAATACTTTGTATTTTGAAGGGAGGTCAAACACAAGGTTTCCGAGATCCATGGTGTTATTGTAACGAAAACCATTACACAAAATTTAAGATACTAGCTTTCGGTTGAATCGTACAACCATCTTCAGGTAAGAATAAACGTACAAAGCAGGAGTTTATATAAGAGTAAATGAAGGGACTTGGAGAGGTAGGTCGTACTTAGGCGTCAGGTACTGGACGGAGGTGGGGGCTTCGTTTCAGCGGGACGTCAGATCACTGTAGCTGGACGTTTGGTCTTTGTTGCCACGCAGCCTCGCTGTGTAGTTGTAAAGTACTAACTGTGTCTGTGTATATTAATGATAGAGGTGTATTGTGTAATGTAGACTCTTTCCAAGGTGTGTAGTTTCTTGTTGTTTTTGCATTGTTGAAGTATTTTTGTATTGTTAACTAAATCTTGTTTGTTTGAAGTTTTGTTGTGTGTTTGTATCATGTGTTTGCGTATACCTCCTTCACGGGCGTGCATTGTGAGTCTCCTGCTCATAGAGGTGGTGGTGACACCAATATAAATTGCATTAGAGAGAAGTTTGCAACCTTCTTCGGGTCAAGTGAATTGGTACATCACATTAGTCTGCTTGAGGAGAGAGTTGTTTTTAGTCATATTATTTCTCAATATAAGGTTAGAAACTTTTGCGTTTTTGTAGTATATGATGAGGGTCAATTTGTCGTGTGGGTTGGTGCATGTGACGTTACGTGCAAGGATATCTTTGAGAACATGTTCGTTTGTTTTGTATTCTGATGTCATTTGTTTTCTGTAATAAACTGTGTGTGTGGAATGTGTGTTGTTTTGTCCGTGTTGTGTTGTGTTGCGGGTGATGAAAAGTCTCGTCTCTTTGTCAGTGAGAAAGTTGGGAAAACCCTTGTTAATGAGAATTTGTTTAACGCGCGTTATTTTGGAGTGAAAATTCACCCAAGAAGAGCAGTTCTTATGTGCGCGTCGAAGGTATGCCCAAAGGATGCTAAGTTTGTAACGCTGGGGGCACTCACTATCTGCATTCAGGCATCTTCAGGTGTCAGTCTTTTTCCTGTAAACAGTGGTCGTATTTGTTGTCTTCAAAGTGGATGGGGACGTCAAGGAAGGGAATTTTGCTGTGTATATTGAGTTCATATGTGAAGTGTAGTACAGAGGCTGTCTCCATGGCTAGCTGTAGACCTTTCAGGTGGGACTTACTCCTAACTTCAGTAAAAATGTTGCCAACGTATCTACAGTAGGAAAAGGGTCTTAAGACGGGGTCTTGTAAGACTTTGTTCTCTAGATTGCACATGTAGAATTCAGCAAAAGTACACCCTAAAGGTGAACCCATGGCGATTCCTTCCACTTGTAGATATAATTGACCTGATGGGCTTCTAAAGGGCGTTTCAGTTGTGCAGGCTAAGAGAAAACGTTTCATTATTTCCTCCTGGATCTTAGGGGGGGTGAAATTCGGGGTAGCGGTACACATTATTCAGGATTATTTCAATCGTAGGAAGAATTGGAACATGTGAAAATAACGATTCCACATCGAGGGAAACCATTATTCCTTGGGGTTGCTTGCTGTGTGATATGTCAATGAAATCATCAGATGATTTTAGGGAGTATTTCTTAGGGATGAAAGGGGTGATGATATTGCTGAGCTGTTTGGCGAGTCCGTATGTAGGGGTAGTGATCTGCGAGATGATCTGGCGGAGGGGGGTGGAGTTCGGCTTGTGTGTTTTGACGTTCCCATAAATATATCCAGGAGATAACTCACCAGTAATGGGAGGGATATGCAGATGGTCCACGACTGCGTTATTAGCTACGATGAGTTTGTTAACCTGAACCTTAAGTTTGCTGGTGGGATCACTAGAGGATTTCTTGAATTTAGAAGTGTCGGAGAGGATGTGGTTAATCTTAGAGTAATAGCCTTCTTTGTTACATGAGACATAGATAGACGACTTGTCAGCTCATCGAATGGCGAGATTGGGGTTGTTGTGTAGCATACGGACTCGCCAAATAGCTCAGCAATATCATCACCCCTTTGATCCCCAAGAAATACTCCTTAAAATCATCTGATGATTTTATTGACATGTTACATAGCAAGCAAAACTCCAAACAGACAAGATTTAGTTAACAATACAAAAATACTTCAACAATGCAAAAACAACAAGAAACTACAGATCTTAAAAAGAGTCTACATTACACAATACACCCCTATCATTAATATTTAAACGGACACAATTAGTACTTTGCAACTACACAGCGAGGCTGTGTGGCAACAAAGACCAACCGTCCGGCTACAGTGACTTGACGTCCCGCTCAAACGAAACCCTCACCTCCGTCTAAGTACCTGATGCCTAGCTACGACCTGAATATCCAAGTTTCTTAATTTATTCTTATTCAAACTCCTGCTTTGTACATTTATTCTTACTTAGCTAAAGATGGTTGTATGGTTCAACCGAAAGCTCGTATCTTAAAGTTTGTGTAATGTTGTTAGTTATAACAACACCATGGATTTCGGAAGCCTTGTGTTTGACCTCCCTTCAAGATACAAACAAATTATTCGGAAAATTTAGAAAATCAGAGTCCCCTTCATTATACCCTTACATACAACTCTACATTCTGGTGACCAACAATGAGACGAAACTCCAACTGTACCTAAAAAATCTATATTCTACCTCTACACACACACACACACACACACACACACACACACACACACACACACACACACACACACACACACACACACACACACACACACACACACACACACACACACACACACACACACACACACACACACATATATATATATATATATATATATATATATATTTATATATATATATAAATATATATATATATTCTTCCAACACCACCGCCGCCCCACACCCACAATATCTTCTTCCTCCTCTTTATCTTTAAGTCCATCAATCCCCCTTCTTCTTATCACCCTCTCCTTCCTCACTCCCTTCTCCTTCTCCTCTTTGCCGCCGCCAACGCAATATCTCATCACATTCTCTTGCGACTCGAACTTCATCTTGGTCTCTAATATTTCTCGTTACTTCCCTTCTCTCCCCTGCATTCATAGAAATCACTCTCCTGAATAAACTTGTTTCACGTTAATAGAATCGGAATCTATAATTCACGTCGAGGGTCGCGGGGAATTTGCTTTCTTATACATTCAAACCAGTGACCAGTGAGAGAGAGAGAAAGAGAGAAAGAGATGAGAGAGATAGAGAGAAGAGAGAGAGAGAGAGAGAGAGAGAGAGAGAGAGAGAGAGAGAGAGAGAGAGAGAGAGAGAGAGAGAGAGAGAGAGAGAGAGAGAGAGAGAGAGAGAGAGAGAGAGAGAGAGAGAGAGAAGAGAGAGAGAGAAAAAGTGCCGCTGCAGTGAATGTGTTGATATTTAACTGGATGAGGTTTACTGGAATGAGTTTACCTCATAGCAGAACAACTATCTCTTTATATTTTTACTCTACTCATTTATATATATATATATATATATATATATATATATATATCTGTATATGTATATGTATATATATATATATGTATATATATATATATATCTATGTGTATGTATATGTATATATATATTTATAAATATATATATATATATATGTATATATATATATATATATATATATATATACACCTATCTGTGTCTTTATCTAGCTGTCTGTATGATTGTTTGTATGTCTTCTTGTCTGTTTGTTTGTCTGTCTGACTGTCTGTCTGTCTGTCTGTCTGTCTGTCTGTCTGTTTCTCTCGCTCTCACGCTCTATATCTTTCCCTTTGTCTCTTTCTCCCAGCCTGTCTATCTTACTCTCTCCTAACCTAAATATTATATTGAGAACTAGTTACTCCAGGTGTAAACTAACCTTCCATTGAAGCTATATTGTCAACCACGTGAGAATAAAGAGTTTACTGCCTTCCCCCTGTGGCTTTATTCCGGTTCTGATCTGGCGGACTTATATCCCGGCACCCAGAGAAAAGCGAACGCTGAGTAGAAATCTCATTGCTGAAATGTGCATCTGTTAACGGCAATCCATATGATATGGTTACGCTGCTTGAAACACCATATCCGCTTCATGATGGAATGCTCCAACACCACCATCCCCCACCCCACACACACACACACACACACTGTAGTGAGCAGCGATCGAGTAAGGACGTACCAAAACACGCTCCAAACTGCTACTTAGCGATTTGACGACGGACGATTTTGGAACGTATTATCAACAACCACCTGGTTTGTACAAACGGGGAGGGAGTGTCGAAATTAATGTGACCGAAATGTAGTCTTTATAGCTTAGTTCAGTTACTATAAAAGAAGAACCAGTGACAACAATGGATGAAATAAACGATGAATTCAGTGATAAAGAAACTGCAAAGGCAAAGCGATGTCTGGAAGTAAGTACAATAGAGTCCCCACTTGGTGTAATAAAAAAAGAATGTGTCTGAATGAGACCCCAAACAACATACCAAAGGTTGGATAGAAGTCTCTTTTCGGGATTTGATAGAGAAAATAGACACGGATAGAGAACCTAGGTTTAAAAATATTATAAGAAATAGAGAAATAAATGAGTTGTTGGACGAAATAATTGAACTGAGAAGTGAATGCAAAAATATATACAAGGAAGTAGCTATATTAAGAAAAGCCAATGAAGAAAACAATAGGGAAATAGATGATCTAAAAATGGAACTGAATAGAATAAAGGGAGAAAATATAAGTTTGAAAAATGAAAATATGAATAGGAATGAAGCATTGAAAAAAGAGATGAAGGATCAAATACAGGTGGTGACTGAGAAAGTGGAAGAAAAAATGAAAGAAAATGACTTTCAAGAAATTAAAAAACAGTGGAAGGAGGAACAGGAAAGTAAAAAATTATCCTTCAAGGAAATAATGGAACAACAAGTTAAGGATAATACGAAAAAAAAAATGGTAATCCAAGTGATTAAAGAAAAAGGAAATTTGGTTAGGGATGCAGTGGACAGGAAAAGATGCATTGTGATTTACGGTATTAAGGAAAAGCATGATGTGCCTAGATACCAGAGAGAAAGGGAAGAAAAAGAGATCGCAAAAGAGATTCTAAAGGAGATTCAAGAGGAAAATCAAACCTTGGATAAAGAAATCGAGGAAATTTACAGAATTGGGAGATACTCAAAAGAAAAACTATTTAGGCTACTAAAAGTAAAACCTAGGTCACAATTGATAGCAGAGGAAGTGCTATCCAAAACAACAAAACTAGCAAATAGTGAAAATCTCAAAGTATGGATAAAGAAATAATGAGTGAAGAAGAAAAAGAAAAAGAGCTTAGAAGTGAAGCAAAAGAAAGGAACGAAAAAAGAGCCGAGAACGAAAAGAATTATTATAATTATTTTTTTTTTTTGGAAAGTGGTGGACCTGAGATTGAGAAAATAGTATATCACAAGGAAGAAGAAGAAGAAAAAAAAATGGAAAGAAAAAAATTAGCATATACCAACATTAACGGAATGATCTCAGGAATGAATGATCTGAATGATTACCTGGCATCAGAAAAGCCAGACATAATGGGAATAGTGGAAACGAAATTGAAAGGGAATCTACCACCTAACACAGTGGGACAAGGTCTATATAACTGCTGGATGAAGAATAGAAAGGAAAAACAAGGAGGGGGAGTACTATTTCTGACCAAGAAAGACTTAAATGTGACAAAGATAACAGATGAAGAAATAACGTAGAGTCAATCATGATAAAGATAGAAAACAACCACATGAAAAGTAAAAAATTCATAGTGGTGTATGGTCCCCCTAAGACACAGGTCTAGACAGAACATGATAATTCCAAATTGTTAGAAAATGCGAAACATGAACTAACTGATATACTGAAAGAAAGAGGAAATACGGGGGATTTTAATTCCAAAGAAATATATTGGGAAGAATTGATAGTGAGGGGTGGAGAGGGCATATGGGGCAGCATGCTACTCGATATGACCATTGAATACACATTAACCCAATGGATAAAGTAAGATACCAGATACAGAAACAATGAGGAACCTTCGAGACTGGATTTAGTACTCACATCGGAACCCGAAATTGTAGACAGAATAGAATACAAAACACCATTAGGAAAGAGTGACCATGTACTAATAGAATTCGAATTAAAAGAGCAAATGGACCTAAGAAGAAATGAAAAACATAGAATAGGAAGACCAATATATAGCAAAACGAATTTCGAGAAACTTAAATAATTTTTTCGAAATGCAAACTGGGAA
>NC_134779.1:77517691-77527691 GCF_046742065.1 Oratosquilla oratoria
TCGTTATTTATTAATTTTATTTACTTTTCTAAAGTCAGACGGGTTTAATCAGATCAGAGCCCGCTGGTCATAAAGTTAGGATCTACAGAGTAAAAATGAAAAATGAATGCCAGAGACCATCTTTCACATTTCCGTATGAATGAAGGCGACTCTGCGCAATGTACCGTCAGATTCTAAAGTTTGACAACAAATTTGTGGTATACCAATATGATTATTGATGGCGCCTTATCTAATTTTATCTATTTATTTATTTTATATATATATATATATATACATATATATATATATATATATATATATATATATAAATATATATATTTAAATATATACAGATATATATATATATATATATATATATATATACATATATATATTTACATATATATATATTTTGGGGGGGGTAGTTCGCAAGCTTGACTGATGATTATTATTATATTATAACGTTATCAAAAAACGAAATATTTCACGGTGGCATTAGAAAAAGAAAATACAAGAAGGAACATACAAACCTTGGAATCTGGCTGTACAGTTGGCTCCATTCGTAACGAGTACTGTGTCCAGATTGTTTAGTGAAATGTGGTAACAGTGGTTTTACTGTATTTACTTTATGGCAAATCTACGAGAATGGGAAAAAGCGCTTTTGTTCCAGAAATCAGCTTATGAATACTCATAAACACTGTCATAAGAACATTAGAACACAAGAATGAAGAAGACTGCAAGAGACCATAAGGCCTACATTAGGCAACTCTGTATCCATCACCACCTGTCATCCCCATCCATAAAGCTGTCTAATCGTTTCTTAAAACAACTGGTAGTTTCAGCGCTTACTACATGGTTACTAAGTTTATTCCATTCGTCGACCACCCCATTAGTAAACCAATTCTTGCCTATTTCCTTCTTAAATCTAAATTTGTCCAGTTTATATCCATTACTGCGATTCCTGCCCGTTGTTTTAATATGATGACCTTGTTTGAATACCCTTGTTACAGCCTGTGATCCACTTGAACACTTCTATTAGATCACCCCGCACTCTGCGTCTTTCCAGAGAGTGTAAGTTAAGGTGCCTAAGCCTCTCTTCGTCAGGCAAATTTCTGAGTCCCTGTATCATTTTGATCATTCTTCTCTGTACTGATTAGAGTGAATTGATGTCCATTCTGTAGGACGGAGATCAAAACTGTACCGCATAGTCAAGGATGGGCCTATGGCTAGATAATGTTTGATAATTACCTCTGCACTTCTATTCGTTACCGTCCTAGCAATGAAACCTAATGTTCTATTAGCTTTATTCCTGGCACTAATGCACTGTTTCCTGGTTTTAAGGTCCGGACTCACTAGAACTACCAAGTCTCTCTCGCACTCAGTTTTCACTAAAAGCATGTTATCTATGCTGTACCTATTTTCGGGGTTGTGTAGCCCTACTTTTTACACTCTACACTTAGAGATATTAAAGTTCATTTGACATTTCACCGACCATGTGAACAGTTTGTTAAGATCATCCTGCAGAATCTTTGCGTCGTCTCCTGACCTAATTAGGCGTCCTATTTTAGTGTCGTCCGCAAAATTACTAACATCACTATTTATCCCGTCGTTCAAGTCGTTTATGTACATAATGAACAACAAGTGATCCAAAACCGAGCCCTGGGCAACCCCTCTAGTAACATTGCTCCACCTAGATATTATTCCATTTATGGTGACCCGCTGTTTTCTGTTACTAATCGAAGCTCTAATCCATTCTAACACTTTTCCTCCTATGCTATGGGCTTTGATTTTATTCAGTAGTCTCTGGTGTGGCACCTTGTCGTAACTATCATTGATATCTGACGCCTTATATACTTTAGTGTAAAAGGATAGAAGATTAGTCACACATGACTTACCCTTGGAGAAACCATGCTGTGAATCACGAATTAAATTATGTCTTTCGATGTGTTCTCTGAGTCTATTTACTATTACTGATTCAAGGATTTTTCCTATAACCGATGTCAAACTCATTGGCCTGTAGTTGTATATAGACGATCTATCTCCCTTTTTAAAAACAGGAACAACGTTTGCTTGCCTCCAAGCAGTAGGCACAAAACCAGTGTCTACTGATTTATTAAATATTTCAGTTAACTGGTCGCAGATTTCAAATTTACACTCCTTTAGCATTCTCGGAAAAATTTTGTCTGGACCCGGGGATTTTGTAGCTTGTCTTTCAATCTGCTTGACTACTTCTACTTTACTAATGCTGATATTAGATGACTACTTTCTTCATCCTCTCTGAAAATCAAATCGCAGTCAGGTACTTTATCTAACCTCTCATTAGTGAACACAGAAAATAACTGTTAAACTCCTCACTCATTTTTTCCTCCGATTCTATTATGACATTTTCATCGTTTTTAATTGGTCCTATTCTTTATTTTTTAATTTAATTTAATTTTTTTTTTCTATAGAGATGAAAGAAACCCTTTGGGTTGGATCTTGCTTGACTAGCAATCTTAATTTCATAATTACATTTCGCTGTACGCGTATTTTTTTTAACCAGCTTTGCCATTTCGTTATATCTTGATCTAAGGTGTGTTTCCCCGGTTTTTATTTTTACGTAAAGACCTCTTTTCATTCCGATCTCATGTTTCAGTCTGTCCGTCATCCATTTGGAAGTATTACTATTTTTCCGTATTGACTTCGCCACATCTAATGATACAACTACACTCTAGCTCGTTAAAGCTGAGGGCAGCTGCACGCATGCTCTCTTATAAAAGATGATGTCTTTAATTAATGGTTATTAAAAGAAAGTTTGTTAATCCCATCCTCAAGGAAAGGGTGCCATGTAGATGAGTGAAATGGCTAGGCAGCAGAGAGAATAGTTATCCCTTGATACAGAAGTTAATTAGGACTGGTTTAGGGATTAAGCGGTGTGGCAAACTATATAAAAAAAAGAATTCCTTTGCTTAAGTGGGGTTCCCTAAAATGAATAAAATGTTATATAGAATAGAATATGTAGAGAGCATTATCTTAGATACTCGGTTAATCGAGATATTCGTAATCCTTTCGCTTCGATGAAGTTCTCTAAGTTTGATAAAATCGTAAACGGCTGGCTGAAAGTAATATATAAAATGTATCACAGTAGAAAAAATGCAATTAATTCTATTGAGGGTGATGATCCGTCAGCTGAAGAGAATTACCTGCGTGTGTTTGAGCGTGTATTCATATATGTGGGCTGAACATGTACATATTGTAGGTTGAAGTACATACTATGTGCTCAAGGAGAATGAGACAATGATTGATATCTCGGAAATAGCTTGCATGATTAATTTATTTGCGAACCTGGTTATATCGCCGTGCACACCCTCGGGTGGATGTCCATGAACTTACTTATGCAAAAACAGTCCCAGTTCTGTATGTACAGACTCGAGTGTTACATAAATAAGATATTATAATAATGTAATGGAAATAAATAGTTTATTATGGAGTATTTAGAGGATGAGGATGAAATATAATTTTTACAATACATTGGTAGTGTGTATGAGACGTATATTTACGGGAACAGTCTACGCGGGAAAACGGTATACATGAAACATTAAAAACTAAATATATAAATTAGAGAAACGGAATTAGGAACGTCACTACGGTACTCCCTCTAGAGAAGAGGAAATACGATTTTTTTCTAGTGTCCTTATGGTTTGTAGCTGCTGTGTCCGGTGCCGGAAGACTAACGGGATATTGGATGTTCCTTGAGAGGAGGTATGTAGAATTGACGCGGTCCATGGTGATTACATCAGTGGTTCCACGGCGATCGAGGGTCAAGTTCTTTCTTGTTCTCTTGACGACTCGGTGTGGTCCTTCGTATGGGTGCTGAAAATGATCCTTCATTCCGTCCATGCGAACAAAAACATGTAAGCAGTCATCGAGGTCCTGGCTCACGAACGTTCTTGTGGACGAGGTACGCGATAGCACAGGCTGGAGTTTCTGCATTGTATTTGCAAGATTAGTGGCATAATCTTGAATGCTGCAAAGATGTGTTATAGGTGTGGATGCAAGGAACTCACTTGGCAGGCGGAGTGGAGTGCCCTAAAAATTTCTTCAGCAGAGCGGCCAAGGTCCTCTTTGAGACACGTGCGTATGCCGAGGAGGACCATTGGAAGTGTCGTAGACCAGTCGGTACGGTAGCATGCTACTGCTGCAAGTAAAGCCTTGATTTGTCGGTGGAAGCGTTCGACGAGTCCGTTGGATTGAGGATATTAGCTTGCTGTTTTGAAACGCCGGATACCTAGCAAGGACATATTTTTTCCATAGAATTGACTCAAATTGGCTACCACGGTCGAATAAGCCAAAAGGTGTAATGACAGCAGTTTTTTTTTTTTTTTGGGGGGGGGATGTCTAGTGGATTGACTGGGATGTGATGGAAAGCCTTGACATGGTCGATCTGGGACTATATGCAAGTTCCTGCAAGATGTGAGGAGAACTCCTGTATGTTGGGAACTGGGTACCTATCTATCACAGTTCGTGAGTTTAAGGCGCGGTAGTCACCGCATGGTCTGATGTCGCCGTTGTTTTGGGGGACAATGTGGAGCGCTGACAACCAGCTACTTGAGCTTGGGCAAATGATGCCTCGGCGCATGAGGACATCCAGTTCTGCCTTCGCTAGTTTGAGGCGTTCTGTAGCTAGACGACGGGCCTTGGTGTAGACTGGAAGTCCCGTAGTCTCTATGTAGTGCACTAAGTGGTGTTTCACGGTCATAGTCATAGAGTACGGCTGTGTCAATTTAGGAAAGGGCTTGAGGAGAGAAGCAAACTTGTTATCGGGGCTAATGATTGAAAGCTGGCTACTTACTCCCATTGTTGGTCTGGCGTTGGATGAAATCGATGTAAGGGGATCGTGGAGCTTCCTATTTTTTATGTCGATCAGGAGATCGAAGTAAGTGAAAAAAAACAGCACCAAGAATTGGTTGGGAAACTGCTGCAACATAGAAGATCCACTCGAAGGATCGGCGAAGGCTGATTTCTAGCTGAAGTGTGTTCCTCTTGAAAACGGGTATCTTGGTGCCGTTGGCTGCGTAGAGGTAAGACGTCGGTGGCAGTGAGTGATGGGTTGCTATGGCAGGCAGTACAATGACTTCAGCTCCGGTATCTATGAGGTAGGTGGTGTTTGAGAATGGATGAAAAGCAAAGAAAAGTTTTGATGTATGTTGGCGAACGCTGTGCGCCGTTAGCACCCACTCATCTCATTTAACGGTGCCGGTAAGAAGGTGCACGGCTGTGTGCACTCCTTTGCACCTTGTCCAAAACGATAATGGTAGAAGCAGAAGCCTGGAGTTTGTTTGGGCCTCCCTCTGGATGTAGACCTGGAACGGTTGCGGGGGTATCTGGGCGACTGGGATCGTCTGTGGAAGTTGTTCACCCGCTCTTGGAGGGCGCTGACCTGGAGGGCGAGGTTAAAGACTAGTTCGGCTAACGTGTGCATTTCGGACTTTTCCGTGAGCTTATTGATGGTAGGATGCAAGACTGATACTGAAGTCATGAAGTCATCGGCAAGCGTGGCTAGTTCTTCGAGTGAGAGCTTGCTCTTGGCTCTGAAGAGGTTGCATTGGGTGGTTGGTGGCAGGCGCTGATAGAAAATGTGGAGTAAATGGATTGGTCGAATGCTGCGCATTTGTCTCCGAGCAATCGTTACATGCGTCGCAGCAAGTCGGACGGTTTCTCATTGCCGAGTTCTCTGGAGAGGAGCTCCTATAGGCGTGTAGCTTCGGAAGACTCGAGATGGGCAAGAATGGCTTGTTCCAGATCCTCACATAGTGCATTGGATGTAATTGCCTTTGTGATGATGTCCGATACCTGGAGGAGTGTGTGAAATGACAAGAGGCTGCTAGAATGGGAATTTTTTTTTTAGGCTAGCGGTAATGCGAACCATATTGTTGGGTCGCGGCTGAAGAAGGGGGGGTGCGCGGAAGGCACTTACTTCCTATGGGTGTAGCCTTAATGCGGGCGAGATAAACTCCAAAACCGGAGTTTCTTCTATTGATCTATAACAACAGAATCTGGAGATATTAACAACATATATATATATATATATAAATATATGTAGGTATATATATATATATATATATATATAGATATATATATGATATATCTATATATATATATATATATATACTCGTATATGGGCCCTGTGGGCAATATACAATAAGTGCCAGGCCCTGACCTAGGGCACACCTGGCTGGCAGGTTCATCGACCTGCTCAGCTCTCCTCTCTGGTCACATTATCATCGGTTAATATAGGGGGTTAGTGGGTTGTCGTAAGTAAAGGCGTTAGTCTCGCTATTCTATACACTGGGTTCAGTTTTATATATGAGGGTTAGTCGTATAGTTGGTGGGTATGGTTAGGTATGTTATATGTATGTTAGCTTATGAGTAATATAATAGGGATAGGTATAATAAAGGGGGTTTAATGGGTTTCTCTGGTGACATTGGGCATCTTTATCTTGTCTTGGAATCTGCTGCGTTAGAAGTATGTTCAGGGAAAGCAAGATTAGCTAGAGGGGGAGATAGTGCTATGTTGGAAGTATGTGGATCACGTGCGTCGTAAGTGATGGTTAGTAATGGTTACATTGTCTCCCCGATCTTTTGAGGTACGTCCGCGTACCTTGGGTTAAGGTCGTGACAGTGGGGTTTTAGCATATATAATTACAAAAATTATGATATGATATTTTGTTGAGTTGCCAGTGGGAGATACTGATTTGTAAAATTGGTTTGAATGAGTAAAAAGGGGGGTTCTATGTGTATTATCATATCTTGAATGTGTTCAATAAAGCTATGTAAGTATTTTTACACGTGTATTCTCTTTCCAATGAGAATGAATTTTCACTTTTCACTTGTGTTTTCTCTGATCTCTTTTCTCTGAGATATATTTAGTTTGTACACTTTCACTAGAGTAGCTTTACTGAAAACATGACATTCTAAATGGTTAGTTTTTTTTTTTATAATATATTAGTTTGTGTAAAGCTAAATATTCATATATATATTAACATGGAGATATATCCGTTTACATAACAGTTCCAATAATATTTATGCTGTCGAGAAGTGTGAATGGTTATTTGCTACAATTTTTATGGGAAATTGTGATTTGCTGTTCTTATTATCGCGCTTATACATATTGTTATTATTGCACTTGTACATATTGATATATATTTAAGGCAGTTGATTATTTAGCTTTTTTTTTTAATGTGTAAGTTTGGGATTTGTGTATATTTTACATTATGGTATGAAATGCTTATTGGTCGTCTTTGATTGGGATTTATGAGTGCATTATTCCGGGGCATCACGGTCGGAAGGAAGTGAAGAAGTACTTTTACAGACAGTAGGAAAGGTTTGATAAGTAAAATGATCGTAAGGACCTAACCTATCGAATCGCATGACGTCCTGCGTCCGAAGGAAGAATAAATTTTGTGTTCATTGTGGGATTTGTCGTTGTCCTAATTTACTCGGTTTCGGGTGACTGCCTGGGAGATTTCTTTGCGATGACATTTTGATATTTTGAGTGAGTCTACGTTGAAATTGAAAAATTATCTCGTAAGTTGAAATTGCACTGGGGAATGTTTTATTATCTAATTATTGAGTTCTATTTATCGTGGTCTTTCAATATTCTATAACAGTAATTAATAGTTATTTCTGATAGTTCTACGTGGGTTATTTTACATCTAAATGATCATTTTATATCTTTGATACGTGGGTTATTTATATGCACCTATTGATTTGTTTGTGATATACAAAAGTTTTAAAAATTGGGTGCTTAAGGTAGGCCTGCGCTGAAGTCTGGGTAGCACTGGTTGGCACTGCGGGTGGATGTGACACTGGCGTGGGCTGAAGGTGTTGATTCCTAGCTGGTGTTGAAACATTGCTTGGGCAAGTAATTCTCGGTGAGCCAAGGGTGGCGGTGGGTGGAGGGTGAGGTTGGCTGGTTGAGGTAGAGTTGAGTTGACACAGGAGGGTTGGTAAGCAAGAATGCTGACCCGATGCGAAGAGCAGGTATGTTAGGCGGGTCCGGGCTTAACTGTTACGAAGCTCCTGGTTTAGGTGGAATTGGTTGGAGATGAGTTAGGCGGGTTGGGGCCTAACCGCTGCGAGGCTCTTGGTCTGAGTAGTCATGGAGGGGAGTTAGGCGGGTTGTAACCACTGCGAATTCCCTGGTCTGGCTGGTCATGACGGGGGGATGGAGGTGGGTTAGGCGGGTCTGGGCCTAACCGCTGCAAATTCCTTGGTCTGGCTGGTCATGAAAGGGGGGTGGGGTGGAGGCGGGTTCTCGTCCAGCTCCTGAATTATATAAAGGGGGGAGGGGGATTAGTGGGAGTCTATGGTTTATACTCAAGGTGATTGGTGACGGTAGTTGTGGATGGCAGATGAGATTGTCTCTTAGATGTGTCTCGTTGGCCTGGGTCTACTGCGTCTTGACTGAAGTCGTGATGTCGTGTCGATCTTGGAGTTGCTGCGGTGGATCTCTACAGCAGATTGGATTCGTCTGGTCTCGGCTTGGGTTCAGTGCTTGAAGGAATATAGGGGTGTTTAGTAATGCTTACCGAGTGTGTTGCTGAGTCGGCAGATTCTGCGTTTGCAAGTCAGACATCTCAAATGAGGACGGTAGGGGCGAGGTTGAGTATTCTCTTTCGATGGGAAATTGAGTCCTGTGGTAGCTGAATGGAATCTTGTGGCTTGATTGAAGTTCGATCACTTGGTTGGGAGTCTTGTGGTAGCTGAATAGAGTCTTGTGACTTGATTGAAGTTCGATCACTTGGTTGGGAGTCTTGTGGTAGCTGGATAGAGTCTTGTGGAGTTCGATCACTTAATTGGGAGTCTTGTTTCATATTGGATTGGAATCTTGATACGGTGATGCGGAGAGTTGACAGGTATTTTTTTCTATTCTGACAGAGGTCTCTCTGTAGGCATCAGTCGTATGATTGGTAGCGTACTGCCACCAGGTGGTTTAAAATCGAATGCCTTACAATTTCACCACCGATTTTAAGATGGGTGCAACTGTAGGTCACACCTGCTATCTTAGAAGTCAGACTGTCGTCTCGAAGGGAGTGGTTGGTGGAGGGGTAGTGTGTAGATGATGTCGCTTGCTTAGAAGCTTACTGGCGAAGTAATGGGCTTGCTTTTTGACGCGAAGCTGAAAGGAATACTGTGGCTTGAATCCTTGATTCGGGGGGGGGGGTGATGAGAAGTCGACGACAGGCGGTGTCTGCTTCGTAGACAGTGGTCTTGTCCTTCTGAATGGTAGGCGTGGCTGGTTGACGTGTATGGTGCTTGGAGCAGAATAAAATCTAGTGGCTTGATTCCTTTATTTTGGAACTTTTATTGAAGATATGAGAAGTCGAAGATAGACGATTTCTTCTTCGTAGACCGTGGTCTTTTCCCTCTGAATGGTAGGCGTGGCTGTTGGGCGTTTATGTTGCTTGGAGCTGAATAGAATCAAGTGGCTTGATTGCCCGATTCTGGAAGATTGGTTGAAGATATGAGAAGTCGAAGATAGACGATTTCTTCTACGTAGACCGTGGTTTGTTCCTTCTGAATGGTATGTGTGGCTTGAGTGACTGAAGATTCCATTCGGTCTTCTGTGTTTCTTGGTATAAAGTAGGCTTGTCTCTTCGGAGTTTGGAGTGAGAGCACCGCTCGCCAGTTTGATTGGTTGTGTAACCTTGGTTGCGTGGTTGAGGACGGCGCTTCTATTCAGAGCGTACGAGCAACACTGCCGCCAGTTATGTAGCCTTTCACTGGCTGTGTGGCGGAGGACGGCGCCTCTATTCAGTGCGTGGATGCACCGCTGCCGCCAGTTATGTAGCCTTTTGGTTTGGGTAAGCTACATAAAGGGGACTTAATGAGGGCGAGATAAACTCCAAAACCGGAGCTTATTCTATTTATTTATAACAACAGAATCTGGAGTTATTAACAACAGATATATATATACATATATATATATATATATATATATATATGTATATATATATATATGTATATGTATATATATATA
>NC_134779.1:77537691-77545191 GCF_046742065.1 Oratosquilla oratoria
AGATGGAATCACCAATTTCATCAATCTGTTCAGTTCAGGAAGAGACACATTTGGGAGAGAAATACATGAGTCCACTAGAATCTGCTAGTTGTCCTGAGTTGGATGAAAGCTTATTTGCTATGCTCGTGAAGCACAATGAAGCAATTATTTTGTCGGGGGAACCCTTGGGTAAAACAGCTGTTTTAAAACATCAGATCAAATTAAAACCAGGGACTCAAGCTATCTATGAACCTGACTCCAGATTACCATATTCCAAACTAGTCATTGTAGATAAATTTATCAATGAAATGTTATAGCAGGACATTATTGAGCAGTAAAGAATTATCCAATTCCGAACAATGCAGAAAAAGTTAGAAGTTTTTTGGGATTGACAGGATATTATAGGAAATCTATCCAAGGATATGCAGACATAGCTAATCCATTAAGTTTTTTGTTGAGGAAAGACTCAAAATTCATGTGGGGACCTGCACAATAGCAAGCTTTTGATAAGTTGAAAGATAAACTTACTAGTTCTCCAGTACTCATATTTCCTGATTATAATAGGAGTTCATTCTTTGTAGTGATGTGTCTGATATAGGGTTAGGAGGCATATTGATGCAAGAGAGAAATGGAACGTTGAAACCGATAGCTTACACATCTAAATATTGTAATAGTGCAGAGATAAACTACTCCATAACAGAAAGAGAAAACTTAGCAGTGATATATTCATTAGAAAGTTTAGAGATATGATACTGGGATATCCAATCAGAGTCTGGACTGATCATACAACTATTCAGAACTTATTTAAGCATAAGAATATCAGGGGCAAACTAGCCAAGTGGTTTACTACACTTCAGTGTTATTAGGTTAGGTTTGAATATATTCCGGGTAGAAAGAATGTTTCAGCAGATGCACTCTCTAGAAAAGTTAGCTAACTAACGGCAGGGTTGATCAATTATGCCTGTAGTATAGATGAGCTAGTAACATTAGACAAGGAAATTATAAGAAGGGAACAAAGAAAAGATAAGACTTAGGAAAAATTAACGCAGTATTTCATTTACCCAAGAGGTAATCCTCCAAAGCTACCAAAAGGGTATAAGATAGGGTAATTTCATTTGGCTAATGGACTTTTTTTTATAGAAAAATAATTGTAAGTGGGAGAAATATTTCTAGGAGCCCAGTGAATCAGTTGGTAATACCACAAACTCTTGTACAAGATATATTAAAGTTATTTCATGATAGTTATTGTAGTTCACATCCAAGAAAGAATAAAACTTATAGAAAAGCACAACTTAAATACTTTGGCCAGGTATGAAGAAAGATATGTACGATCATATAGAAAATTATGTTAAATGTGTGAAGATGAAAGGAAATATACCTAAACCTGCTCCTATGTTATCATATCCTATAATGTAGAAACCATGGGAAAGAGTTCACATAGATACATTGGAGTTACCTATCTCTGAAAATGGATATAAATATGTAATTGTTACTATTGATTATCTTTCAATATATTTCATTTTACAACCCATTCCAAATAAGAGAGCTGAAACAATAGCTTCAGTAATCTTTAGTAAGGTTATCTGTATTTTTACTACACCTAAGATCTTAGTTGCAGATAATGGAACTGAATTAAAAAAAAAAAAAAAAATCTCGGAGAAACACCCCATTTTATTATTTTGGGGGAAGACAAAATTTTCCCATATAAAATATTGATTGCAGAGCAAAAACCTGTGTATAATACAGATGACTACATCTCAAATACGATACGTACATTTCAAACTATATATAAAAAATTTAGGAAACGCATAAAAAAGTATACACAAGAGATGAAAAAGTAACAACACAAAATAGCACATAAAATAGTTACAAATAGGACACTTAGTCATAGTCAAATTACATACAACCCATAATAAACTTTCACTGAAGTACTCAGGTCCATGTAGGATAATTGAATTTGCATGTGGAAATAAATGGAAGATCTTACACTTAGAAACTAAGGAAGTGTCAATTAGAAATGCAGATGAGATAAAGAAGACTAGGATAGAATGTGATGATGATGGTAAATGTGACACTGAGGGAAAAGATGCACAATGTATTAGTTTTAAAGTACCATTGCGTCCAGAGGATTATAGGGAGTACGTTTATAGTTTCATGTGTGAGTTGAGTATTAATCCAAATACTTTTTACAAATCAAGACTGCATTAATTTCATTGATATGTATAGTGCATGCCTGTGATAGGAGACCTGAATTACTGGGACCTTTGGTGTGTCAGACAGATGTGCTACCTGGAGTCTTGGTCAGTCATGATGACTTGGAGCTTTGCCAATATGTAGGAACAAAACCAATAAGCATTGAATGATATTTTCTTTTGTGAAGCATTACAAATTCTTATGTTGTTTTACTAATATGTGTCCTAGACAAAAAGTGAAATAAGTGTGTGTGAAACAAATATGAAATACATGGACACTCCACTATTACTAACATCTTTAATGCTGTGTATATAAATGTTGTAACATATCTCACAGATACATAACTCACCATTATTGAAAATGTGAAAACATTCTCCATTGAAATATAACACAAATATTCTAATAATGTCTTTTTTAGTTGTTGCTGCTCTTAATTAAATTTACAACCAGAAGGAGGAAGACATTGAATTTTATTTCACAATTTTTCATGATTTTGTTATTGGTTAATTATGACATTTTCAGACCTTTGTCGTAGTGAGTTTTGCAAATCAATCTATTATATCCAATTTCTATCAGTTTTGTTTTTATTTTTAAGACAGTGCATTTTGGAGGGGTTATTTATTTTTTTGTTATGTGTGGCATATATTTTGATGACAACATCCATTGAAGGATAATACTTTAACCTTTTTTAGCCAGTTTCTGCAGAAACATTTTAATAGTTTGCTCCTTGTATAGGATGTTTTTCATGTGTGTATTTCCAGCAAGCCCTGTAAGAGTGTAGAGAAAATGGTTGGTCGGGACGACCAAGTGTTAGCTTCCAAGCCCTGTAAGAGGCTCGTAGATGAGGCTCCTAGATACAGATAGATAAGTGAGGTAGATAGAGAGGTAGGTGGCAAGAATTTCATTTTTATGAATTGGGTGTTTGATAAACAACACTTCGTAGGCAAAGAAATTGTACAACCTCGCTCCCCTCCTAAATGTTTACAAACACCCTCTGGGGACCTGATTTCATTGCTGTATAATGCTCACTTTTATCCTGATGTAACAATATATAAACTAAGTCAGTGGCACATTGATTTCGGGAGTGTTTGAGTAACCAGTATTGCTTAAGAGGTTTGTAATAGTCTTTCTAATTAGAGCAAGGGTGGAGGAGGAGAAAATTGAATTAGGTGAGGATCTTAGACATAAAAGTAAAGTTCATTGGCCTAAAGAAACCATGACGTAATTGCAGAACTGACCTAGTAAATGGATTGTGTATTCTGGAAGGGAGTCCCTTGGTGTAACTCGGAGAACCAGATACATTTATTCGGAAAAAAACTAAGCTCCGTTGAATTCACCTCTCTTAGACAGAGTAATACTACTGAAAATTCCTACAAATGAAAATAGAGAGTGATTAATTATACGTAAGAGAGATAGTGTTGAAAAGAAAATAGAAAGTGAAAGACGTACTATAATAAAGTCAATACACGAAAGAAAGACGACACATAGAAACGACAACACAGAGTGGGGAAAAGGGACAGGAGAAGGGAACAGTGGAGACGGAGCTAAAACACACACACACACACACACACACACACACACACACACACACACACACACACACACACACACACACACACACACACAAGCCAATTGTCCCCGTGTCCAGAAACCTCTTGCGCTGACATCCACTCTTGCTTCATCTGATGTGTTGGACGTGCGGTATCTGAAGTTCTCCCCTCCTAGTGGAAGTAATGTTGGTTCGATAGTCACATCCTTGCACACCTCCTGAAGCATTTGGGCAGTGAGATCTCTTACCTCATCATGTCGCATGCAAATGAATCCACCCTGCTTGCATATCATCGCATGGTCCGGAGTAAACTGTGCACCACAGGAGCATCTGTTAGGCAGCCCTCCCAATGGTCATCCATACCTCAGGGCAATGGCATCCGTGAATTCTCTTTTGTTTAAGGTGAATCCCTTTGCCCTGATTGGTAGTGCTGTCAGCCAATTGGACGCCCCAACTTCCTGCGCCAATGATATCTTTCTTTTCATACAATGTGATAGCCGAGCTAGAAGTGCTTGAAGTTCCTCCTTCTGCCTCTCCTCCCTCCCCTTTGAAATGTTTCTTCTAATTTCTCTGATCTCCTCCATGTTAGTCTCCTTCCGTTGATCTTGTGACACGATGTTGTTTGTCAAGGAGGACGTGAGTTTCATAGAGTTTTGGTGTTCTATTTTGGCTAGGTTTAGCGGGTTGGAGATGCCTAGCCCTCCCATTCTAGGTGGAAGTTCAATGAGTTTTCTTTCCTCTTCGTTTAATGTCCGTCCGTTGGTGATGACCGGTACTAGCTCGTTTCTAATGGCTTCTTCAAGGGGTCTTAGTAGGTCGGTGATGTTCGGTACCGTCCTTAATATGTAGTTCCACTTATGTTTAACCCCATATATGAATGCGGCATATGCCGCCTGCGGTTCGGTCTTTGCCAAGTTAGCTAGGAGCCTAACTTCCGCCACCCAATCGTTAACTCTCTACTACTACTACTACTACTACTACTACTACTACTACTACTACTACTACTACTACTACTACTACTACTACTACTACTACTACTACTACTACTACTACTACTACTACTACTACTGCTACTACTACTACTACTACTACTTTTTTTTTATTCTACTTGTTAAAAACGACCTCCATCCTAGTGGAACTGTGGTGGAAGCAGCAGGGTCTGTCTTCCACAGACTCAGTTCATTGGCCCCTCTCCCGCCAATGACTGTGGTCGACGACCCTTTTATTTATCCATTTATTTATTTATTTATTTTTGATAATGCCTAGTACAAAAGTTCATTTATCCTACTGTCAACCACCGTCTGCTCAAAATCTGGGTTTTGTATATGTGTTGATTTGGGCGGTGGGGACCTTGTACCTCTCAAGCATAGGAGGGCTGATCTATGGGTACTGCTACTACTACTACTACTACTAGTACTACTACTACTACTACTACTACTACTACTACTACTACTACTACTACTACTACTACTACTACTACTACTACTACTACTGCTGCTGCTACTACTACTACTACTACTACTACTACTACTACTACTACTACTACTACTACTACTACTACTACTACTACTACTACTACTACTACTACTACGTGGTGGAAGCAGCAGGATCTGTCTCCCACAGATACAATTCATTACCCCCTCTCCCGCCAATGACTGTGGTCGACTACTACTACTACTACTACTTCTACTATTACTACGAGGAAGACGACGACGACGACGACGATGAGAACGACGACAACGACGAGAACGACGACGACGACAACGACGAGAACGGCGGCGGCGACGACGACGACGACGACGACGACGACGACGACGACGACGACGACGACGACGACGACGACGACGACGACGACGACGACGACGACGACGACGACGACGACGACGACGACGACGACGACGACGACGACGACGACGACGACGACGACGACGACGACGACGACGACGACGACGACGAAAACGACGACAACGACGACGACGACATACTAAAATGTGCTAGTGGATTCGCGTTTGAACCCAGGCCACAGACAAACCCTGGTTTGATAACTCTCGATGGCCAGAAATACTTCCAACCGTCAGGCTCCCTCAGGGCAATCTACGCGTGCCATGGAATTCAATTGGCAAGTAGGTTTCAATCGTGTTTTGTACCTCTATTTATATACTCGCATGGTCTGGGTAAATGTCCGTCATCAAAAACCATTGAGGACCGAACCCTGAATTCCACGGTCACAATTCGAGATCGAAACACAACTCGCCACAAGAAACAAAAGAAAAGAAAACGGAATGTGAAGGCGAAGAAAGCAGGAAATCACAACGTAGAGAAAATGGGAAATCATAGGAAAAAGAAAACGGGGCATTGTTGTGAAGAAAATGGGAAGTTTTCTGTGAGGGCCGGTGTGAATCTCCCTGGAAGGAATTTAAGCTGAAGAGAAAGGGAAATGGAATCTCTGTGGTCTTCATCGAGGAAGTCTGAGAACACCTCTGTTGTCTTGGATGGGGTCTTCAGCGCCAGAACTCTATATATAAATCTATAAATACAAGAGTAAAGCGAGCGCACACACACACACACACACACACACACACACACACACACACACACACACACACACACACACACACACACACACACACACACACACACACACACACACACACACACACACACACACACACACACATACATATATATGTATATATATATATATATATATATATATATTTATATATATATATATGTATATACAAAGACACGCAAACACACATGCGTACACAACCTCGTGGCGCAGTGGTTAGAGTTTTCGCCTGCCACTACGGCGGTTCGGGTTCCAATCCCGCCCAGGGCTGAAACAATTTCAATATCGCTGTGCTGCGGGTTGTTACTCCGCTCTTGTGGGCGGGGAGTTGGGTGTGTATGTACGTATAATGTCACAGTATTACCCATAGTTCGGTCATTTGGTATGGCCATGGGGAACTGTCCGTCTCCAATTTTTAGCAATTTGTTTATGAAGTTTTTTGAAACAGAGTTGTTACCAAACATTCTTCCAAATAATACAGTTTGGTACGATACTTTTTTGTCAGATTTAAATAATTTAGTGCATTCCATTAAATATACAGTAGAGGTAGAAGAAAATTATGTTTTACCATTTTTAGATGTAAATATTTACCGATGTGGAAGATATTTTAAATTTGAAGTTTACAGGAAGCCAACCAATGTCCTTTCATACATTCATTTTTACTCTTACCACAGTCAAAACACCAAGTTGTCAGTTTTTTCTTCAATGTTCCTGAAAGCTTATAAAATTTGTTCCCCTGAGTTTTTGGATCAAGAAATACAATTTATCTATGACATTGGAGAAAATCTAAAATATCCAAAACATCTGATTGACAAGACAAAAATAAAAAATCATATATTTTTTCCTTAATATTTCGTAGGTCAAACAATTTAATTGAAAAGAATATGTTAAAAATTCCGTAACATGAAAATTTAATCAATATTTTTAGCATTTTTAATAAATTTGGTATCCAGGTAGTATTTAAAAACAATAATAACATTAAGAGCTTGTTAATTAAAAAATCTCCAAGAAGTAAAAAAGGTTGTATTTATAGCATAACATGAAAAACTGATTTTATTTACATAGGCCAAACAGGCAAAGATTTAAATAAAAGAATAAGCCAACATAAATATAGTGTTGGAACGGGGTAAGTGTCAAGTGGATTATTTCTCCACCAAAGGGATTATAGTCATAATATTGACTAGGGAAATTCCAAAATAATTACTTC
>NC_134779.1:77552691-77562691 GCF_046742065.1 Oratosquilla oratoria
TCGTATACTACATCTTCAGTGCACTGAAGATGTAATAAACGAAAGCGCTCTGCTTCGTTAGTTTCTTTTTCCAAGTGGTCTACTTTGCATAAGTGAACACACGTACCCGTGTTCTTATTAGCATATATATATATATATATATATATATGTATATATATATACATATACACATATATATATATATATATATATATATATCTATATATATATACATATAAATATATATATACATATATATAAAAATATATAAATATATATATATATATATATCGCCGAAGTATGATGAAGGACAGCAGCTGCATGGAATGCGGTAAACGACACTGAGGTTAATATGAATATTGGTATGCTTTTTAGATATTTTTCCTATCAGATTGAAAGACACTTTTGCTATATTTACTCCACCTTTTAGCAAATAATTATCAATATCTCCGGTATTCGTAGAATTAGGGACAGTTATAAAATGTGACTTATCTTTTCCCGGGGCCTGGACGTTTGAGCCATCGTAGATATTCTCGACTCTCCTCATTTTTCTGGTGATCAAACCTCAGGGGTATTTCAACTTCTTAAAGGTATATTTGATGCATGCCAGAGGAAGACCAATTTGGTCGCAACGTTAGGGCAATAAATTCTATTCCCAACACATCTTCGTTTACCCTTCCCCACCCATTTCTCTCTCTCTCATATATATATAAAAAGAAGTCACGGGTCTAATTCCGAGTTTCTGAGTTTATTCTTGACCTCTATGCTTCTTCAGAGGAGTAAACCAAACGAAATTAGACCCGTGACTTTTTTTTTTTAACTTTATAAGATTGTCACAATGTACCAGCATATATATATATACATATATATATATATATATATACATATATATTTATATATATATGTATATATATATATATTTTTATATATTTGTGTGTGTGTATATATATATACGTATATATATATATATATATATATATATATATATATATATATATATATGTATATATATATTGCAAAGGCGGAGCATGCCGACAGGAGACCGTTTTGTTCATAACTAGGTCGCATGCAAAAAAATATATATACAATAATGATAAAGATAGAATAACATAAAATAAATCAAATGAAAAATCATAATAATATAAATAATAATCAATAAAATAAATGAATACATAAATGTAGTTAGATAATAAACAAACAGGTAAATAATAAATAATGATAAATCAACAGATAAACAATAACAAATAAAAATCAAACGAGTAATAAACAGATAAATAACAACAAACAAATAAACAAATAATATGAAATAAATGGCAGGCATTAGAGCATCTTGCTTAGATGTTTATCTAAACGAATCTTAAGCTTCGAACTAAACTACATTGCACTGCCTCTGCAGGAAGTCTATTCCATTCATTAACTACACGGTTGGCGAAGTTGTTTCTCCCTACTTCCCAATCAAATATGTTTCCTGTTAGTTTGAGACCATTATTTCTTGTCGGATTCCCATTCAGTGTAAAAATCTTGTCACTTTTGATGTTGTCAATCCCTTTTAGAATCTTAAAGACCTGTATCAAATCACCTTTGAGTATACGCTTTTTTAGGGAAAACAGATTCATATGTTTTAGTCGATTTTCGTATGATTTATTTTTGATATTTGAAATCAGTTTTGTGGCTCGTCGTTGTACTTTTTCCAGTCTGTCAATGTCTTTAATGAGATTCGGTGACCATACGGAAACAGCATATTCCAAATGTGGACGAACTAACTATTTATATGGCTTGTTAATGAGAAATTGACTTTTGAAGTCAAAAGATCGCGCAACCTGTCCTAGAATGTCATTTGCTTTCTCAGTGGCTGAAATACACTGATGATTTGAGATCGTTACTGACAATTGCCCAGAGATTCTTTTCACTATTTACTTTTGCATATGACAGTTTGTGGGTTGAGTTAACCCAAACAAATGGACAAAAAATGAATATAGGTGTAATATATAGGCCAAAGACATTATCATTAGCAGACGACAAACTGTTATTTCAAGAACTGTCTAGTTTCTGCAACCGGGATTTATTGATAATGGGTGATTTCAATTTTACTGACATTGATTGGATGACCCTTGAACATGGCCATATAGGTAGTCGCTTGATTGATTTTCTTGGTGACAATTACTTAATTCAGCATGTAAAAGAGCCCACAAGATATGGAAACTTACTCGATTTATTGATCACTAGCCGCGAAAGCATGGTAACTGATGTAGAAGTCGGTGAATCTGTTGCAAATAGCGATCACAACTTAGTCAGATTCAAACTCCTAAACAATTTTAGAATAGATACTTGTGCTTCTAAAATACCCGATTTCAGTAAAGCTCAGTTCATAGAACTACGTCAGGAGCTTCAGCTTACAGATTGGGAGGAAAAATTAAACGAAAGGCCTGTAGATCAGATGTAGGAAATATTTCAAAATACGCTCACTAAGATGATTCAAACTTACATTCCTTTTAAGGACAGACGTCCCCCAAATCAGGCTCGCCCAAAGTGGCTCGACAAAGAAACTGAAAAAAGTATTGCTAAAAAGAGACAGGCTTATAAGAAATATAAGTGCTCGGGTGCATCTAATGACTATGAAAGTTATGTATCAATACAGAGAGATTTAAAAAAGACAATAAGAAAAAGAAAACGACAATACGAAATGAACATCGCTGAGAAATCCAAAGAGAATCCCAAAGAATTCTATAGTTACATTAGAGATAAAAAGGTTGTTAGGAATCACATTGGTCCACTATTATCTGCTGACGGTCAACTTGAATATTCAAATGAAGGAATGTGTAATCTCTTAAACAATTATTTTAGCTCAGTATTCGTAAACGAAACACCTCAAAGTGAATTCCAAACTGAAACCTGTGAAAAGTCTAGGGTAAACTTACTCACTACGGTAAATATAACAAAAGAAAAAATTAAAAGGTGTATAGACAAACTCAAAGTTAATAAAACACCAGGGCCTGACGGTTGGCATCCAAGAATCTTAAAGGAAATGAAAAATGAGATTGTTGTTCCATTAGAAATTATTTTCAAGAAATCCATCATATCCGGAGATGTCCCAAGAGAATGGAAGCTAGCTAACGTTACTCCCATATTAAAAAAGGGTGACAAAAAGAAACCAAATAACTATAGGCCTATTAGTTTGACTTCGATCGTAGGAAAAATAATGGAAACTATCATCAGAGATGCTATCGAATATCATTTAGAAAGTAACCGTTTGATAAATGATAGCCAGCATGGTTTCAGACGGAAACGTTCTTGCGTGACTAACTTACTCGAATTCTACAACACAGTTATCTCGAATTATGACAAAAGAAACAATATAGATTTAATATATCTAGACTTTGCAAAAGCTTTTGATACCGTCCCACACGAAAGACTACTTACTAAATTAGCTTTGCATGGAATAAGTGGTAGCCTATTAGGTTGGACTAGTAATTGGTTGAAAGGTCGAAAACAGAGAGTTGTTTTAAATGGAAAAACTTCTGGATGGAAAAGTGTTGCAAGTGGAGTTCCTCAGGGTTCCGTTCTTGGGCCACTTCTATTCATAGTATATATAAATGATATAGACCATGGACTAAAATCTACTGTTTCCAAATTTGCTGATGATACAAAACTGTGCGGAGTGGCAAATGATCACTCAAACCAATTAGATATTCAAGAAGATTTAGATAAATTACAGCAATGGTCTGAAAAGTGGCTAATGAAATTTAACACAAGTAAATGCAAGGTAATGCACATAGGTAAAAATAACAGCAAGTACGATTACAAGTTATTTGGAAATTCGTTAACAAAAGTGGATAGTGAAAAAGATCTCGGCGTAATTATCAGTAACGACCTCAAATCATCCAAGCAGTGTATTTCAGCCTCTGAGAAAGCAAATAAGATTCTGGGATTGATTGCGCGATCTTTTGATTTCAAAAGTCCATCACTCATTAACAAGCTATATAAATCGTTAGTTCGTCCACATTTGGAATATGCTGTTTCCGTATGGTCACCGAATCTCATTAAAGACATTGACAGACTGGAAAAAGTACAACGGCGAGCCACAAAACTGATTCCAAATATCAAAAATAAATCATACGAAAATCGACTTAAGCACATGAATCTGTTTTCCCTAGAAAAGCGTAGACTCAGAGGTGACTTGATACAGGTCTTTAAGATTTTAAAGGGAATTGACAACATCAAAAGTGACCAAATTTTCACATTGAATGAGAATCAGACAAGAAACAATGGTCTCAAACTGTCCGGAAATAGATTCAATTTGGAAGTAGGTAGAAACAACTTTGCCAACCGTGTAGTTAATGAATGGAATAAACTTCCTGCACAGGTAGTGCAATGTAGTTCAGTTCAAAGCTTTAAGAATCATTTAGATAAATACCTAAGTAAGATGCTGTAATTATTTTGTTTTGTTATAATTTGTCTGTCTGATTTTCATTTATTATTAGTTATATGTCAATTTATTATCATTTACTATTTACCTGTTTGTTTGTTATTCAACTATACCAATGCATTTATTTATGTGTTTTAATTGTTATTTACATTATTATAGTTTTAATTTATCATTAATATGATTTTTTTTTTCTTGCATCCGACCTAGATATGGATCAAAAGGTCTCCTGTCGGCATGCTTTGCCTTTGTAATCCTTTGTAATCCTTTGGTAACGAATTTCTAAATAACTTGTAATCGTACTTACTGTTATTTTCTACCTATATGCATAACTTTACATTTACTCGGGTTAAATTTCATTTGCCACCTGTCAGACCATTGCTGTAGTTTATATAAATCTTCTTGAATATCTAGTTATTCTAAGTGATCATTTGCCATTCCTCACAATTTTCTATCCTCAGCAAATCTGGAAACAATAGATTTTAGTCCGTGGCCCATATCATTTATATATACTACGAATAGAAGTGGCCCAAGAACGGAACCCTGAGGAACGCCACTCGTAACATTTTTCCATCCAGAAGTTTCTCCATTTAAAACAACTCTCTGTTTTCGATCATTCAACCAATTTCTAGCCCAACTTAATAGGCTGCCACTTACTCCGTGTGAAGCTAATTTAGTAAGTAGCCTTGTGTGGGGGATGGTATTAAAAGCTTTTGCAAAGCCTATATGTATTAAATCTATATGGTTTCTTTTGTCATAGTTCGAGATGACTGTGTTATAGAAATCGAATAAGATAGTTACCCAAGAACGTTTCCGTCTGAATCCATGCTGGCTATCATTTGTCAAACAGTTGCTTTCTAAATGATGTTCGATAGCATCTCTGACTATAGTTTCCATAATTTTCCCTATGATTGAAGTCAAATTTATAGGCCTGTAGTTATTTAGTTTCTTTTGGTCACCTTTTTTGAATATTGGAGTAACGTTAGCTAGCTTCCATTCTCCTGGGACATTTCCGAATATGATGGATTTTTTGAAAATAATTTCTGATGAAACAACAATCTCATTTTTCATTTCCTTTAAGATTCTTGGATGCCAACCGTCAGGCCCCGGTGTTTTATTAATATTGAGTGTCTCTATACACCATTTAATTTTTTCTTTTGTTATGTTTACCGTAGTAAGTTTACCCTAGATTTTTTACAGGTTTCAGTTTGGAGTTGACCGTCAGCAGAAAATAGTAGGCCAATGTGTTTTCTAATAACCTATTTATCTCTAATGCAACTATAGAATTCTTTAGAATTCTCTTTGGATTTATCAGCGATATTCATTTCGTATTGTCGTTTTCGTTTTTTTTGTATTATTTAAATCTCTCTGTAGTATTATATAACTTTGATGGTCATTAGGCGCACCCAAGGACTTGTATTTCTTATAAGTCTGTCTCTTTATAGCAATACTTTTTTCAGTTTCTTTGTCGAGCCATTTTGAGCGAGCTTGATTTGGGGGGGTGTCTGTCCTTAAACGGGATGCAAGTATGAATCAACTTATTAAGGATACTTTAAAATATTTCCCACATCCGATCTACAGATATTTTGCTTAATTTTGCCTTCTATTCTGTAAGCTGAAGCTCCTGAGGTAATACTATGAACTGAGCTCCACTAAAATCGGTGATTTTAGATACATAAGTATCTATTCTAATTTTTTTTTAGCAATTTGAACCTAAGTTGAGATCTCTATTTGCAATATTTTCACCAAATTCTACATCGATTATCATGCTTTTGCGGCTAGTAATCAATAGATCGAGTAAGTTTCCATGTCATGTGGGCTCTTTTACTTACTGAACGAAGTAATTGTCACCGAGAAATTTTATCAAGCGACTACCTATATGGACATGTTTAAGGGTCATCCGATCAACGTTAGTAAAATTGAAATCACCCATTATCAATAAATCTCGATTGCAGAATCTAGACAGTTGTTGAAACAATAGGTTATTGTCTGCTAATGATAATGTTTTTGGCCTATGTATTACACCTACATTCATTTTCTTTCCATTTCTTTGGGTTGATTCTACCCACAAACTATCATATGCCTCCTATTTTACTTTTTCTAAAGCACAGGCATGGACATTGTTTTTAACACACAACAGAACACCCCCACCTTTCTTGTGATTTCTATCCTGATGAAAGTGTTTAAATCCCGCAATATCAAATTCAGCTTCAAACACTACCATTTAACCACGTCTCGGTTATTCCTATCATATCGAGAGTTTCACTTTTGACATACGCCTGTATTTCTTGGAATTTATTCTTAATACTACGAACATTAAAGTATATGGTATGAAACTCGTGATTATTTGTTTTTAGAACCGTTACTATATATCAACATCATGCCTTGCATTATAATTTTGTTCTTTATTGACACATTGCTCTATATTGACATTTGGTCCTTCACTGACATTTAATACTTCATGAACATTTGCTCCTTCACTGACATCTGGTCCCAAACGGTCATTAGATCTCTTATGTACACTTTGCCCCCCTACGTCACCGCGTTCCACACCGTCCACCCGTCGTTCGCTGACATTCTCTCCGGCATCCCTTCCTAAAATAATATTCTCTCCTCCACTGATATTATATCCTACCGCGATATTTTGTCCTCCACTATCATTGCATACCATCGTGATATTTTGTCCTCCATTATCATTACATCCCATCTTGACATTTTATCCTCCACTACTAATACATCCCATAGTGATATTTTGTCCTCTGACATTACAATCTAGTGTAATATTTCGTCCTTTATCGACATTATATCCTAAAATTATATTTTGTCCGACAATGACAATGACATTATTCTCTTTTTCCCAGTACATTAAATTCCCTTCCCTTTGAGCTTCTACCCCCAAAAAGGACATACTAAGACATACTAAGGCTCATTGCACACTGATCAAGCAAAAACGCCTTCAAACAAAACATTTTGCTTAAAGTTGTTTGAAATGGGCTTTTTACATGCTATAAGTACCTATGTCTAGAGTCAATTACACACTGCTCAAACAAAAAACAAAAACAGCATCAAACAGTTTTCAACACATTCTAACAAAATCATTTTGCCAGAAATCTTTTGTATGATTCAGTGTGCCAGGACATCAAGCAAAACTGTATGATCAAGAAGCAAAATGTTTTGTATGACAACATTTTGTTTAGTCAATGTGAATCAGGTGGCAACGCGGTCAAACAGCTTCAAACAAGTTTCAACATGTTGGGAGCGCAAACACTGCTTTTTGCTTGATGAAGAAACATTCAGTTTGCATCGAGTGGATGTACCGACAAGATGGAAGTAGACGCTGAAAAACTTATAGTTTTGGTTGAAGCTAGGCCTTCAATTTATAACTATACACTGAAGGATCATCACAACAAAGACATTATCAATATGTTTTGGGACGAAATTCCAACGGAAGTTGGCTCGACCAGTAAGTATAATTTAGATAAAATACATACACAGTAGCTATCGATTTTCTATAGATAAGGACTAATGAAAACAAATTATTTTTGTTATATATCTAATTTTCCACATTATGTATTTCATTTATGTGAGCAAGCCTAGCCTGCCATTGAACAGCTCCTTCCCTTGAATTGAAATAAGTTACAAAGTTATTTCTAACATTCAGTCCAGTATTTGATTTTCCATGGTCAACATGTTGCGTTGCGTCGTTCTCATCTTCGTGTTGTAGCAATTCCTCGTGAATATCTTGTAATGTTCCTTCTTTCTCTCGGACAATGTTGTGCAAAATACAACAAGCCAACGTAATAGTTGTAGCTTTTTCTGGGCTTACTAACATAACATTCTCGAGAACACGGAATTTTTTGGTCAACATACCGAATGCACATTCAACTATTCTTCTGGCTCTTGACAGGCGATAATTGTAGATCCTTTTCTGATTATTCAGTTGTTTCCTAGGAAATGGGCGCATCAGGTTTTTAGAAATAGGGTACGCTTCATCAGCAACAAAGACAAACGGAAATTGAATTTCAGTTTCTGTGCAAATATGCCTAGCCGGTGGAATATTCAATGATTGGCTAAAAAATAGTTTTCCAAAATTTGAATTACGGAAGACGCCACTGTCGCTATTTCGTCCATAATCTCCGATATCGACGAATAGAAATTTAGCTTCTGCATCCACAACCGCTTGTAGTACTATTGAATTAAATCCCTTGTAATTATAGAACGATGAACCAGAGTTGGGAGGGCATTGTATTCGGACATGTTTGCTATCTATCGCTCCCAAACAATTCGGAAAGTTCCATATTGAATGAAATTTCTCTGCCACATTTTTCCATTTCTCAGTTGTCGGCTTCTTCATATAAATAGGAGATAATTTTTTCCAGATTACAGAGCATGTTTCCTCAACTAGTTTGCTGATCGTACTAGTTCCAATGCGAAAGTAATAATGAAGAGATTGAAAACGCTCTCCCATCGCCAGAAACCTGAAATAAATTAACTCATGTAAATGATAACAACGGAATTATCTATATACATTAGTGGGGAAACCAAATATTGTTAAATTAGGTCTGACAGCACACATGTTGTAAATAATTTATTGATTACATTTTAACTTATAAATTCTTTTAACGTTCAATAATGTAGCGTAAATTCCGAATTACCGACTAGCGAAATCTGTTTCAAAATGCTGACATGTGTACCTCAGAGCAATAAAATACATGCTGCCATTGTCAATCAATATACGTTGCCGAACAATATGTACTTCATTGCTCTGAGTGATACTGGTAAACATTTTGAAACAAATTTCATTGGTCGATTAATTCAAATTTTACCATATGGTACAATGCATATTGCCAATTATTTATATTGTTCCATTCTTTCAGGTGAAAAATGCAAAGCAAAATGGAACAGTATAAGAACATCATATTCAAGATTCTTAAGAGATGAAAAACAACCGAGTGGCTCAGGTGCCAGTAAGAAAAAGAAGTGGTACTTAGCAGAAAGTCTGGCATTTCTACGAGACTATATGGGAAAACACCGCAACCTTGGAAGCAATAGCAATGTAGTGGATGAAAATGAAGCAGAGCAAAATGCTGACGTCTCAGATTTTTCAGAAGAAGCAGATGGAATTGCAATCCCTGCAGAACAAAGTAGCCCTTGCCCTGACAATTTTGCACAACCACCCCCTAAGAAAAAAACGAAAGGGAAAACAACGATGATCATAGATGTGGCGGGGCCAATGATAGAATTTCTAAAGAGTAGAACAAGTGTAGCCAAAACGGAAATGACTCAGAGTCACAATTCAAAATTCCTGGAAAGTCTTGTACCAGATATGGACAAATTGACGCCAAGAAGGCAGAGGCAGTTTAAAGAAAAAGTTCTTACGACTTTGAATCGGTTTTTGGATGAACAGGAGGAAGAGGCCGTCTGGCTCTCACGGAATCCCCAATGTACAACAACCCTAGCACCGTCTCCTCAATATGTAAATTCCCCTAGTCCACAGCAGCTGATTAATTCACCTAGTCCACAGCATCTGATTAACACAGGAATAGA
Source organism: Oratosquilla oratoria (assembly GCF_046742065.1). NCBI lineage: Eukaryota > Metazoa > Arthropoda > Malacostraca > Stomatopoda > Squillidae > Oratosquilla > Oratosquilla oratoria. Next base: position 77,562,641 of record NC_134779.1, read on the forward strand.
ATCTGTGCAGCAACCCGTGCTATCTACCCCACACTTTTCTCAACAGAACTG
>NC_134779.1:77567691-77580191 GCF_046742065.1 Oratosquilla oratoria
TATGTATGTATGTATGTATGTATGTATGTATGTATGTATGTATGTATGTATGTATGTATGTTGTAACGTAATATTAGATATTACGTCATGTATGTAATTATGTTATAGAATTGTGTTCCTTTGTATTAAATAACTATGTTCATATTTCTTGTCTATGTATGTATTGTAACAATGTAAGTAGTATCGCCCGTCCACTATATGTAATCTTGCCTACGTGAGGAAAAGATGTGCGCACTCTTGTAGAACAAACAGACAAGCGAAGTAATCCTGAATAGTTCGGAGCGCACAGATTTGACACTTACTAAATAAGTAGATTGTTCAAGCGAGTCGAGGGTCTTAAAACTATCCAAGTTGACGTGTGATAAATTACCCTCACCCCTCCTCAGCGCTCGCCCGCACCCTTCACCGGAAGTATCCCACTTCCGGTCCAATGGTATATAAGCTGTGGAAATCACTTACACGTTTCCACAGACGTCGGCAGCTCTTAGCAGCAGACAGTCCGTATTTGCACGAGCATAGTTATACTCGCTAGGGCTACTCTCTAGAGTTAACTTGTTCACGCAATCCAACTTTACGTTGGATAGCCTTGTTGGTAGTTTACACTGCCACCCACTTCTGGGCATTTCCCAGCACTTTGACCTTATACCATTTTCTCGTCATTTCGTAGCTCTCCGGGATCCGCACGAGCCCTTGTTGGCTCGTGAGACTTCTTCGTCGTCCGGCCCGGCGAAATCTAGTAAATTCTGTCGTAGTTTAGAAGTAGTGTAGACCCCGTACCCACTGGGCACACAGTGGTCCTACTCTGCGGCTGTCACCAGTCGCCAAAGGAAGCTGTGTGACCCCCGTTATATTATATTTTGCTCTGTTGAGCACATTTTTCTGTGTACCAGGGGGCTCGTCCCCCCACCCCAACGCGTAGGATGGAGTCCTCAACTCCATCCCTGCAAACTAGGAAGACTTCCCCTGACGACCCTAATATCGACCCGGACAAGGCTAGACATGTGTTTCTACATTCCGACCAAACCCGATTAGCTGACCTCAATCCATTTATGCTTAAAAAATGTCTGTCTCAATTTACCAATGATATTAGCCAAGTTAAAAAACTTAGAAGCGGAGACCTCCAAGTTACCACCAACTCTGGGAAAGCTACACGCGATCTCCTCAAGGCCAGGAAGTTTCATTCCTTCGATGTTGTTACATCCCTCCCTAGGTCACTCAACTCCTGCAGAGGAGTAATCCACTGCAGAGATTTGATGACCATGGACGAGTGTGACATCCTTGAAGAGATGAAATCTGAAGGCATTCTAGATGTTAAGTTTATCACGCGACTGGACCGGGAAAAGAACATGCGAGTGAACACGCCTCTCATAATCCTCACGTTCAATTCCACAACCCTCCCTGATCATGTCAAAATTGGATATATCCATGTCCCAACACGACCATATGTCCCCAACCCTTTGCGCTGCAACAAATGCTTTAAATATGGTCACCTAGCCAAATTCTGCAGCAAGCAAACAGTCGTATGCGGTAAATGTGCAGGCGAACATCCTATGGATGCTTGCTCTGCAAAGGTGTTTCAATGTGTTAACTGTCCCTCCAATAACAACCATGCATCCACCTCCCGAGACTGTCCCACTTTCAATATAGAGAAACAAATTTGTACCGAGAAAGCAACTTGTGGCATATCCTTTTACGAAGCAAGGAAGCGTGTGATGGAAAGACTAGTTACCCCAACTAGTACCTCCGGAGCAACTTCCTATGCTTCAGCAGTAAAAAAACCCTACAGAACCATTGAAACGCAAACTGAGAGCAAGCACTCCAAGGACAAAGAACACCGCCAAAGTAACAGGCAAACTCACTCGCACCTTCCTTCCCCGGCCATCCCAGAGCCTTCCAAACGTGTGCCCACACGTACTGAAGAGGATGTCAATATGGAGATCTCCGTTTCCCAAAAACGACTTTTAAGTCCTATTACCAGCCCAGACCGTTCATCCGGGGCTAAACACACCTCTCCCACTAAGGCCAAGAAAGGAAGAAACCGAAGCAGATAAAAAAATAAATAAATAAAAATAAATAAATAAATAAATAAATTAATTAAAAAAAAATGAAAATAATCCAGTGGAATTGCCGAGGTGTTAGAAGTAAATTAAATGACTTAATAATTTTTAACTCGCTCAACAACCCCTCAGTTATTTGTCTACAAGAGACTCATCTTAACCCCAGTGTTGAGTTCAAATTAAAGAACTACACCACCTATAGGAAGGACAGGTTGGCGCCTGGAGGGGGGGTCGCAGTTGCAGTCAGCGACTGCCTTCCCCAAGTGGAACTACCACTGGCCACCACCTTGGAAGCAGTCGCTATAAAAACGAAACTGCACAACAAACTCGTAACCATCTGCTCCCTTTACCTACCTCCCGACCCTCGTTTTCCATTAGAGGAACTAAACGGGTTGATTGAACAACTACCCCACCACAAACTGATAGTGGGAGATTTCAACTCCCACCATCGCATGTGGGGTAGCAACAAAACCTCTCCTCGAGGGGAGCAGATGGAAGAAGTGCTCAACACCAACAACCTGGTCCTCCTAAACACTGGCAGTCCCACTCGAGTAGACAATACTAGGGGTTCATTTTCATGTATAGATTTATCCATATCATCTCCTGCGTTGGCTGACAACACGCAATGGAAGACGCATGATGACACCATGCTCAGCGATCATTTCCCAGTAATATTAAAAATAGGGGGTGACCACGCTACGGCTCCTCCTCCAGCCTACGGAGACAACCCACCCCCTCCCTGTCCCAAATTTAACATAAAAAAAGCCAACTGGGAAATGTATCGCACAACCACCAACGTCAACATCACAGGGGATAATATGGATGACAAAATATTCAATTTATCCAACTCTATTTTGAATTCAGCTATTAAGCATATACCAAAAACCTCGGTATTTCACAAGCATAGAGTTCCCTGGTGGACATCAGACTGCAGAAAAGCACTTTGCAAGCGGAATAGGGCTTACCGGACTTTTAAAAATAACCCTATTGCACCAAATTTTATTACTTTTAAAAAGACGCAAGCAGAGGCCCGTAGAACAATAAAACAAGCCAAACGAAAGTCTTGGCATGATTACATCTCCACAATAAACGCAAACACTCCTCTATCACAAATCTGGTCAGCCGTCCGTAAAATCGACGGCAAATACACACCAAACATTAAGACCCTAACTATTGGAAACACGTTTGTAGATGCTCCCCTGGACATCGCAAACACAATCGCAGACACATTTACGCAAACAAGCAACACGAATAACTATTCACCAACCTTTTTACAACACAAACAAAGACGGGAAGCAGAACCTCTGATCTTCCATACACAGACACACCACGATTATAACACCCCCTTCCAACTACACGAGCTTCAACAAGCCTTAAGCTCGTGTAGAGGAACCTCTGCTGGCCCAGATGAGATTAGGTATGAGATGCTGCAACATTTGAATTCAATTTCACTGAAAAAATTATTAGAAATATACAATGCAATTTGGATTAGTCAAGAATTCCCAAAAACATGGAGACATGCCCACGTCATACCTATCCTCAAAAAGGGGAAGGACCCAAAGAGTCCTTCCTCTTACCTATAGCGCTTACCAACTGCTTATGCAAAGTATTAGAACGTATGGCCAATAACAGATTAAAATTCATCCTAGAGTCTCAAAATTTAATAGTTCCTGCCCAATGTGGTTTCAGGAAAAATAGAAGTAGTCTTGACCATTTGGTCAACTTAGAACAAGATATCCTCTCCTCCTTCGAGAGGAAAGAATATCTTGTTGCTTGCTTTTTAGATTTAGAAAGAGCCTACGACATGTCATGGCGACGTGGTATCCTCGAAAAACTCTATGCCCTTGGCCTTAGAGGGAATCTCCCTATTTTCATTCAAAATTTTCTAAAAGACCGTACATTTTCGGTCAAAAATCAAAATTTCTTTTCAACAGTACGCACACAAGAAAATGGCGTACCACAGGGAAGTGTGTTAAGTCCCACATTGTTTATGTTGCTCATAAACGATATTCTACCCGCTCCACCTCGGAACCTTAAATACTCATTATACGCTGACGACGTCGGAATCTGGCATTCCTCACCGAACGCCAAGTTTTCCGGCTCTCGTGTACAACTAGCCCTGGACTCGCTCCAGGACTGGTCTGACAAATGGGGATTTAAGTTTTCGGAATTAAAGTCAACAGTAATTGTATTTTCACGCAGAGCCCAGGCAGAAATAAATCTGCAATTACATAGTAACCCCATTCCAGTACAAAACTCAACCTTTTTCCTTGGCCTGAAACTGGCTCCAGGCTAAACTGGAAGGCCCATGTAAAATACCTAGTTGATGCGTGCAACAAGAGAATTAATTTGCTACGTAAACTAACGGGCACAAATTGGGGAGCAGATAGGAAATCCCTGCTAATGATTTATAAGTCCAGGATTAGATCTAAACTAGACTATGGGTGTCAGATTTATGGTTCGGCAACACCAACCACGTTACAACCCCTGAACATCATCCAAAACAAAGGCCTAAGAATAGCACTTGGAGCATTACGCTGCACAAGGATCGAGAGGCTGGAGGTCGAAGCAAACGTACCCCCCCTCCACTACAGGCGCGAACTCCTTACAATCCGATACGTTGCCAAAGTGCTCCGTATCCCTAGACATCCCTGCAAGGAAACAACCGACCAACACGAGCACTTCACCAACTCCAGCCTCAATCCCCTTTCCATCAGGATCCGATCCTTGTGTGACCAATATTCAGTGCCACTGTGGTCAATAGAACGGATGGAAGCCACCCACTTACCACCGTGGAAAAGCATCGCCCTCAAGATTAACATTCAAGAACTCAACAAAAAGTCTTCCACAGAAGAACTCAAACAGAAGACCCTGGAGAACATCCATAAGTACAATGACCACAGGGCACTGTACACTGATGGCTCCAAGTGCGGCCCCAAAACTGGGACAGGGTTATACTGCAACCAAACCCGGATGATGTTCAGATTGCCGGACCATACGAGCATATATATCGCCGAACTCTACGGTATATATCAAGCCTTAGAATATGCTCAATCTGACACACATAGTAATTTCGTCATATTCACAGATTCACTAAGTGCACTTCAGTCAATTAAGTCAGGTAACCATATGGAGAACTTCCTCTTGGGCAAAATCATTAGCACATTGTCGATAACTAACAAGTCCATTACTCTCTTGGGTTCCCAGTCACATTGGGATCTTCGGGAATGAGAAAGCAGACACCTTAGCCAAAACTGCCTTAGAAATAGACTCTATTACCGACATACCCCTGGACATAGGAACCTTCAATTCTGTTTTAAGAAAACAATTACACACCCACTGGCAACTCCAGTGGAACAACCTTGACATCTCGCACAAACAAAAAGAACACATAACAGATTGGTCGACATCATACAGAAATAACAGACAGGAGGAAATCGCCATAGCAAGACTGAGGATGAACTCGACCCGCCTCACCCACCTAAGCCCATACATTAACGGCGTATTTCCTCCCCAATGCAACACCTGCAACACTACACTATCCATAAGACACATACTCCTACACTGCTCCAGATACAACACACAGCGCCAAGCGCTTATACAACACTGAAAAATTAAGAAAATTCAGCTAAGCACCACAAATCTTTTAACCGACGACCGTTTACTTATTGACAAAGTAGTATTTTATTTGCGCACTACAGGACTATTGTGGAAATTATAATGGTAGAATAAAAAGGATCGCAGGTTCACACCGGGCTTAATGACCTCATTATAGGTCGATAGCCTTAAAGATTTGAAAAACAAAAACAAAAAAAAAAAACACCTTGTCATCTCCCCCATATCGCTTTCTTGACAACACTCATAGTATGGACTCATGAGACGACTCGTGTGAAGTGATCACCCCTTTTGCCTCCATTTCTTGTCTTATATACCTTTCTTTGTGTTATACTTGTATTTGTACTTATTACTTATTTTGATACATATGTTCCTGACCTATTTGTACTTACTTAGTACCATATTGTATACGTATCTTGTACTTCGTATTTGAACGATACTTTCCATGTTCTTATATTCATGTAACGGTCCCATTGACCCAACTGCCCATTCTCTTTTGTGTTGATTATTGCCTGTAAATATTTCCATGTTATTAATAATTTCGTTTACTAGTTTTATCGCCAGTTTAATATTCCTTTCCTGGAATCTTCTTTGTTACTTTACTTCTAGTCTTACGAAATATCTAGGCGCTGACCAGATAGTTCAGTCCTACAGTGGCTTCTAGAAGTGAGCTGGTTCTTAAGCACTTATCAGTTATACGTAACGTCTCTTCACATAACCAGTCCGTCCATAACAAAGTGGCGACCCTTGCCAAGAATTTTATCAGGTATTTAACACATTCTTTTAGAGATGGATGATATAATTCAAGAATTCGTTCAAAATCCCAAGGTAAGTTTCTTAAAGAAACAAACTAAAGACACTGATAGAAGTAGGCAAGCACTTTGGAGTAGACATTGATACAAGTTTGCGAAAGAAAAAAATTACTTCAGGAACTCGTTGAAAATCTGATCGAAGATGAGATCTTATCTCCAGAAGAGATTAAAGCTATACAAATTCCTTCAAACCAGTTAGAAATAGAGGCACGACTAGTCGAACTTTAGATTAAGGAGTTAGAATTAAAAGTCAGGAGAGTAGACATTGAGGAGGAAGCTAAATTGAAATAAATGCAAATTGAGGCAGAATTTAAAGCTAGAGAAGAGGAAGCTAGAGTGAAACAAATAGCAAGAGAGGACGAAACTAAAGTCAAATTGGCAGAGTTAGAATTAAAGAAGGTAGAAGTAGAAGCTAGGATTGTTGATAGACAACCCGTAGTTCAGGAAGGTCATATAGATATTTCCAAGTATGTAAAACTTTTGCCCCAGTTTTCAGAAGAAGACCCAGAAATATTCTTTCTTCAGTGGGAAAAATTGGAACGACAGTTACAAATCCCTAAAGAAAACTGGCCATTAATCAAACACAATTTAAGGTTAAGGCTTAGCAAATTTATACTTCTCTTTCAGAAGCAGAAAGCGAGTATGATAATGTGAAAGTTTGTATTTTATAAGCTTATGAACTAATACCAGAGGCCTATAGACAGAAATTCCGTAATTATAGGAAGACACCTCAGTTAACATACGTAGAATATGCGGCTCAACAAGAGAGGTTATTCAAGAGGTGGTGTTTGGCTAGTGAAACAGACACCTTAGATAGACTTAAAACAGTTGATTTTATTGGAGCATTTTAAGAATACCTTAGAGACAGATCTTAGAATTTTTATAGATGATCATGTTCCCGAAACTTTAACTTAAGCTGCTGTATTGGCTGATGAGTTCACACTAAATCATAAACCTAAGTCAAGACAAATGGAAACCCAAAAGTCAAAGTCATATATTCCAGATTCAACAAAATGCTCTGATCCTTGGTCCCCAAAGAAACCCTTTGAAAATCAGTCTAGCCCATCACATTTCAGTTACAGGTCTGATTTCAATCAATATCCTCTAAACCAACCTTGGCAAAGATTGGAAAGGTTTAAGACTAATCCCCCTGTAACTTGTTCATATTGTAAAAAGGCTGGCCATCACATTTCAAATTGCAGAAAGAGACTGGCACCCTCATTCTCCAATAAGACACCAACTCTTGTAAGTAATATAAAATCAGATGATTCAAAATCCTCTATTCAGGATAAACAACCAAAGAAGCCGGTATTGTCAAGTAATGTAGAACCATCCTCATTAGATCATGATCCTTGTTTCAAACCATTTGTATCTTCAGGAACTATATCTCATAGTAGTAGTTCACAGCAATATCCTATTTCCATACTCAGAGACACAGGAGCAAAGCAAAGTCTGATTTTAAATTCTGTCTTGCAGAATCTGGGTGAGTCATATACAGGTTATGATATATTGATAGAAGGAGTTGGAGGAATTGTAAAATGTCCATTACATAATGTTTTCTTGCGGTCTGATTTAACAACCGGAATGGTTAAAGTAGCGGTAGTAGACTCTCTTCCCATAGTAGGAATATCCTTATTGTTGGCCAATGACATCGCTGGAAGCAAAGTCATTTCTCCTTTAATAACAAATAACCCTAAGACCTCAGTAGAACCTTCAGATAACTTACAGTTGTTTCCCGCTTGTGCTGTAACCAGATCTCAGTACAAGAAATCTGAAGAGGAGACCTATAATCTAGAATCCCTATTCTCCCAAACTGACCCATCCTCTTCTTCTTCACCAGTTTCTCTATCTAGAGCAGAATTAATCAAAGAACAGAAGTCAGATCCTTCTCTTAAAAATTTGTACGAGTTTGTTTCATCTCCAGAAGAAGTTGAAAATATGTCACGAGGTTTCTATATAAAAAACGGAGTCCTAATGCGAAAATGGAGAGCATCCACCGCAACCGCTGACCAGCCATGGCAAGTAAGGAATCAAATAGTCCTCCCTCTTGGTTTCAGGAATAATGTTCTAAAATTGGCTCATGATACTCCCTTAGCAGGTCACGTAGGGGTAAGAAAGACCTTGTTCAACATAACCCAACATTTCCATTGGCCCACGGTTGTCAAAGATGTTGCCCAATATTGTAGAACATGTCATACATGTCAACTTGTAGGTAAGCCCAACCAGAAAATTGTAGAAGCTCCACTCCATCCTATTCCTGTAATGGAAGAGCCATTTAGTAAAATTCTAATTGACTGTGTAGGACCTTTACCTCCTTCTAGTAAAGGAAATCAGTACATTCTCACAATCATGTGTATGAGCACTCGTTTTCCAGAAGCAATTCCTTTGAAAAATATCAAAGCTCAAACCATAATTAGAGAAATGTTGAAATATTTCACTATGGTAGGATTTCCCAAGAACATTCAAAGTGATCAAGGAAGTAATTTTCTTTCCAACAAGTTTAGAGAAACTCTTGTAACACTAGGTATAAATCATGTAACTTCCTCCGCCTATCATCCTCAATCACAAGGTGCTCTAGAGCGCTTTCACCAAACGCTCAAGACAATGTTGAGAATCTTCTGTGCTGAGAACACACGAAATTGGGAAGACGGACTCCCCTTTTTGCTGTTCGCCACCCGAACAACAATTCAAGAAAGCCTTGGATTCAGCCCGTCAGAATTAGTCTTCGGTCATGAAGTCCGTGGTCCCCTAAAGTTACTTCATGAACAATGGATGGAAGAAGAACCACCAGTTCCTTCTTTGAAATACGTGTCCCAGGTCACCGAGAAGTTGTTAGAAGCTTGGAAATTGGCAAGAGAGAACTTAACAAAAGTAGATCAAGTGTTAATTTATCTTCCCATACCAGGAGATCCATTGCAGGCTAAATACAAAGGACCCTATGAAGTCTTGTCCAGAACGAGTGATCTCAACTACATAATCAAAACTCCAGACAGAAGAAAGAGTTCCCGTCTCTGTCACATAAATACCTTAAAACCTTATTATTCCAGAGATCCAATTCCAGCCTGTAGCTCTACCACAATAGAATCGGAAGAGCCTCCTGATAACCTGCCTAATCCTCCTGAGATTCCCTTGGAAAACTCTCAGATACTACAAAATCTTCAGATAAAAGTAGGACACTTATCTGAGAAACAAGGTAAAGACATTCTTTCTCTCTTAAGAAGTTTTCCAAAATTATTTCTAGATTCCCCAAGATTCACTTCTTTTATGAAGCATGAAATAATTCTAGACTCGCCAAGAGCTATCAAACAAGCCCCTTATAGAGTCAATCCGAAAAAGAAGGAGTTCATAAAAGCAGAAATAAACACTGCTTCAACAGGGAATAATTGAACCCTCCAGTAGTCCTTGGGCATCTCCTTGCATTCTTGTCCCTAAACCTGACAATTCGTATCGCCTGTGCATTGACTACAGGAAAATCAATGCCCATACCAAGGCCGATGCTTTTCCTATCCCTAGGATAGATGATATCATAGACAGTCTAGGAACTGCCAAGTATGTATCCAAGCTGGATATGTTAAGGGGATACTATCAAATCCCGGTACACCCTCGCTCAAGGGAAGTTACCGCCTTCATTACGGAAGAGGGATTGTTTCAATTCCGAGCAATGCCATTTGGGCTTAAAAATGCCCCTGCCACTTACCAAAGAATGATAAGTAGTCTTGTTGCAGGATTGCCAGGAGTAAAAACTTATCTAGATGATGTGATAATATTTAGTCAGTCTTGGACAGAACATATTGAACACTTAAATAGTTTCTTTTATAGAGCAGACCAAGCAAACCTTACCATCAATTTGTCCAAATGTGATTTCGGACATACACAGGTCCCCTACTTGGGATTTAAAGTTGGGAATTCCCAAGTGTTTCCAATAGATGCCAAGATAAAAGCCATCAATGATGTACCAACACCCACTAATCGTAGAGAGGTACGTCGTTTCCTTGGAATGAGTGGCTATTATCGCCGTTTTTGTCCTAACTTTTCAGATGTAGCAGAACCATTGACTGACCTGTTGAGAAAAGACCACGACTTCGTGTGGACTCCTGCCTGTGAGACAGCCTTCAAAAACCTAAAGTCCCTTCTCACTAACGCACCCGTTCTAAGAGCACCCGATTTCCAACGACCCTTTCATCTGCAAGTCGATGCCAGCGACACCGGTATCGGTGCCGCCCTCTTGCAAGAACACAATGAAGTTCTTCACGCTATCGCCTACTACAGCAAGAAGCTGTCCCCTGCGCAGAAGAACTACTCTGTACTTTCTAGAACATAGCTTTTCAACAGAAAATGAAAAGCTTTCCCAAACGGTGGAGGTGTAACGTAATATTAGATATTACGTCATGTATGTAATTATGTTATAGAATTGTGTTCCTTTGTATTAAATAACTATGTTCATATTTCTTGTCTATGTATGTATTGTAACAATGTAAGTAGTATCGCCCGTCCACTATATGTAATCTTGCCTACGTGCGGAAAAGATGTGCGCACTCTTGTAGAACAAACAGACAAGCGAAGTAATCCTGAATAGTTTGGAGCGCACAGATTTGACACTTACTAAATAAGTAGATTGTTCAAGCGAGTCGAGGGTCTTAAAACTATCCAAGTTAACGTGTGTTAACTTACCTCCCCCCCTCCTCAACGCTCACCCGCACCCTTCACCGGAAGTATTCCGCTTCCGGTCCAATGGTATATAAGCTGTGGAAATCACTCACACCTTGTCATTTCTCGCATTTCTTGTCATTTCTTGATAAGACTAATAGTTTGGACTCATGAGACGATTCGTGTGAAGTGATCACCCCGTTTGCCTCCATTACTTGTCTTATATACATTGCTTTGCGTTATACTTGTATTTGTACTTATTACTTATTTTGATACATATGTTCCTGACCTATTTGTACTTAATTAGTACCATATTGTATACGTATCTTGTGCTTCGTATTTGAAAAGTACTTTCCTTATTCTTGTATTCGTGTAACGGTCCCATTGACCCAGCTGCCCATTCTCTTTTGTGTTTATTATTGCCTGTAAATATTTTCCATGTTATTAATAATTTCATTTACTAGTTTTATCGCTAATTTAATATTCCTTTCCTGGAATCTTCTTTGTTACTTTACTTCTAGTCTTACGAATTATCTAGGCGCTGACCAGGTAATTCAGTCCTACAGTGGCTTCTAGAAGTGAGCTGGTTCTTAAGCACTTATCCGTTATACGTAACGTCTCTTCACATAACCAGTCCGTCCGTAACAGTATGTATGTATGTATGTATGTATGTATGTATGTATGTATGTGTGTGTGTGTGTGTGTGTGTGTGTGTGTGTGTGTGTGTGTGTGTGTGTGTGTGTATGTATTTGTGTATGTATGTGTGTATGTATGTGTATGTATGTATGTATGTATATATGTTTATATTTATGTATTTATATATGTATGTATATTTACATGCATGGATGGATGGATGGATGGATGGATGGATTTATGAATGGATTTATGGATGGATGGATGGACAAACGCAATTTGAGGAATATGATCTACAATGAGCCGACGCGTGGAGGACGAGTTTGACGCGCGGTCAAAGCCACAAGATCCAATGTTTGTTTCTGTCTAGTTTATCTCTTTCGTTCACAGGCTGCTCGTCGTAATGTGTGGTTGTGAAGTGAGAGTTCGCAAAGTTTAGGATAAAGGACCTGGATCTTAATTTGATTAAGTTTTCAACAACTGAGCATAGGGGGATCTGAATGTTATATTTATTCAATGGTATTTTCGTATTCAAAGTACACCTATTTACACACTTCTACTTTGTTGATTTGTCTCTGTAATCACACGAGATTTCTGTATCCTAATTGTTTATGGGGAAAGATTATCGCGTCTTTTTTGACGAATTAGGAAAGATTAAAAGTGGAAAATTGCGTACATGTATTTTTGTGTCATGCAAGATTAAATCACCGCCTTTTTTGTCTGGGAATGAGATCGC
>NC_134779.1:77582691-77585191 GCF_046742065.1 Oratosquilla oratoria
GAAAAACTGTGATTGAAGCTTAATTAAACTTAGTTATCTTGTCGGATACTTGGGAAAGGACGTTTTTTTGGCGTGTTCTAGAATTAAAATACTAGTTTGTTTTGCTAAATTGATATATCCTTCTCGATGGTTCGATGAATTCTCAGTTGAAATATATGCTGATACTACAATTCTTCTATTGCATTAAGGTTTTGATAAATTCACTAGAAGAATTGTAGAATCAGCATATATTACAACGGAGATCAAAAACAAGATGCGGGATAGTAAAAAAAAAAAAAAAAAGTCCTCACCAGCCCCGCTCGCATGCAAGAACTCGTTTCAAACACTAGCGAATCTGCAGGAAGAAGAAGCAAATGACACTCAAGAGAAGAAGGGAAGGGCAGACGCTGGATCCCTGCCCACAGGTAAGATTTTAGTTGAAGGAGACAGTCAAGTGAGGTACTTAGACAGGTCTTTCTGCAATAAAGATAGGAAACATAGGACGCAGGTGTGTTTCCCCGCCGCGGGAATAGGTGATGTTAGAGATAGGATTGAAGAGTGTTTAGTAGGGGAAGGTAAGGACCCTGTAGTTTGCTTAAGTGCCGGGGGCAATGATATAGGTAAGTTAGGGAGTGAGGAATTGTTTGCGTGGTTTCGGGATGCGCTAGACAAGACTAGAAATAGGGGAGGTGTTCCTGTTGTATGTGGAATCCTTCCGAGGCGTAGAGGTGGAGGCACGTGGCATTCCAGGGCTATTGCAATGAATTGCAGGCTAGCAAAAGATTGTAAGGCCAATGGATGGGCATTTGTCGACAACTGGGACCGCTTTTACGGTAGGAACCATCTATATACAAGGGACGGGGTGCACATGTCCCCCAGAAGATTTCGGATCCTTGCTGAATCCCTTGAGCCAGAAGTAGGCATCCTATAGGGTTTTTTCGGGTAGATTACGTGGGAGTAGGGGGGGGGAGTATAGGAATATAGCTTAGGCAATAGAAACAACTTAGAGAGGGACTGTGAAAAGAATCACCAAAGCAGGTGGAGGGAAGATCAACTTAAAGTTTAATATACAAATAGCAGAAGCATAATTAACAAAATTGATTTACTGCGAGGTAAAGCATCCGTAGAGAACTTCGATATTATAGCTATTACTGAGTCCTGGATCAACATGGCTGATAAATATTTCTTTCCGGAAATTGAAATAGAAGGATATAAGTTTTTTCACAAGGATAGGGTTGGCAGGAGTGGGGGAGGTGTAGCACCTTCCGTTAGAAATACAATAAACTATATTATCAACAATTCGATTAAGGAAGAGGACTCTACGGAATCCATTTGGGTAGAGATTATAGGCAATAATTGTATAGACCTCCTAACCTCCGCATTGAGCAGACTGATCCCCTGATTCATAAAATTCACAGAGCATCCCAGTACAAAAACGTTGTGATCATGGGAGATTTTAATAATAGAATCGTTGACTGGGAAACTTTAATAGGAGATCAGGAAACAAAGAAATTCCTAGATGTGGTGCAGGATAATTTCCTAAAACAAGTGATTACCGATCCTACGGGAAGAGTAAATACTCTGGACTTAGTTTTAACTAATAATTAACACTTAATGAGTAACGTAAAAGTGGGATATAGTCTAGGCTCTAGCGATCTTCAAGAAATAAGATTTAATATTATTTGTGAAGAATTAAAAAGTACGAATAACGTCCAAGTACCAGACTTCAGGAGAGCAAACTTTGACAATATACAAACCTATTTGAAATTGAATATGAAATGTCATGCGGACGTTTCGGACATTGTCGAGTCTCAGTGCGTGAACGGGGGTCAAGTCATGACCAGAGGTCGGGTCACAGAGGGTAATATGCTTACCTTGGGTCAGGTCATTTGGGGGCGAGGGCTCAACAGATAGGTCAGCGATTTGGATGAAATGTATAGCAATCTAACTGGTTTAATTATTAATGCACAGAATTCATTTATCCCCCTGAAGTCAATAGGAAAAATAGTTATACTCCCAAATGGATGACGGACAGTTTTAAAACATGAGATCGGAATGAAAAGAGGACTTTATGTAACAATAAAAAACGGGGAAACACACCTTAGATCAAAATATAGCGAAATATCAAAGCTGGTCAAAAAGAATACACGTACAGCGAATCGTAATTATGAAATAAGGTTACCAGTCAAGAAAGATCCTACCCAAAGGGTTTCTTTTATCTCTATAGAACAAAAAAAAAAAAAATAGGACCAATTAAAATGATAAAAATGTCATGATAGAATTGAAAGAAAAATTGATTAAGGAGTTTAACAATTATTTTCTATCGGTGTTTACTAATGAGAGGTTAAATAAAGTACTTGACTGCGATCCGATTTTCAGAGGGGATAAAGAAAGTAGTCTATCTAATATCAGCATTAGTAAAGTAGAAGTAGTCAAGCAGATTTAAAGACTTAAAGCCACAAAATCCCTGGGTCGAGACGAAATTTTTCCGAGAATGCTAAAGAAGTGTAAATTTGAAATC
>NC_134779.1:77592691-77600698 GCF_046742065.1 Oratosquilla oratoria
ACTGGATAAATTCTTTAAAGAGCAAACAAAGATGGAAGAAAAATGGAACATATTCAAAGATAAGTACAAGGAAGGAGTTAACAAATATGTACCAAAAAAGAAACAAAAAGAGATTTACATAAAGTGTTTGTTTAACAAAAGATGTAGTGAAGCTAGAGACAGGAGAGACAAAGCCTGGAAAAATAAAAAATAAAAACATCCAAATGGCAAACATATATAAAATTAGGAACGAATATGTGAATACACGCAGGAAAGAAAAAAGAAATTATGAAAAAGATATTATAGACAAATGTAAGGACCACCCTAGACTCTTTTACAGATATATAAATAAAAAACTAAAGGATAAACATGAAATAGTGAAATAATAGTGAAAGAATATATAGATGACATAGAGATAGCATAAGCTATGATCAGCCATTTTAGATCTACTTTTTACAATTGAGAGCTCATAATCTTGGAGAGATGGACAACAAGAAAGATCACCCACGATGAAAGAAATAAAGGTAGCAAAAAAGGAAATAAGATACCAGATGAAAAAACCTAGATGTCAGGAAATCGCAAGGACCAGATGGAATCGCAAATTGGATACTGAAAGAGTGTATAGATGAACTGACAGATAAACTATACAAGAAAATTGACTTCTCACTCAAAGAGGGAAAGGTGCCTCAAAATTGGAAAGATGCAAACATAGTACCAATATGTAAAAGAGGAAAAAAAAGAAGATAATACAAATTTCAGACCGGTATCTCTACAAGCCCAGTAGCAAAAGTATACGAAAAGGTCATCAGAAACAAATGGACTTAACACTTGAAAGAAAAGAAAATAATACCCCCTAAACAATCTGGCTTTAGAAGTGCAAGACCATACATTAAAAACCTAATCTGCATTTACTTGAGATTAATTGAGACAATACAAGAAAGAGATGGCTGTTGCGTATTTTTTGGATTCGCAAAAGGCATTCGACAAAGTACCACATGAAAATTAATAAGAAAAATTAAAAGAAAAGGATGAATGCAAAGTAAACAACTGGAATGGATGAAGAATTTCTTAACTGGAAAAAAATAAGAGTGGTACTTAGAGACAAAAATTTTAACTGGAAAGATATGAAAAGTGGAGTCAAACAAGGCTCTGTACTGGCTCATTTAATGTTTGCCATATACAGTATATATAAAAGATATGGATAAGAGAGTGAACTGTTATATGAACTTCTTTGCTGACGATGCCAAAGTACTCATGAGGGTAATAACAGATGATATAACATAACGCTACAAGAAGAACCAGACAAAATATGGGAATGGAGTCGAAAAAGTGATATGAGTGTGTGTGTGAGTGTGTGTGTGTGAGTGTGTGGAATGTGTGTGCTGTTGTGTGTGTGTGTGTGGGTGTGTGTGTGTGTGTGTGTGTGTGTGTGTGTGTGTGTGTGTGTGTGTGTGTGTGTGGTGTGTGTGTGTGTGTCTGTGTGTGTGTGTTTCTGTGTGTGTTTCTGTGTGTGTGTGTGCGTGTGTGTGTGTGTGTGTGTGTGTGTGTGTGTGTGTGTGTGTGTGTGTGTGTGTGTGTGTGTGTGTGTGTGTGTGTGTGTGTGCGCTTGTGTGTGTTCGTGTGTGTGCCTGTGTGTCTGTGTGTGTGTGTGTGTGTGTGTATGTGTGTGTGTATGTTTGTATGTGTATGTGTGTTTGAGTGTATGTTTGTGTGTGTGCGTGTGTGTGTGTGTTCGTGTGTGTGTGTGTGTGTATGTGTGTGTGTGTGTGTGTGTGTATATGTGTGTGTGTGTGTGTGTGTGTGAGTGTGTGTGTGTGTGTGTGTGTGTGTGTGTGTGTGTGTGTGTGTGTGTGTGTGTGTGTGTGTGTGTGTGTGTGTTTGTGTGTGTGTGTAGGTGTGTGTGTGTGTGTGTGTGTGTTAGTGTGTGTGTGTCTGTGTAAGTGTTTCACCTCCCCTAGTCACCACTGTCACTTAAATTTGACTTGTAATATCACTCGTCTCGAGGCCCCTTGCCTCTCGTTACGTGAGGTTCACTAATATTCAAGTTCCTCTTAAGTAGTAGGCCCAATGCCTTCTTTTTCCTGTAGTCTCACTATTTTCTAGGCCCCATGCCTATTCCTCTCGTCCTTTGGGTTAATAAAAGGGAGGTGAATTTTCTTTCTTCTTTCACTGTAATTTCACCTTCAGCTTACACTCGGGATCTCTTTTCTCTCGTCTCTACATCGTCTCCTGATCCTCTCTCTACACCCTCTCTATATCTTCTCTATCTCTTCTCTATCTCTTCTCTATCTCTTCTCTATAGAACGTCTGAAGAGATCCCGTATCTTACGCTGAGCTACCTTCGTCTGACGTCACTAATTTTTCTAAACCAATCCCCGGTGACTTCTCAAATAAATGTCACTCCTTATGGGCGTGACTTTGAATTCCTGCACCAATAGTTTTTTTCTCCTTCTGCACCTTGCACCAATCCGGAAAGCCATTTCAATGCCACTAGCAAAAATTGTTTACCTCAGCATTAGTCAAACGAAGGTAACCTGCGCTTACAATGTTGTGATTCATAAGCGATTATAAAAACAGTCACCACCGTCGGTGTGTTTACATAGACAAACGTCGCCCTCACCTAGACATAACATTGCCCTCGAGCAGGCGTCGAGTCTGAATTATTCTAATACCCTAGCTCATTTCCATTCGTACACTACCGGCCTCTTACAGGGCTCGGCAGCTACCCTTGGTCGTCCCGACCAATTTCTTATTTCCCTCTTACAGGGCTTGCTAATATATTTATAGAATAAGCTAATCTACCCTTGCGTAATTGTTAATCTACCCTCCAAAATACATCATTCATGCAATAAATTGTGAATAATACATAAACATAATACCTATAAATGTGAATAACATGCATCTCAATATATATATAAGGTATTGAATTAAGCGGTTACATGGTTGATTTGCTTTGACAGAGCCAATCTCCGGAATACAACAAAGGCAATCAGTGCTGCCACTAACACTGAAAGTAAGGGTATGATAAGGATTGGTAACATATGTAAAATCATTTGAGGGGAGATCTTGACAATGGTCTTCTCTTAATTTTCAAGGGAGGGGGAGTTTTCAGGCAATGTGAAGTTGAAGGTTGAAATGTAGGTGTCCTCGGTTAAATGCATTGTATTAAGGGTATTAGAAATGGTGGAAATAGTGTCTGCATGCAATTCGCAGTTATCTTGAATAGAGACAAGACCTTCAACCAAATCCAATTTAGGACTCAACCCGGGACAATTTATTGATACCTTTGTCTTGTTAGGGAAAAACAGGTAATGAGATCCTTGTATGTTACAATGAGGGATCTGGTCTACCAAAATTCGTTGGTAATGACAATTGTTCATAACAGACATATTCCTAACCAGAGAGTTCATGTGAAGCCTCTCGGAACACAAAAGAGATCATGCTTTCTCTTAGATTGTCTACAGTAAGGATGTAATTGATTATAAAATTCACTATGAGCACTAACTTTAAATTCTGAATGGTTTATCATCTTTTCAAAACACACTAATCTAGAATTCGAGTGTCTCTTCTTGTTCAATATTATTTCCAACACACTTCATTTTCAAAGATAGTCTCATTACTTTAAAATGGTCACAATACTCATGTGTGTACTCAGATGAGAGGTCCTTAAGTCCTTAAGGTTCCAAGTCTGACCACAGCAGATCCTAGGTTTTAGGTTTCCATGTATCTGCTTGACACCAAGTTGCAGTTGTTTAGGTCTCCCATCCCAAATACATATAAATGGTCAATACTATCTGTAAAATACATCAAGATTAATGTTCAACTCTTGAAAAATATCATTATAATATTCTCCATATTCTCCAGGGTTATCAATATTTATGCACAAAGTATTACTATAATCATCTTCATAGATCTGCAAGCTAATTTTCCTTATGTCATCTAAATGTCCTACCAATTCTTCTCTTGATTCTAAATGTTTAAGTTTAAACTTGTTTCCACCTGCAGAATCAATTACCCTATATGGACCAGTGTACCTTAGTGAAAGTTTATTATTGGGTGAGGTTGCTTTGACCATTACTAATTCCCCAATTTTCAATTCTAGTTTACGAGCTATTTTGTGTTGTTGTTCCCTCATCTCTTGTGAATACACCTGCATATGTTTCCTAACTCTTTGGTGAATACTTTGAAGAGTATTTATCCTATTGGATATATAATCATCCATATTATATATGGGTTTTTGCTCTGCAGTCAACATTTCATACATTTCATACATTTCATACATTGCTACATTAATTTGATTGTTCAGAGTACACTTAACACAAGGAATCCAAGTATCCCAAGTTACACTATGAGGACTTATTAGGGTTCTAAGACATATAATTATCTTTTTGTTTAACCTTTCTACTACTCCATTACTTTGGGGATGGTTAACGAGTATATTGACTTTTTTGATGTGGAACACATTTCATTGATTTTTCAAGTTTTTGTTTTTTATTTCTGTGCCTTTATCTGAATCTAGGATGTTAGGTTTTGTAATATTAGAGTTTATCTGATCATAGATTACGGAAGCATTAGTTTCAGCTTTTCTTATTGATTATGGGTTGTAATATACAAAATCTTGAAAAATAATCAATAGCAACAAATAGGTATTTAAAGCCGTTCTCGGTTAATGGTAATTCCAAAGTATCCATGTGAACTCTTTCCCAAGGTTTCTGTGGAATGGGATAGGTGAGTATAGGAGCAGGTTTTGGTGTATTTCCTTTCACCTCTACACATTTTACACATTTTTTCTATATAATCATTATATAGTTTTTCTTCATACCTAACCAAAAGTACTTAAGTTGTGCTTGTCTATAAGTTTTATCCTTTCCAGGATGTGAACTACAATCACTATCATGAAGTAACTTCAATATCTCATTTACCAGAGTTTGTGGTATAACCAACTGATTTACTTGACCTCTAGAAATATCTTTCCCATTTACAAATGTTTTCCTATACAAAATTCCATTAATCAAATGAAATTCCTCTATCTTATACCCCTTTGGTAGCTTTGGAGGATCTCCTCTTGGGTTCATCAAATGCTTGATTATTGAATCACATGTCTCATCATCTCCCTGTTCTCTTATTAGCATTTCTTCATCTAAAGTTACTAATCTTCTATACTACAAACAAAATTAATCAATCCAGTCCCAGTCATTGGTTGACTAATGTTTCTAGAAAGTGGATCTGCTACATTCCTTCTACCCGGAATATAATTAAATTGAACATCATAGCACTGAAGGTATCGCAAACCATCTAGCAAGTCTGCCTCTAAGATTCTTATGCTTAAATAAGTTCTGAATAGCTGTGTGATCAGTCCAAACTCTGATGGGATACCCTAGTATCATATCCCTAAAACTGTTCTTAAAGAATAAATTACTGCTAAAGTTTCTCTTTCAGTTATAGAATAGTTTCTCTCCGCACTATTACAAAGTCTGGATGTGTAAGCTATGGGTTTTAAAGTTCCATTTCTCTCTTGCATTAGTATGCCTCCTAACCACTATGTCAGACGCATCAGTACAAAGAATAAATTCTTTTTCATAGTCGGGGAAAATTAAAATAGGTGAACTTGTGAGTTTATCTTTAAACTTGTCAAAAGAATGCTGTTGCGCAGGTCCCCATATGAAATTTGAGACCTTTCTCAACAAAGAAATTATTGGATTAGCAATGTCAGCAAAACTTTGAATGAATTTTCTATAATATCCTGTTAATCCCAAAAAAGCTCCTAACCTTGTCTACATTGGTCGGAACTGGAAAATTCTTGACAGCGTCCACCTTTGAATTTACTGTACTTAGTCCGTGTCTGTCTATCTTATGTCCTAAGTAAATGGACACTTGTCTTGCAAGAACTTACATTTTTCAAGTTTTACTTTTAAACCCAGCCTTCTCCTAGTCTTGAGAATATCAAATCTAATTTCTTAAAGTGCTCCACTGCAGTCTGAGAAACTATTAAAATGTCATCTAGAAATACACTGGCAGTGTTTCCGAACAATCCATCTAGAATAGTATTCATTAATCTCATGTAAGTTAATGGACTATTACATAACCCAAATGGCATTCTCTTGAACTCATAATGTCCTGTTGTAGTAGAAAATGCTGTGAACTCTCTTGAATCTTCATGCAATTCTATTTGCCAAAAAGCTGATTTGATATCTATAGTACTAAAAATATCTATTCTCAGTTCCCAAACTTCTCAAAATGTCACCGATAATGGGTAATGGTAACCTGTCACGAATGGTGTGCTTATTCAGTTCCCTGTAATCAATAACTGGTCGCATAGTCCCTATCAGACTTTGGTACTAAGATCAACGGAAAATTCCACTCACTTTTACTATGTTCAATAATATCCTATGATAACATTTCAGTGATGAGTTTATCTACTACAGCTAATCTAGAGTGAGGAACTCTGTAGGGCTGGTATGTAGATAGGTTGTGTTCCTGGTTTTAACTTAATGTGATGTTTTAAAACAGTTGTTTTGCCTAAGGCGTCCCCCGGCAAAGCAATTGCTTTTTTATGTTTCATAAGCAAAGCAAATAAAGCTTCATCCAACTCAGGGCAATTAGTTGATTTTAATAATTCTTTTATATCTATTTCTTAAGTCTATGCCTTCTTGTACTGAGCAAATTGATGAAGTTGGTAATTCTATCTCCTCACTATTCTCATTTAAAATCTTAATAGGTTTAGTTACACACCTGAATACATCTATTTGTGTACCTTTCTTTAAAACTATCTCTTTTATTCATAGTATTAATTACTAATACTTCTACTCTGTTCTTATTTGTCTTATAAATCCCTGAGTCCCACTTCAATCCTTTAAGTTTAACTGATTCTGGGACTGTAATTACATTCAGAGTCTACATTGATTCCTTTCAAACACACTTCAACCTTATTAATTGACATGGGATGTAACAATGTCGACCTTGTTAATCCGCAATCTGCAATTCTCAAGGCATCTGTGGTTAATAATTTAGTAATCTCTGGGATTTCTTGAACTTCTGAGTTGGGTTCACAAATTGTTTTTACTTTCTGTAGGGTTGGACCGCTCGGCCTCGCTATCTAGGATAGAAATGTTATCTAAGGATTCATTGATTCCTGTCACTGGTCTTAAGTCTGGTTGATTTAAGAATGGGATTAACTGTGACTTCACTAAAATTCCTAAGTCAGCAGGACAAATTACCATGTTTTCTTTTCTCATAGTTGCAAATCCTATCAATAAATCTCCTGGAAAAACAGACTCTTCTACCACTATCACTGGGATGTACAATTGTTCATTTGTATACAAGGCAACTTCTAGCTCAATCTTGCCTAATGTTTTTAACTGATTTCCAGTTACACCTTGCAATGTATAACGGATTGGTTCCAACATTTTCACTCCTGGGTTCAACTGGTTTAAAACTTTACTAGTAATTACATTAACTACAGACCCTGTATCAATAAAAATTTGAATAGGCTTATTGAACACTTGACCCGCAATGAGAGGTCCTACAGAAGTTTTACCCACAGTAATTATCAGTTTGTCAGTTTCTTTCATCTCCCTTGCATTCCCATATTTAACACAATACCGCCTATCGGTATATATATGGGGAGGTCTGAAATGGTTTATTCTGTGTCTGGGGGTTTTCCTCTTAGCCCTGGGGGTACCCGAAAATTTCGGCACTCATGAGTTCTGTGTCCGATTTTATTATGGTAAATACAGAATGGAGGGTTCCTACATTGATACTCATTGTGACCTTCGTATTTGCAATTTCTGCAAATAATCCCATAAAAACATTCTTGGGCCCCGTGTCCCCAAGCTTTACAATTAAAAACATAGGATTTCTGGTATCCCTATCCCTAGATGGACTTCTAGCATGCCGCCTATGTCCTACTTCTGTTTTCTTAAACTCTCTAGGAGTTCCTATATTGGCTTTGTTGATTTATAGGCATTACATATGGGTTTATTGTTCTGGTCTCACTGTATCCTTGTAGAAGATAATCTACTTCTCCTA
>NC_134779.1:77606198-77608698 GCF_046742065.1 Oratosquilla oratoria
GTATGTATCTTTCTAGTGTGGGAGCCATGAAGAGAAATCAGGCCGCGAATATTTCACCTGACCCAACCTTCACTGGTTTTGTATAGTGCACATAGCCTTTTCTTACAAATGATATGATAATGTGTTGATAATGTAGTATAATACATGATATGATGCTGATTCATATTATACATGAATGTGATGTGATACACAGTATATTGTGACATGATATGATTATATTTATTGTACATTTATTTTAGTGTGATGCAATATGATATGATATTAGGGTGATATCGATATAATACTTATAACATACCAATGGAACATAGTGATACTAACATACAAATAATTACCATATCAGTGACAGTTATTATTTTGATAACAAAAGTCAAGCGTCATACGAAATATTTCTAAAACTTGCTCGGTATTTCCCGATACAGGGATGAGGGTGAGGGTGATGGTGAGGGTGAGGGTAGGAGAGGGGGTGAAGGAGGTGAGAGGTGGTTGTTGGGAGTGGAGATGGAGGCGGGATCTCCATCGTGGAGCACAATATCCTCTCGGTTAGCTAGAAAGTTCGAGCAACCAAAGAGTCTCCTATCAGCGTTGCAATCTCTATGAGGTGTGTGTGCGTAGTAGGAGGTTTAATGGACTTAATGAAAGCATATAAAATTACCCCATGATTATGTTAATCATACGGAGTATGAGATGGTAATATCTGAATAAATTTGGTTCTCGGAACGGATGGCATGAATCAAAAAGTTATTACACAAATTTGCTCGTGAGAACCTCTCTTTTGATACTCATTACTGTGTCGTCCATTTGGCCAAAGAAAATCGCATGGCATTAACTATAATAAAATCCTTAGCAAAAGAAATCTTCCAGCATCGTTACTAGATTTCTCTGAAGAGGGTGCACGGGGAAGTAAGGCGAGATTAAATGGACTTAATAAAAGCGTATCAAATGGCACGGCAATTTTGGTAATAATGATAATAATACAACGGACCTTTTTTCTTCTTCAAATAGTGAAATCTAGAGTGGAAGAGTTAATTGAGATAATTTTAACCCTTTACTACTGTGACATCACCTAAACCGAGTTAAATTATTGGTTAGCAAAGTATTTCATAAAGCTAGTTATCAAATTCATGAACATTTATCTTCTAAATTTTAGTTTCTTATTGTATTAGGAATAATTGAGATAGTGATACAAATAGCACTGACGTTGTAGGAAGTACAACATACTCGCTACAATAAGGCTGGTTAAAATACGCTCTGCACTTTTAATTGTCGGGCGCAAAATTGGTTCCTCGTCTACAATTAGCAATTAGTGACACAATAATTAGTTTAATCCTTGTTTTATTTACCTCATTCCGAGTGCGGTACTTATCATTGATTTATTTTGTGTAGACGCAAGGGGTATTCTGTTATTATACATAGGCAAGTGTGGGACCAATATAGATTGGTCCGATCATGGTTATTGTTTTAAAAGAATTATGTAGAGAAGTAAACGTACTGTATATATGAATGTGCTGGTAAGCAAATATTCGATTAACGAGAAATTATCAGGATGAATGAGTAAGCATATAAAAAGTAAAATGCAGTCATAAACCAATAGACATATGAATATATGGACAAGTGGATGAATATACGCATAAGCATAAACATATACACATAAACACATAATTAAGATATAAATTGGTGAAGATGTATATGGATAAGAAATATAACATCTTACCCCACCTTAGGATCACGTCAGACTTGAAAGAAAACGTGGGTCGCGAGCGGTGGTGAACCTAATGCACCCCAAAGTCGACCTCTCAGGTGAACAAAATATTCAGATATTAGGCAAAAGCTTCAATGGGTCTTGTGATCTAAGGGTCTTCTATTTGGCAGACGCCAGGTAATTTCATTATGCTGAGAGGAACCTCTGTCTGGGGGTATTGGCTGCATATTATAGTGGCAAAGTAACATGCAGCTGATACTTTAGAGCCACACATAATTTTGTCTGTGATAAAGGAAATCTCTGTTCATAGAGAAATGATGACACTTTCACTATGCTGCGACTGTCCCTCCGTTATACTGCCCCCCAGCCCTTGTTATTGTCCTGTGCCATTTCTCTGAATATGCATTTCTTGTCTTCGCCTAACCCTGTGGTGGGGGAAAAGAATGCTGCTACCAAGTCTTCCCACTTGAGTCTTAAAAAAAAAAAAAAAAAAAAAAAAAGGACGGGGATAGGGCTAGAAATCCTGCTACCTGTAGCCCCAAAGGGGACATTACTAAAAAAAGTAAAGGCATAAAAGGTGTAACCATTACCCATAACCGAACATTAAAACAGTACCTATGGAAAACTATACCGTAAGATTCATACAAACATACATACACACACGCCCCTAAGCTCTTCCTTCATGTGACCAAACCGCGAAATACCCCTGATTCCTAGGAACACCTTTTACTCATACACACTATATTGCGTAATTTAGATTAACAACCATAATAATTAAATAACCAGAAATAACTACGCATT
>NC_134779.1:77631198-77633698 GCF_046742065.1 Oratosquilla oratoria
AATGACAAAGTTCGTCTCTCTATATATTACCGCAACCAAAAAACAGCTACACTTTTAATCAGAAACAACACTTCTCCTCGCCCAGAAGGTCCCGCTTGCACCAACGTAGTATACAAATTTCCCTGCCCCCTAGAGGACTGTACGCCTCTCGACTGCTACGTTGGCCAAACGAGAACGACATTGTCGAGAAGAATGTCTTCCCACTTGTCAAGTGGAGGCCCCAAACTACACCTACTAGAAAAACACAACACACAAATCACAAGAAAACATGCCTGTACCAAACTGCATTAATTGGAAGAATGTTTGGTAATAACTCTCTTTCAAAAAACTCCATATACAAATTGCTAAGAATTGGAGACAGACAGTTCCCCATGGCCATACCAAATGTTTGAGTATAAAAGTTTCCATTAAATTCAAACGTAGAGTATATTACTTTTATACTCAAACATTTGGTATGGCCATGGGGAACTGTCTGTCTCCAATTCTTAGCAATTTGTATATGGAGTTTTTTGAAAGAGAGTTATTACCAAACATTCTTCCAATTAATGCAGTTTGGTACAGGTATGTTGACGACATATTATGCATTTGGCCTAATGATCAACATTTGGATACCTTTTTGTCAGAATTAAATAATTTGGTGCATTCCATTAACCCTTAACAGGTAAAGTGGGGTCAGACAGACCCCATACTTTTTTGTTTTTTAATTTTAATATACTAATATATTACATACAGATATGTACTCCCATATACCTTCTTGATCAGTGGAGTAGCTTAATGGGGTGATAGGGTCATTCCTGAATCTTGCTCTATATAAGCTTTATAGAGCTTTTGAGCCCGTCTGACCCCACTTTACCTGAGGTGTGAGTACCGTGGGGTCAGTCAGACCCCACTTTACCTGAGGTGTGAGTAGCGTTGGGTTTGTCAGACCCCACTTTACCTGAGGTTTCTTCATGTCATATAAATGTTTTATCATTTATACTTATGGGTAAATAATAATAATAATTTCTTCTTTTTTATCAACAGAAAAACATACATCCGAGTTTAATTTTATTTATTTATTTATTTTATTTATTTATTTAATTTATTCCATTTTCCTTTTTTTGATAACATTAATTTTTATCACAATGTTTAATTTCTGTTCTTGTAATGTGAGTTTCTTTTCATATCATGGTCACACTATACTCATATTATCATAAAGCATGACATTCCGCCACATTTTGATTGATTTATCCTTCCCTCTTTTGTTCAAATTTAATTTGTATCACATATTTTGTATCACATATGAATGCTTAATATTTTCTGTTCTGTTAATATGTTTCTTCTCACAACAAGATCACACTATTCTCATATCATCATAAAATGTGACATCTCGCCACATTTTAGGGCACTTCAGTCACTCTATTCCCACACATACAGCTGTAATTTATTTCACCCTTCCCCTTTTTTAGTTCAAATTTAATTTGTATCACATATTTTGCATCACATATAAATGTTTGATATTTTCTGTTCTGTTGATGATATGTTTCTTCTCACACTATTCTCATATCATCATAAGATGTGACATCTCGCCACATTTTAGGACACCTCAGCCACTCTATTCCCACACATGCATCTGGTTCTCATCTATCCCCCTTGTACAAGATCTTTTGAAAAATTGTGGGCTCACATATGTAGGCACACTGAGGGACAAGAAGCCACAAGTACCAGCTCTGATGACAGACAAGACGGTCATCAGAAAAGGGTGCACGGCTTTCCTCTTTGACACAACCATGGCACTTGTGTCACATTTACCTGACAAGAAGAAGAAAATATTTGTGCAGTTGATCTCCTCAATGCACCAACAACCTGTTATGGATGACTGTGGGAAGCCAGAAATCATCTTGTATTATAACAACACAAAAGGAGTGGTTGACGCGTTTGATCAAATGTGTGCCCGATATGCGTGCAGCCGAAAAACCAAACGGTGGCCTTTGTGCATAATGTACGGACTGGTCAACGCCGCCGGTGTCAACTCCTATATCACCTGCAATGAAATGAGGAAACGTGATGGACAGGCGGAACTTTCATCACGCTGGAAGTATCTGATTGAGCTGGCAGAAGAGATGATACGGCCATGGGCAGAGGAGAGGATGAACTTCAAGGGGATGCACAAAAGTACTTTGATGACCATCAGAACGGTCTTTGGCTTGAACATGCCCCATCAGCAAGCGGATACCTCTTCTATGAGAAAGCGATGTGCCTTGTGTGACCGGAAGTCTGACAGGAAGACCAAGAACTACTGCCTACACTGCAAAGACCAGTGTGTCAGGACCATTCAACCCCTATCTGCGATGACTGCAATTAGATTCTTCAGTATCACAAATTCCACTTTCAGTATATCCAATAAAATATGTTCTTCATTATCACTAGCATTATGTATGAATTGCTCGACTCATGTCCTCTCAAGAAAACTCAAAACCCTCTGAGACCACAAACTTCCGTCAACGAAGGATGGGGTTTT
>NC_134779.1:77638698-77648698 GCF_046742065.1 Oratosquilla oratoria
GAAGCACCGGCCATGAAGTCAGGTTGATTGAACATGATTTTTATGTTCTTGCCTCCGGCCTCGTCATAGACCAAAAGGTCTTCTGTTGGGTTACTTTATCATTGTGACTCATTGTAACTTATTGTAACTCTTCCGCTTTTGATAAAATGAACCATCAAGCTATGCTGCGAATATTGCTGTCAGGTGGAGTAGGTGGCTCGGTACTGTCCCTTGCAGAATATTCCTGTTTAATCGCACGCAGAGTGAGTGTTGATGGTCAGCCTAGTGCCATCACTTAAGTAATCTCTGGAGTACCCAAGGGCAGTGTTCGGGGTCCGTTGCTATTCATCTTTTACCAGGCAGACATGTTTTACGAGGTTAGCGATTATCTTGTGAATTACGCTGACAACTCCACTCCTTCTGCTGTAATTACATCGCAGGATATGCGATCTGTTATCTGTGAATCGTTACAACGTGACTTTGACAGTATCTTTGGCTGGTGCAAATGTATGTGTGTGGGGAAGGGAGGTATGAGCCCTGCTAAAACTACGTTTCTGAAGATCGGCCATAATCGCACATACACAATGTTGATGTCGGTACTGACTAGACGGCGCGCCCATTATGAATTCCAGTCTCATAAGAATCTTTGGTATAGAGTTCAGCACTAAATTAATCCTCAAGATTTGCATTCGTAATACTGGTTTGTAAGCCGCGCAAGTGCTAAGCATTTTACTCATTCCTTCCTGTATTTTCTCCGAGGTGTGAGTCACCACAATCTATCTTTGGGTTGCATTCTTCTTGTTCTTGAAAATTGCTCACCGGTCTTGATCTTAGCAGCACCGTCACACCTACTGGTGCTTGACAGATTTCTTTCAGTCTGCGGCTTTCATGTGTGACTATCTAATGTACGATCTTGGATGTCACCACTGCTCTTTTGCGTCATGCTCCGACAAAGTCGACCCGTCAACCATCAGATCTAGCCAGTACTACATGAACCACTTTATAACTCTTACGGTTATATCTTAGGACGGTCTTCCTTCTAAAGCTATCGCAGCGTCTTCTCTAATAAAATGAAAGTCATCTGTTATTCGCCGTCCAACTGATTAAAACCGTGTTTTCTGGTTCCGTTGTTCCTCTTCTGCTTTATACCGCGGTGTCCGGTGACCAGGGCTGCTCACGGGGTTCGTTGGATTTTATGTACTACTTTGTTTAATAATGATGGCAATTATGAAAACAAATGAGTAGAACAAAGAATCTTTGGGACCGAAGCTGAATGATGGAATACGATAATGATAATAAAAAAAAAAAAAGGGAAAAAGAGACTGCGGCAGGAGAGGAAAGCAACCCTAAGTGACGAATGGAGGCGGAGAAGGTATCACAGTGTGAGCCCCTTCCGATTCAAGTTACACATCTCAGTGGCACCCTCTTGGCAGAAAAGAGATTGATAACTTGGTCAATAAGAGCCAGAAAATATGAGTAACGTAGGTACAAATATGCATTAATGCATCCTCACATAATCACACTTGAACACACACACGCGAGTACAGGCACAGCCGCACACTTCCAATCATGTGCGCTTACGTGCACGCACGCACACACGCACGCACACACATACACATACACACACACACACACGCACACACACACACACACACACACACACACACACACACACACACACACACACACACACACACACACACACACACACACACACACACACACACACACACAAAATAAAAAAAACGCACACACACATACACACATGACTTGACGGCGCAGTGGTAGTGTTCGAATCCCTCCCAGAGCTGAAATAATTTTAGTATCATTGCACTGCGAGTCGTTATTCCAACTCTAGTGGGCGGGGAGTTGGGTGTGTGTGTGCGTGTAAGATCACAGCATTACCCATAGATCGGTCATATATGAGCCCTGAGTTCTCTTCCGGGAAGGAAATAGCTGTCGATCACGAGCCCAACATGTGAACCAAGACCATTACGAATCACGGGTGCATGCACGCACGCACACGCACACACACACACACACACACACACACACACACACACACACACACACACACACACACACACACACACACACACACACACACACACACACACACACACACACACACACACACACACACACACGCACGCACGCACGTACGCACGCACGCACATACGCACGCACACACGCACGCACTCAGAAACTGTATTTCATAAATAAATTAACAGATTATCAAGTAAATAAAGTAAGCTTATTGAATGATAAGACAAACAGATAAACAAATAAGAAGATAAAGAGACAAACAATTAGATAGAGTATGGCTTCCTTCAGTTGTTGAACCCTCTACTGTCTACTCACGCAGATAGGGAGGAGGGGAGGCAAGAAGCAATTAATTAACCGTCGCGACAGGAAACGGTTAGTGAGAGTTAAGAGTTAAACGAGTACGATAAGGAAGGCCCGAATTATGGTGAGATTGTATCTTTCGGCACGGAAAGGCTGGCTTGAGGTGATTCATAGCGCCCTGTTAACACCATTATCATGGTGACACACTTCCTTAGGTGAACAAAATTGCCTGGCGTCAGTCTGGTCATAATGCAATCTCTGGAATCAATTATTGTAGAGAAAGAGAGAAAAAAGTGCGAAGGCTGAGGTGGATGGAATGAGATTCAAGGGGAGATCGAGAATGAGACGAATGGATGGGATGAAGGGGGCCTTGAGTGAAAGGGAGATGTCTGTTAAGCAAAAAAGGGAGAAGGCAAGAGATAGGTGTAAGTGGCGAATGGTTGTGAATGGACGATAAATTGACGCGGCTCGAAGTTGTTTCTCCTCGTCTTTTCTATTTTCGCACAAAGAGACGAGGGAGGAGGGTCGCCGTGTAAATGAACCAACGGGTCCTGCTATGGATGTATTATATCTTGCTGCATTGATTCTGGCCCGGGCAGTGGATAGAAGACAGGAATAACTCTTCATCCACGATGAACCAAGATGAAAGGGAAACATGGGTGAAGAAAGGAAGCGAGATAGGTCGGGGTATTGGCTGGCTGCCTCCTCTATAAGGGGAACGAAGTCTTTGGTAGATAGATGCTGTTGCTGCTGTTTTTGTTGTTGAGTTGCCTACGACGTCAGTGGGTTATGTCACAGGATTTCCGGAAGAAACCGATCACCTTTTCAGGCTTTCGGCAGAGGTCTTCCACCCCATGTATGTTGTGATTGCGTTATGTGGTGCTGCCAGAAGTGAGCAGTCTATAGAAGTGAGCGTAACTCAAGTGAAAAGGTTAATCGACGACGTATCAACTATGGTCTTCCTAACTTCTTTAATTTGGTGTCCTTCTGTACTGAACGAAACAGGCTGCGCTGTCGAGGCGTTAACGTCACTAATGTCAGAATAGCTCGGTGAACTATTGCAGTTGCTGAATCATAATAAGCAAAATGTATCCAAAGCTAAGACGAGAAATAGTACTGTGGTTGCATTAAGTCTCGCCCTTAAACTGAACGAAATAATCTGGCATTAGCCAGAATATAAAAGTTCGCGTATGGTAATTGCTAAATCCCATTGAATGAAATTTTCTGTAATTAGAGACAAGACTTTTTATTATACTTGTTTCTTGAATTGTTAGATTTATGGAAACTATTTTCCCTCGACCGAATGAATTCATCTGGCACTACAAGGAGCAAAACCTACGATTTGTGCCACCTTGTTGACAAAATTCTATCCCTCGATGCCTTTTTGGCACGCAATGACGAGGCTTGGCCAGGAAGGAAGTAGGAGCTGCCGAATCGATTTACCTTATTTACTTATTTAATTTCAGTGACAGCCGCACTAATTTCTAAACTCGTTTTGCTTGCCGCCACATCAAAGGACACCGGAGTCTTTCATTAAAAAACTTCAGAGATTCAGTTTCAGCTCGAGTCACTTCAGCGACTTTCTTCAAAACCTGAGGTTCATCTCTGAAATTAAAGTTGGTTAGCAGCAAAAAAAAAAAAAAAAGAAGAAAAAAAAAAAAAAAGGTTGGGGATTTAATTTTGAAAGATCAATCTCAATTTACTCTTCAGTCTTCTTACCACAGTAACGTCACCTTGGTTGGATAGAATCGTCTTACGTCAACCAGATTAAAAAAAAAAAAAAAAAAACCGAGTAGTAAGGGGTGGTTAGTCGAGAGGCACCTTCAGCATAGGGTATAACCGTAGGCTGGACAGGGCTTTACCTCAACTTAGTAAAATCGCCTGGAGACAACCAGAATGTTTATATCAACTGACACAATACCCCAACGGTTAAATCGAGACACATTAACCTTTCACTTATTCAGAATTTTTTTGAGTAGATAAAATCATCTGAAGACATCTAAAATAAAAATACAAAAGCACCCCTCCCCTACATCTCCCGACCGGGTAAGACTAACTGATATACTGACTGCCTTATACGTAAAAGAATTTACTGGACCAAAGTTAAATCAAAGTTGTTCATAGGCCCAAGTTTGCGAACGAGCCCCTATCTCTAATAGCCGGTAATTAATCCTCTCTGCAACGAGCCGTCGGTGAAACGAGTTAGATTAAGCTGAATTCTTAACCACCCCTTTGCTGTGCTGAAGCTCTTTGCAGATTTTGTTTTGACAGACGAATTTATTCAGCTGTGAGGGAGAACGTCCCTTTGCACTGCTTTCTGTGACGTTAGTATTTTATTATAACTACCATCAGTTGATTTTATACAGCTGGGAGTGGAAGAAAATAGAATTTTTTTTTGTCTGAAGGTATTATTTCGACTGAAACTGCCTGGCATCTCTTAAAATGAGAAAAGTAGCAAGTGTCTCACAGTAGAGTTCAGAGGGGAATTTGTTAAGTACATAAATAAATATACCATTATAAATATTAATATCTCGTTCAAACCTGATCAACTTCCTTTCAGCTGATTAAGATCACTGATGACTGATAGTATACGTGACACTCCAGCTGTTGCAGGGAAATTGTTACAGGAAATTTCGAACAGAAAGAGTAATATTAAGTATGTACATTTTTTTCCACGGGAAATGTTATTAATCCTACAAATTCAAATATAATTTTTTCGTCAAAAAACGTTGTTTAGTGGATGCAAAAATAAAATAAGTAAATGAATAGATAAAAAATAAAATAAAATGTCAATAGCCGAATCGAAAGTGTCACAGAGAAATCTGGAGGGAAAATGTACTAGAGGATATTATCAATTCTTTAAGCCTACTTTTCGTTCGGTAAAATCACACTGCATTTTTCAAAATGCAGATCCACTGTCCTTGGAGAGTGTCACAGGATATATATATATATATATATAAAGAAAAATATGTATTAGTAAACGTCTATCTAGCTATCTATCTTTCTATGTATGTATGTATGTATGTATGTATGTATGTATACATATATGCATGTATGCATTTATACAGGTATGTATGTATACATGTATGCATGCATGTATGTATGTATGTATGTATGTATGTATGTATGTATGTATGTATGTATGAATTTATGTATGTATGTATGTATATATGTATGTATGTATGTATGTGTATGCATGTATATACATATATATACATATATATATATATATATGTGTGTGTGTATATATACACATATATATATATATATATATATATATATATATGTATGTATGTGTGTGTGTGTGTGTGTGTGTGTGTGTGTGTGTGTGTGTGTGTGTGTGTGTGTGTGTGTGTGTGTGTGTGTGTGTGTGTGTGTGTGTGTGTGTGTGTGTGTTTGTGTCAATTGACATTTGGAAATAAAGTCATCTGCTGGGATTCGAACTCCCACCTGAGCGGCTTGCGTCTTACAAGACGAGAATCGTACCATCACGCCATCCTGACCCTTCAAAACGAAACGACTTAGTTCACGGCCCAGTCGTTCCGCCGAGGGCACCCGGGTGGAACGTGTTATGTATTGTATTTCATCAAATCCTTTATGCAGGCTAGTCTTCCGACAAGTATTTGTGTCAATTGACATTTGGAAATAAACTCATCTGCTGGGATTCGAACTCCCACCTGAGCGGCTTGCGTCTTACAAGACGAGAATCGTACCATCACGCCATCCTGACCCTTCAAAACGAAACGACTTAGTTTATATATGTATATATATATATGTATATACATGAATATACATACATACTGAATGGTTCCCAGTGATCGATTAATATTTTTTTCGACCACAAATCACTTTTAATTCCATGCCATCGCAAACAAGACTGAGAGTCGCTCAAAAGGAGGCATCCGTTGGAAATTGAAACGTGGACGAGCCGAGGATTTGAACCCAGCTAACCCGTAACAAAGTTACAGTGATGTAAACCAATACGCTATCAAGAGAGATATAAGTTGAGTACGACTTTCTTATATTTGTATGCTCGAATTACATACACCTACACGAAATATCGCGTTCAACACATCTCCGCTATGATAGAGCATTGGATAGTATGTGCGCGTGGGAAAGTTTATACATACACACTGAATGGTTCCCAGTGATCAATTAATATATTTTTCAACCACAAATCACTTTTAATTCCATGCCATCGCAATCGAGACTGAGAGTCGCTCGAAGGAGGCATCCGTTGGAAATTGAAACGTGGACGAGCCGAGGATTCGAACCCAGCTAACCCGTAACAAAGTTACAGTGACGTAAACCAATACGCTATCAAGAGAGATATAAGTTGAGTACGACTTTCTTATATTTGTATGCTCGAATTACATACACCTACACGAAATATCGCGTTCAACTCATCTCCGCTATGATAGAGCATTGGATAGTATGTGCGCGTATTGGTTTACGTCACTGTAACTTTGTTACGGGTTAGCTGGGTTCAAATCTTCGGCTCGTCCAAGTTTCAATTTCCAACGGATGCCTCCTTCGAGCGACTCTCAGTCTCGATTGCAATGGCATGGAATTAAAAGTGATTTGTGGTTGAAAAAAAATATATATATTGGGGTATTGGCTGCTTGTTATTGTGGCAAAGTAGCATGCAGTCGATACTTTAGGGTCTATATGGGGCGCCCCTACGGACCAGAGCCACACATCATTTTGTCTATGATAGAAGAAATTCTGTTCATAGAGAAATGATGACACTTTTATACTACGACTGTCCCTCCGTTATGCTGTCCCCCAACCCCTTGTTGCTGTCCTGTACCATTTCTCTGAGTATTCTCTTTCTGTGATGGGGGAATTCCCTGTGGTGGGGGAAAAGAATACTTCCACCAAGTATCCCACTTGGATCGTAAGAGGCGAGAAGAAAGTGCGGGGAGAGGGACTAGGCATCCTTCTCCCTGTAGCCCCACGGGGCACATATCCTAAAAAGAAAAGTGAAGGCATAAGGGGTGCTGGAGGGCCTCGGGCCAGCACCCTAAGGTTTGGGTCTTTTAATGTGCGTGGATGTGGTACAGATGAGAGTAAAAGGGAAGAGATAGGTAGTATGTTTGTGAGAAGAAAGATGGATGTGTTGGCTTTGAGTGAAACTAAGTTGAAAGGGAAGGGTGAGTGTAAGTTTGGGAGTGTAAGTGGGAGGTTATCAGGAGTGAAGAGAGGGCGAGGGAGGGAAGGGGTGGCTATTCTAGTAAGTGAGGAGATAGGTAAACAGGTAGTGGAGTGGAAGGAGGTTTCCTCAAGGATAATGTGGATGAAGGTGAAACTGGGAAAGGAGATGTGGGTCTTTGTAAGTGCATATGGGCCTGGCAGTGAGAAGAACGTAGAAGAAAGGGAGGCCTTTTGGATAGATTTAAATGAGTGCATAGAGGGTTTAGGAAGAAATGTCAATGTAATAGTACTGGGAGACCTTAATGCTAGGGTGGGAAATGGTCCAATCGATGGAGTGGTTGGGAAGTGTGGAGTTCCAGGAAAGAATCGTAGTGGAGAGTTGATGGTGGAAATGTGTCTAGAAAGAGAGTTGATGATAGCAAATACAGTGTTTCGGAAGAAAGTCAAGCATAAGTACACATGGGAGAGGGTGGTGGAGGGAAGGGTGGTAGATAGAGCGCTAATGGATTATGTAGTGGTAAATAGGATTATGATAGGAAGAGTTAAGGATGTACATGTGCTAAGGGGAGAGGGTGGGGGAATATCAGATCATTTTTTGGTGGAAGGCAAGCTGAGAGTGGAGGATAGATGGAGAAAGAGGAAAGGGACAAAAGGTAGGGAGGTTCTTAGAGTGAACTCTTTGAATGAAAAGGAAAAGGAGAAGGAGTACGAAAAGAAGCTGAAGGAGGAGTGGGAGGGAGTAAAGGATGGAGCAGAGATGGGTGTGGAGGAGGAATGGGGATGGTTCAAGGAGGGAGTCTTAAAGTGTGCAAGGATAGTGTGTGGAACAAGAAGGACAGGGGGAAATAGAAGAAAGGGTAGTGAATGGTGGGATGAGGAAACAAAGAAGGTTGTAGAAGAGAAGAAGCGAGCATTCACAGATTGGTTACAAAAGAGGACGGGGGAGTCATATGAGACGTACAAAGAAAAGAAAAGAGAAGTAAAGCAAAAGGTAAAG
Organism: Oratosquilla oratoria; assembly: GCF_046742065.1. Taxonomy (NCBI): domain Eukaryota; kingdom Metazoa; phylum Arthropoda; class Malacostraca; order Stomatopoda; family Squillidae; genus Oratosquilla; species Oratosquilla oratoria. The sequence continues at coordinate 77,647,175 of NC_134779.1, forward strand.
GAGGCAAAGAGGAGAGCAGATGTAAAATGGGGTAGGAGTATGACAGAAAATTTTGAAAGTAATAAAAAGATGTTTTGGAAAGAAATTAAGAGAGGAAGAGGAGGCGAATCAAGTAGGGAAGAAAAGGTAAAAGTTACAGATGGAGAGATGATAATGGAAGAGATGGCAGTAAGGGGAAGATGGGCAGAATATTTTAGGGAGTTGCTAAATGTGAAGGAGGATAGGGAAGGAAAGATAGCTGCAGTGGGAAATGCGAAGAAAATGAGAGTGATGAGTGAGGAGAATGGAGGAGAAATAAGGAAGGATGAGGTGAAGGCAGTTGTAAAGATGATGAAAGCAGGTAAGGCACCTGGTCTGGATGGATGCCATGCAGAATGTCTGAAAAAGGGAGGTTCAGTGATGGTGGACTGGTTGGTGAGGTTATTTAATGTTTGCTGGAGAGAGGGTTGTACCGGAGGACTGGAGAAGTGCCTGTATAGTTCCTCTTTACAAGGGAAAAGGGGACAAGTGTGAATGTAGTAGTTTCAGAGGGATTAGCCTGTTAAGTGTAGTAGGGAAGGCTTATGGGAGGATCTTAATTGAGAGGATTAGGAGAGGAATAGAAGGAGTAATTGGTGAGGAACAGTGTGGATTTAGGACAGGTAGAGGTTGTGTAGATCAGATCTTTGTGGTAAGACAGATATGTGAGAAAGCTATAGGAAAGGGGAAGGATGTTTTTTGGGCTTTTATGGATCTGGAAAAGGCTTATGATAGGGTAGACAGAAAGGCACTGTGGGAGGTTATGCAGATTTATGGGATAGGAGGAAAGCTTTTGGGAGCTGTCAAGAGTTTTTATGAGAGTAGTAGAGCTTGTGTCAGGATTAGAAATGGAGAGTGTGAGTGGTTTGAAGTAAAGGTGGGACTTCGTCAAGGATGCGTTATGTCGCCCTGGCTGTTCAACTTATACATGGATGGGGTGGTGCGAGAGGTGAATGCTAGGGTAGTGGGTCAGGGATTGGAGATGGTTAAAGAAAATGGAGAAAAGTGGGAGGTGAGCCAGCTGTTGTTTGCGGACGACACTGCGCTTGTGGCAGGGTCAGAGGAGGGATTGAGGAAGCTGGTGGCAGAGTTTGGGAGAGTATGTGATAGAAGAAAGCTAAAGATAAATGTGGGTAAAAGTAAGGTGATGAGATGTACAAGGGGTGAAAGTGGCAGTAGACTGGAAGTGAACATTGAGGGAGAGCGACTGGAGGAAGTGGATAGTTTTAGATACTTGGGTGCAAGTGTAGCAGGAAAATGTGGAGTGAAGGTGGAGGTAGAATGTAGATTGAGAGAAGCGAGTAAATGCCTTGGTGGATTAAAGAGTGTAATGAGGAATAGACATTTGGGAATGGATGCGAAGAGGAGACTGTATGAAGGAGTGATTGTGCCAACAGCACTGTATGGGGCAGAAACATGGAACATAAGAGAAGAAGAGAGAAGGAGTTTGAATGTGTTTGAGATGAGGTGTCTGAGAAGTATGGTGGGGGTTACTAGGCTGGATAG
>NC_134779.1:77656198-77681198 GCF_046742065.1 Oratosquilla oratoria
GAGATCAATACATACATCTCGCACTCGATATCGCTAACGCCAACGCTCTCTTACAAGAACACAAATGATTTGTATATGCTGCCACAAACTAGGACACCTCGAAAACACGTGTTACCACAGAAACCCTTAACAGCCAAACCGACACTGCGATCATAACGGTTCATATTTTTACACGAGTAATCATTGCCGTGTGTTGCTAACACGGAGGGAACACGGACCAGAATCCCCAGATTGCTCTCCTGCTAGACATTCACGTAGCACATCTCCTGCAAGGCATCCACGCAATACATCTCCTTTCTGACTACAGAATTTAAAGATTCTGTGCACACCAAGGGCAGTTACTCCATACCCGAATATTCACTCATCAACTCTACCGATACATACCCTGGATATCCCAGACATGTCTTCTCATTTCTTAACTTTCAATGCTACGTCTAGCAACACCAAAGTGATAATCTCTCTCGACACGGGTTCTCCAGTTAACATAATGTCAGTACACAGTATCCACAAATTCCGCACTGAAACTAAACATGTTTGGAAACACTTGGGGGAACGTAAGGTAAATTGTATCTACTTACCAGGGTTGAAAATGTGGAGTTTGGTTAACGAAACGATGATGCTGAGGGCGGTGATGTGGTGGGAGATGCAGATGATGGAGCTGTGAACAAAGAAATAGTATGAATATGTGTACCCAAACAATATGAGAAAGATTTCAATATGAAAGAGATTTGATATATGTGGAGGACTCGAAGTAGGAGTGCTACTTCTTGGAGTGTTGGCGGGTCGGAGAGTTGGATGGCGTAGGTGGAGCGTAACAGGTGAGTCGGGGAAAATGACGGTGTCCTTTGTTGTGGGGTTTTGTCCGAGAGCGCTGGAAGTTGGGCGCAGAGGCTGGGAAGGTCCTGGGTGTTGTGTTGGTCGCCGGCTGCTGGTTCGCTGTTACTGGACGAGTTGAGAGATTCTGTCCGACGATGGTGGTGCTAGGGGTTGAGACTAAACTGAGTGGGAACGTCCTGGAACGTAGCTAATGTTTGGTGATGTGGCAGGCGGGGGTTTTGTCCAGCCGCGTTGGAGTGTTCAGCGTGATGGCGAAGGGGATTTTGTTCGGCTGCGCTGGGTTGAGTCCACAGCGAAATGAATGGGCTTTGTCTCGTTACAGGAGTGAGGGCTTGTCTCGTAGTAGGCGCCGGGTTGATATATATTGTAGTTACTCTTCTCCGCCACTCTGGTATGTTGCTTGAATTGTTCTTTGGATCCCAGTGCTGTCCACCAGTAAAAAATGTTGCCGTGGCTGCCAGGAGAAATGCTGGTTTGATTTTTGACGGCTTACAGCATTTTTTTTTGTGTGTGTGTGTGTGTGTGTGTGTGTGTGTGTGTGTGTGTGTGTGTGTGTGTGTAGCGTAGTCGTTCTTCGAGGTGTAGAAGAAAGTACATGGGACAGATGCCGGTTGAGAAAAAGCGGCTGGATGTCTCTTACTTTTATTGATATAAATTTTCCAGGTTGTCTCATGCTACAGGCCTGATGCCTGGGTCTTATAAGGAGGAACTCGGATGAGTTGCCAACAAGGAAATACATACAATAATTTAGATTACATGGAGCCAGTTTGGCCTGACTAGAGTTGAGCTAAGGCTCAAATACTTTCTAATGAATACATAAATTTATTCCTAATTATATATATGTATATATATATATATATATATATATATATATATATATATATATACATATGTATATATATATATATATATATATATATAATCTATGTCCAAGTCGACATATAACCGTTGGAAAAGAAATAATGATCAATACTGCAGTCTGTGGTATCATATTTCGACCGTTGGAGTTGAAATGGCTGCGTGGGCTGGCTGGTAATCCGGGGCTAATTACTCTTTGACCCTACTTGACCTGAGAGATGAGGTCATGAGTGGAGTCAGTACCACCAAACTCTTCATCCATGTGCATCTGTATGTATAAATGCTAGCTGGTATGCATATGCATGCAACAATACTCTACATACTGTCTTCTTAGGACTAGCAAAAGGAGGTCTCAAACTAAAGCTTAAGAAGTGCTCCTTCCTTAAAAAAAAAAAAAAAAAAAAAAAAAGGAGCTTCTTAGGGCATGTCCTTAATTCACAAGGAATTTTAACCTCGCAAGACAAGGTCAAGGCAGTCTTTGATTTTCCACGCCTTATTTACAAATGATTACAAAGGCAGAGCATGCCGACAGGAGACCTTTTGGTCCATATCTAGGTCGGAGGTGATTTTTTTTAATAATGATAAATAAATGAATAAATGAATGAATAAATAAAAATTATAATAATGTAAATAATAAATGAAATACATAAATAAATGCATAGGTATAGTTGAATAAACAAACAGGTAAATAGTAAATAATAATAAGTTGACATATAACTAATAATAAATGAGGATCAAGCAAATAATAATAAACAGAGAAATTATAAAAAAAAAACAAATAAACAAATAATATGAAATAAATTATAGTCATTTCAGCTCGGCCAGCTATCTATCGCTGACTACACCAATGTACAAATTTTAGCAGAGTACATGGAACATTATACAAGAAAGGTAAGGTAAGTATATGAATAGCATTAGAAATAAGGCAGTACAATGAGGTAGACACAAATGGTTTACATGAAGACATAATATATATATATATATATATATATATATATATATATATATATATATATATATAATAAACACTAGGAGCGTGTGTTCACAAATGCGTAAGTAACCACTAGGAAAAGTAAACTAACGAAGCAGAGCGCTTTCGTATAATTACATCTTCAGTGCTGATACAAAGAAGGAATTATAAAATGAAGAAACAAGGTACAGAATATATGACATAGTGAAGAGGGCATTCGGAGAGGTAGGGGAAGAAGTACACGTGACGGACGTTTGAACCGTCCTGGTAACCAACAATTATGGGACAACTGCTCATAATTTATATTATAATTTAAATAATTTTTAAATTTCTTGAGAAATGCAACTATCTAATTTGTACAAACCTTGATGAAGATTAACATTTAACCCCTTACTAGATTTGATCAAACTGCATTCAATTAAATTTCTTTCTGTTATGTTGTTGTTGTATATGATGACTTTAGCGTTATCCCAGTCAACTGGGTGGTTAAAATGGTTCATGTGGTTGAATATACCGCTAGATTGGTTTCCCTCTCTAACGTATTTCTTGTGTTGATTGATTCGTGTTTTGAGTGTTTTAGCAGTCTGACCAACATAAAACTGATTACATGATTTACAAGGTATTTTGGACACACACCCTTTATCACTATTGACAGAATTATTTATGAGCAATTGTCTTACAGTGCTCTTATTGTTAAAAACTATATTGATGTTATATTTACGTAATATGTTTGGAATGTACGGTACAATTAGCAAGTTATTCATATTGAAAGTTTGAGTTGACCTAAGGTTATAAAATGTCCTTTTAGCACGATTGTAAGCTGTGTCAAGAACATGTGTGGGGTATTGTAGCTTAGTACAATGGTATAAAGGTTTAAATGTATTTTGTTACATCTGCGGAAACTACACTTTAAAAGATCAAAGGCGCAACATAACTATTTCTTTCAAGAAAACGTACCTTGTCTACTTTAAGGTACATCTTGGAGACCAGGACAAAAACTTGCTTCTCTCATAGTGTGCAAAAGGAAAGAATGCTAAGCTCAAGTTTGGAGTACAAATGGTTTGGAAGGAACCGAAAAAGCATTTTGAGCATTTTGATAACTGCTACCTCTGTCTTGTCAATGTGAAAGATTTTAATAATAATAAAAAAAAAACAAGCATCTCTTGAAAGATTCAGATATCCCTTCTGACATTCGACCAGTTGCACATTGTGATGAAATACCTGTACCAGTATTTGTTGGACTGCCTGAGATTGATGACGACGTCATCAGTCCAACAACTAATACGGATGAAGAATAACCGGATGATATTTTTCTGCCATCTGTTGAAGATTGTGATACGCTTTCTCTGTTCACTCAGGCTGAATTAAATGATCTAGTAAGAGATTTATATTTGCCAAATATGTTTGCTGAATTTTTAGCCTCCAGGTAAAAAAAAAAAGAATACTAGAACATGGCACTAGTGTTTCTTTTTATCATAACAGAGAAGCAGAACTGCAGAAGTATTTTAAGTCTGATGCTCAACTTGTGTATTGTAGTGATGTTGAAGGCCTTCTGGTTGCTATGGGGCTACACGCATATGATCCAAGTGAGTGAAGACATTCTATTGACAGTTCCAAAAGGAGCTTGAAATGTGTTTTGCTTCACATCGGAAACAAGTTTGGTTTTATTCCAGTAGGACACTCCGTAATCATGAAAGAAGAATATGCCAGCATTAAGACTGTTCTGAAGAGGTTGCAATATCATGTTATGAATGATTAATCTGTGTAGATTTGAAAATGGTGAAACTTTTCTGGGTCAGCAAGGAGGTTACACAAAATACCCTTGTTTTTGTGTTATTGGGACAGTGGGGTTACAGCAGACCACTGAGGCCCCAAGAAGAAGTTTGACGCATAGTGAGAAGAACATCATCAATAATCCTCTTGTTCAGAGAGACAAAATAGTCTTTCCTCCACTACACATAAAACTTGGTTTGATGAAACAATTTGTGAAGGTCCTTGATCACAATGGCGAATGCTTCTATCACATATGTTCAACCTTTTCAAGTCTGAGTGAAGAGAAGAAAAAGGCAAGAGTATTTGATGGACCTTAGATGAGAACACTACTCAGAGATGCCACCTTTGTCACACAAATGAATGAAGTAGAGGCTAGAACTTGGAATGCTTTTTCTGATGTAATAAAGAATTTCCTTGGAAATAGGAAAGCTGAAAGAGATTGTGGAGGAACTGCTTCTGAGTTTTCAATCACATGGATGTAAAATAAGTATCAAGTTGCACTATTTACACAGTCATTTGAGTAATTTTTCCGACGACCTGGGTGATGTCAGTGAAGAACAAAGTGAACGCTTTCATCAAGACATTATGGAAGAACGCTAATAAGGCAGATGAGACTGAAATATAATGGCCGACTACTGTTGGGGCTTAAAGAGGGATGTTCCAGATGTTGTGCACGTAAATATATAATATCTTATAACTTAAAAACCTGATTTGATGGACAAAAACTGATTGCATATTTGGATTTAGCACACTAGCATTAACTAGAATTCGGTCGAAAACTCAATGCCAGAAAAATTGTGTTTACCTGTGTAATATTTTCAAAAAAATCCAAAATACTCTGCATCTAACTAATGATTAAAAGGTCCATTTACATAATAAGTTCATCCAGAGGTTGTACCTTTGAAATTAGAGACATTGTTTACAGCCTTAACCACACCCCCACATCGAAGCCTCCCATAAGTTCTATGGACCCTACCGTATCATTGGACATGAGTCAAAGAACAAGTCAAAGCACTCAGGTTGCACGATCTTTCAGAGCCCGTCTCGCACAAAGATTATATCAAAGGAGTCCCTCGTGTCCTCGACATAGAGACTGTCCTTTCACAAACTCACACCACTCCTGCAATAGAGGACCATCACTAATCCTCTCCCCAAAAACCTTTAGTTCCCCTCCCCCGCTATAATACTCGAAATCGAGCGACAACTTCATAAGCGCATATTTTGCCTATATGAACGGAAATAATATGTATTTCCGCATGCACAATTGAGTCAATTTAACTTTAATCATGAGTATTTCCTAATGCCACCATTGTTCCAACATTATATGTATGTATCTTCTTATCATCCATGAGCATCAATCTCACTGTGTACAGCGAGTGGTAGCTGAGCCGAGCATCTATTGCAAGATAATTGAAAGCAAGAGTCAATTCTTTAGATGTCTAGGGTGTATACGCGCGCACGCACGCATGTACCTTAAAAAGGAACTCATAGGAACTCCAACGTCTCTAACCAACTCTTAGGGGACCCACCATTGTGCCGGGACCTGTCTCGGATTTTCCAACGACTCCGGACCTGAACAATGATCAGCGGAGCCAGCGTTTCAGGAAAACACCCAACACCTGCGACAACAATAGATGCGTCTCCTGCTATCATTGCCAAACTTTCCAAATCAACTGCTTCACCGTTTTATTTCTTACCACATATTTTTGTTGAATGTCTAAATCCTTTGTAAATATTAATGTAGATATATTCCATGCATGGATACTGAGAGCCGAGACTCAGTCCATGCATTGTACATATTAGATTAAGGAACGCGATGACGTAGGGGAGCAAATTGTACAAAAGAGTTCGGATGACCGCGAGCGACCAGATATTCGTGATGGGGAAATGTTAATGAGGCAATGAATGTCAATGAAGGACCAAATATCAATATAGAGCAAGGTGTCAATAAAGAACAAATTTATAATGTAAGGCATGATATTGAAACTCAAAACGTGTCAAAAAGAAATCATCACGAGTTTCTTAAAACCATGTATTTTTATACTCTTAGTATTACGAACAAATTCCAGGAAATACAGATGTATGTCAAAAGCGAAAATCTCGATATGATAAGAATAACCAAGACATGGTTAAATGGTGGAGAGTTTGAAGCTGAATTTAATATTGCAGAATTTAAACACTTTCATTAGGATAGGAACCACAAGAAAGGTGGGGGTGTTCTGTTGTACGTTAAAAGCAATGTCCATGCCTGTGCTTTAGAGAAAGTAAAATAGGATGCATATGATAGTTTGTGGGTAGAATTACCCAAACAAATGGAGAAAAAATGAATGAAGGCGTAATGTATAGGCCAAAGACATTATCATTAGTAGACGACAAACTGTTATTTCAAGAACTGTCTAGTTTCTGCAACCGGAACTTATCATCAATGGGAGATTTCAATTTTACTGACATTGATTGGATGACCCTATAACATGGCCATATAGGTAGTTGCTTGATAGATTTTCTCGATGCCAATTACTTAGTTCAGCACGTAAAAGAGCCCACAAGACGTGGAAACTTACTCGACCTATTTATCACTAACCGCGAAAGCAACCTATGTAGAAGTCGGTGAAACTGTTGCAAATAGCATTCACAACTTAGATTCAAATTACCAGTTCTTTTAGAATAGATACTTGTGTATTTAAAGTACCCGTTTCAGTAAAGTTTAGTTTATAGGACTACGTCAGGAGCTTCAGCTTACCGATAGGGAGGCAAAATCAAGCGAAAGACCTGTAGTTCAGATGTGGGAAATATTTCAAAATACGCTTACTAAGATGATTTAACTTACATCCCTTTTAAGGACAGATGTCCCCCAAATCAGCCTCGCCGAAAATGGCTTGACAAAGAAACTGAAAAAAAGTATTACTAGAAATAGACAGGCTTATAAGAAATACAAGTGCTTGGGTGAACCTAATGACTATCAAAGTTATGTATTAATACAGAGAGATTTAAAAAAGACATCAACAAAATAACGAAAATAGCAATATGAAATGAATATCGCTGATAAATCCAAAGAGAATCCTACAGAATTCTGTAGTTATGTTAGAGATGAAACGTTGTTAGGAATCACATTGGTCCTCTATTATCTGCTTACGGTCAACTTGAATATTCAAATCAAGGAATATGTGATATTCTAAACAACTATTTTAATTCAGTACTCGTAAACGAAACACTTCAAAGTGAAGTCCAAACTGAAACCTGTGAAAAGTCTAGGGTGAACTTACTCACTACGGTAAATATAACAAAAGAAAAAATTAAAAGATGTACAGAGAAACTATAAGTTAATAAAACACCAGGGCCTGATGGTTGGTATCCAAGAAACTTAAAGGAAATGAAAAATGAGATTGGAGTTCCATTAGAAATATATATATATATATATATATATATATATATATATATATATATATAAAGACATATATATTTATATATATATATATATTTATATATATATGTATATGTATATATATGTATATGTATCTATATATGTATATATGTATATATATAGATATATATACATGTATATATATATATGTATATATATATATATATATATATATACATATATATACATATACATATATATATATATATACAGTATATATATATATATATATATATATATATATATATAGAGAGAGAGAGAGAGAGAGAGAGAAAGAGAGAGAGAGATTTTATCAGTCCTTATTCTAGTACTTCTCCATAGATGAATCGAATCATCTGATGGCCATCTGATACAAGGTACACGATGCTCCCTGTCGCCTGGAGAGGGTCATAGGGAACTTGGAAACAAAATAAATTAATCTTTCTTTTTTTTTATATCCACTGGAAAGTTTGGACCCCGTAAATCTAAATTTTCTTTTCTGTCCTTGATAAGAAATGCGAAGTAATGAATTACCCCAATCGGGTGGAAGATAAAAAGAGACCTTTTCTGAATCGTGCCCTGCCGCTCTGACTGATAATCGGTTGTCCCATTTACAGTATGGATATAACATAGTATTTACTGACAATAGTGATGTTGTTTATACTGGCAACAATGAACTCGTTTGTGTTTTTTAGTATGAACCAAGAATTCTCCAGATAATTTTCTCAAGTATTTAGTATTGAAGTGACGTGGTCAATATCAATGAAACTGTTAAGGTATTTTCAATATCTAATCATTATGTTAGATCAAAAGAATAGTTAAAAGGCAAGAGGTGATTTATATACTAAAAATCCGACAAGGGTGATATATATATATATATATGTATACATATATATATATATATATATATATATATATATATATATATACACATATATATATGTATATATACATATATATATATATATATATATATATATACATATACATATATATGTATATACATATATATACACACATATATATATATATATATATATACATATATATCTCTATATATATATATACATAGAGAGAGAGAGAGAGAGAGAGAGAGAGAGAGAGAGAGAGAGAGAGAGAGAGAGAGAGAGAGAGAGATTTTATATGGCAAACGAATGATGAGTAATCCAAACCATCTCTTGCATAATAACTATGTTTTACTTCGGACTGGTTGGGGGTTTGCTCTACCCCTACAACCAAATGACAGATATGAAATGTCTCTTGCAACCCAAAAGCATGAAATTATACAATGATTTTGGAATAGAAACTACCTATTATCTGAATTTATCTGAGTTTCTGATATTTTATTATACCCACAGTAAGTAGGAGTGTGTACTTCTTTCGGCCACTTGGTATGTATGCCATTTCATGAGAGACCATTAGCTACGAAGACCTTCAGATTGAAATTTCGTGAAAGTATGATTTTTTATAATAGACTTGATCTTATACTGCGTGCGAGTCCCTGAATTCGTTCAAGACCGGTGTCATTTCTCAGTTGAATAACATCATCTAAAATGGAGTAGAACAGTATGTCTTAAGGGTATATCATTCATCTCCGCGTCAATCCTCCCTCCCCCGTCTCTCGGTAGCAAAGATGTTATACCGCAAGGGTTGGGAATCTCTCTATGTGTAGGTGCCAAAATTAGTCAAATCTTTGACACCAAATTTTCTCGCGTGTTAAGGAGTAAAATTGTAGGCCTACATACGAGTATGGGCCCCACTCCATTCACCTTCTAAGGTCCTAATCCCAGCGCAGCATGCGGTTACCAATTGCCACACAAAATAATTTTGAGATTCATTAGTCATCTATTCTAGGTGAGCTTTGGGTTTCAAGTACCGGAAAAAGGTCGTTAGTGTGCAACCAGGTTTTGCACGCGTGTCAAGGGTTGTTCATCCCTTTTATAGCTTATCGATCTCTTTTGACCCCTTCCGCACGGGGTGGTGACGACACTGTTCCTTCTGTCTGCTGCCGCAGGACGATTTCCGTGGCATCTCTTCGGCTACAAAAAGGTCAACAGCAAGACACAGTTATTAATAAGAAGGTAGATAAACAAACAAATAAAATGCAGGCCACCATGAAATAATAGTAATAACTACAAAGATTCTAATTTTATTACTAACATCGCGCCCGTGAGATATCACAACTATGCAAATATATTTTCCGTTGTCAAATGAATGATGTCTTATTATGTACAATAGTCACCTTAAAATTACGATTTTTTTAAACTAATTTTTTTAATACAACAGTAGCGAGAAATGCATTTACATAACTCTAGTTCATTTTTGGCTGTCCGAAGTGATATTAGTAAGTTTCAAAATGATATGTATTTTGTCGATATAACTCTACTCTATATTATTTTATTCTATTTTGTTTATTCTACTTAATTTTATTTCATCTTATTGTCTTCTTTATTTTATTTTGTTTTCCTTTGTTTAATTTTGTACCTTTTATTTTTTCTGGGTGAACAGCAGTGATAGATACATCGGTTCTCACATTTTGATATATCTGAAATATTAATTGATGCATCTCTCGGCCATGTGGGGGAAGGGATTGTATTGGGAGCGGCAGGACTCTCTTGTTTAAAACTCATTAATCTTTCGGGATCGACAAAAAAAAAGAAAAAAAAAAAAAAGATAAATAAAAAGAACTCCAATTATAATGACTCCCGCGCATTTGTGTCTCCATCCATCTTCTCACAACGAAGTAACAACAAGCAAACAGTTAAGACTGTATATTAATCTTATTCATCTAACACACACACACACACACATACACACACACACACACACACACACACACACACACACACACACACACACACACACACACACACACACACACACACACACACACACACACACACACACACACACACACACACACACACACACACACACACACACACACACACATGTATATGTATATGTATATATGGATGTGTATATGTATATGTATATATATATATATATATATATATATATATGTATATGCATCTTTATATATATATATACATATATGTATATATATATATATATATATATATATGTGTATATGTGTGTGTGTGTGTGTGTGTGTGTGTGTGTGTGTATATAAGAACATAAACATATGAACATAAGAATAAAGGAGACTGCAAGAGACCATAAGGTCTACACTAGGCAGCTCCGTATCCATCACTACCTGTCGTCCCCATCCATAAAGTTGTCTAATCGTTTTTTAAAACAACTGATAGTTTCAGCGCTTACTACATGGTTACTAAGTTTATTCCATTCATCGACCACCCTATTAGTAAACCAATTCTTGCCTATTTCCTTCTTAAATCTAAATTTGTCCAGTTTATACCCATTACTGCGAGTCCTGCCCTGTTGTTTTATTATGATGACCTTGTTTGCATCTCCCTTATTATAGCCTTTGATCCACTTCGACACTTCTATTAGATCACCCCGCACTCTGCGTCTTTCCAGAGAGTGTAAGTTTAGATGCCTAAGCCTCTCTTTGTAAGGCAGATTTCCGAGTCCATGTATCATTTTGGTCATTCTTCTCTGTACTGACTCCAGTGAATTTATGTCCATTCTGTGGGACGGAGACCAAAACTGTACCGCATAGTCAAGGATGGTTCTAACTATCGCTAGATAGAGTTTAATAATTACCTCTGCACTTCTATTCATTTCCGTCCTAGCAATGAAACCTAATGCCCTGTTAGCTTTATTTCTGGCGCTAATGCACTGCTTCCTGGTTTTAAGGTCCGGACTCACCAGAACTCCCTAGTCCCTCTCGCACTCAGATTTTTCTAAAAACGTGTTATCTAAGATGTATCTATTTTTGGGGTTGTGTAGCCCTACGTTTAACACGCTACACTTAGAGATATTGAAGTTCATTTGCCATTTCTCCGACCATGTTAACAATTTATTAAGATCATCGTGCAGAATCTCTGCGTCGTCTCCTGACCTAATTAGGCGTCCTATTTTAGTGTCGTCCGCAAACTTACTAACATCACTATTTATCCCATCGTCTAAGTCATTTATGTACAAAATGAATAACAAGGGACCCAAAACCGAGCCCTGGGGGACCCCGCTAGTAACATTGCCCCACCTAGATTTTATTCCATTTATGATGACCCGCTGTTTTCTGTTACTAATCCAAGCTCTAATCCATTTTAACCCTTTTCTTCCTATGCCATGGGCTTTGATTTTATTTAGCAATCTCTGGTGAGGCACCTTGTCGAATGCTTTGCTAAAGTCAAGGTAAATAACATCGTAATTTTCATTGTTATCTGACGCCTTATATACTTTTGTGTAAAAGGATAGAAGATTAGTCACACATGACTTACCCTTGGAGAAACCATGCTGTGAATCACGAATTAAATTATGCCCTTCGATGTGTTCTCTGAGTCTATTTACTATTATTGATTCAAGCATTTTTCCTATAACCGATGTCAAACTGGGCCTGTAGTTGCGTATGGACGATCTATCTCCCTTCTTAAAAACAGGAACAACGTTTGTCTGCCTCCAAGCAGTTGGCACAAAACCAGTGTCTACCGATTTATTGAATATTTCAGTTAACTGGTCGCAGATTTCAAATTTACACTCCTTAAGCATTCTTGGACAAATTTCGTCTGGACCCGGAGATTTTGTAGCTTTAAGTCTTTCAATCTGCTTGACTACTTCTTCTTTACTAGTGCTGATATTAGATAGACTACTTTCTTCATCCCCTCTGTAAATCGGATCGCAGTCAGGTATTTTACCTCTCATTAGTAAACATCGATAGAAAATAACTGTTAAACTCCTCACTCATTTTTTCCTCCGATTCTATCATGACATTTTCATCGTTTTTAATTGGTCCTATTCTTTCTCTATTTTTTGTTCTATAGAGATGAAAGAAACCCTTTGAGTTGGATTTCACTTGACTGGCCACCTTGATTTCCTAATTACGTTTCGCTGTACGTGTATTCCTTTTAATCAGCTTTGCCATTTCGTTATATCTTGATCTAAGGTGTGATTCCCCGTTCTTTATTTTTACGTAAAGTCCTCTTTTCATTCCGATCTCATGTTTCAATCTGTCCGTCATCCATTTGGGAGTATTACTATTTTTTTGTATTGATTTTAGGGGGATAAATGTGTTTTGTGCATTAATAATTACATCAGTTAGATTGCTATATAATTCTTCTAAATCGCTGACCTGACTGTTGGGCCCTCACCCCCAAATGACCTGACCTAAGGTATGCATATTACCCTCCGTGACCCGGCTCTTGGTACCGACCTGACTCTCAGCCCCGCTACGAGAAACGACAATGTCTGAAACGTCCGCATGACATTTCGTATTCAATATCAAATAGGTTTTTATATTGTCAAAATTTGCTTTCTTGAAGTCTGGTACTTTAACGTTATTCGTACTTTTTAATTTTTCCCAAATAACATTAAATCTTATTTCTTGATGATCGCTAGAGCCTAGACTATCTCCCACTATTACGCTGCTAATTTGGTGCTCATTATCTGTTAAAATTAAGTCCAGGATATTTTGTCCCCTCGTAGGATCGGTAAACACTTATTTTAGGAAATTATCCTGTACCACATCTAGGAATTTCTTCGCTTCATGATCTCCTATTAAAGTTTCCCAGTTAATGTTTCTATAATTAAAATCTCCCATGATCACAACGTTTTTGTACTGGGACGCTCTGTGAATTTCATGAATCAGGGGATCAGTCTGCTCAATGCTGAGGTTAGGAGGTCTATACAAGACGCCAATAATAACTTTCTTATTCTTGCCTATAATCTCTACCCAAATAGATTCCGTACAGTCCTCTTCCTTAATCGAATTGTTGATAATACAGTTCAATGTATTTTTAACGAAAAGTGCTACATCTCCCCCATTCCTGCCAACCCTATCCTTATGAAAAAACTTATATCCTTCTATTTCGATTTCCGGAAGGAAATGTTTATCAGTCATGTTGATCCAGGATTCAGTAATAGCTATAATATCGAAATTTTCTACGCATGCTTTACCTCGCAGCAAATAAATTTTGTTAATTATGCTCCTGCTATTTGTATAGTAAACCTTAAGTTTATCTTCCCTCCACCTGCTTTGGTGATACTTTTCACAGTCCCTCTCTAAGTTGCTTCTATTGCCTAAACTATATTCCGATACTTCCCCCCCACCCCTACTCCCACGTAATCTACCCGAAAAAACCCTGTAGGATGCCTACTTCTCGCTCAAGGGATTCAGCAAGGAGCCAAAATCCTCTGGGAGACAAGTGCACCCCGTCCCTTTTGTATAGGTGATTCTTACCATAAAAGCTGTCCCAGTTGTCGACAAATGCCCATCCATTGGCCTTACAATGTTTTGCCAGCCTGCAATTCATTGCAATAGCCCTGGAAGAATACCACATGCCTCCAACTCTACGCCTCGGAAGGATTCCACATACAACAGGAACACTTCTCTTATTTCTAATCTTGTCTAGCGCATCCCGATACCGCGCAAATAATTCCTCACTCCCTAACTTACCTATATCATTTCCCCCGGCACTTAAGCAAACTACTGGGTCCTTACCTTCCCCTACTAGACACTCTTCAATCCTATCTCTAACATCTCCTATGCCCGCGCCGGGGAAACACACCTGCGTCCTATGTTTCCTATCTTTATCGCAGAAAGCCCTGTCTAAGTACCTCACTTGACTGTCTCCTACTACCAAAATCTTACCTGTGGGCAGGGATCCAGCGTCTGCCCTTCCCTTCTTCTCTTGGATTTCATTAGTTTCTTCTTCCTGCAGATTTGCTAGTAATTGAAACGAGTTCTTGCATTTCAGCGGGGCTGGTGAGGACTTTTTTCCACTTTTCCGCATCTTATTTTTCACCGTATTCCATCCATGCTCATCACTAATTTTGTCTTCCGTATTTTGGGCCTTCGAGCGGAGAACTCGATTCTCCTCTTTAAGGCACTTAACAGCATCCTCCAAGGCTTCAATTCTACTAAGTAGAGATTGTACCTCTTCGGCGCTAAACACGGTAACACAATCACTCGCCATTTTCACTAACTGAAGCAGCTACCCGGTTGACCTGACCTGAGTGGCGACTATATATATATATATACATATATATATATATACATATATATATGTATTATATATATGTATATATATATACATACATATACATATATGTATGTATGTATGTATATATATATATATATATGTATATACATATATGTATTTATATATATACATACATACATATGTATATATATGTATATATATATACATATGAATATATATATAAATATATATATATATACATATATATATATATATATATATATATATATATATATATATATATATATATATATATATATATATTGCTGGTAACCACTAAGGAAATCGGAAGAAAACAGTAAATCCCGAGCAGTTTAATTCCCATCTTCAGGGGAATACAGAAAAAAATTGTGTTACAAAGTGGTTTAAAAATAACAAGATTATACACTAGGAAAGGAACTGGCATAATACGAAATGTCACAAGATTAAACACTAGGAAATGAACTGGCATAGTACAAGATGACACAAGATTATACACTAGGAAAGGAAATGGCAAAGTACAAAAAGTCACAAATGAAAAAGAATAGGTCTTAGTACACAAAAGTAGTATTATAAAAAGTTCTGAAGGTTCTAATCTTAATATCAGTAATGGCATTTCTAAATTAGATAAATTTATCATTAACAAAATTTGTTATCAGGTTGTATGTGACCAAAATTGATTTGGTGAGTTGTGCTGTTCTCTAGATTTCTTTTTCATTGATGATTTTGTGTACTAGGAATTATTCTTTTTCATTTGTGACTTTTTGTACTTTGCCAGTTCCTTTCCTAATGTATAATCTTGTGTCATCTTGTACTATGCCAGTTCCTTTCCTAGTGTATAATCTTATTATTTTTAAACCACTTTGTAACACAATTTTTTTTCTGTATTCCCCTGAAGATGTGAATTAAACTGCTTGGGAATTACTGTTTTCTTCCGATTTCCTTAAAGGAGCGGTGATAACTTGAGGGGACGGAAGTTTTAAAATGGTTGGCCCTAGCCTTACTGAGGGCTTGGTCCAGAAACCAAGGTGGATATGCCAACTTCTTAAGTTGACATTTGATCACCTCGATTTCATGGTCCAGAAATTGAGGACTGGAGATCCTGAAAGCCCTCAAGATAAGACCAGAGGCAACACTTTTCTTAACATTGTCAGGGTGATTACTAAAAAAGTGAAGGTAACTCCCTGAGTGGGTGGGATTTCGGTACACTGTAAAATATAAGTTATCATCAATTCTTCTTATCAAAATGTCCAAGAAAGGAATTTCGTGTCCTTCCTCCCATTCAATTTTGAATTTAAGATTCGGGGTCAATTGGTTCAATTCATCATGGAACACTTCAAATGGGCCCCAACTGTCATCCCATGCCGAAAATATATCGTCTACGTACCTTAGCCAAATCATTTTGGGCGGTTTGATGGTGGGCAAAAGGGTACACTCAAAATACTCCATGTATAAATTGGCCAATACAGAAGACAAATTAGAACCCATACTGCAACCGAATTTTTGACGGAAGAATTGGTCTTGAAAGGAAAAGACATTTGAAGAAACACAAAGGCGAACTAAAGCAATAATTTTGTTGACGGGGAGGGGGAAAATGTCTTGAAACTGTTGCAGTTTGGTTTCCAAAAAAGTAAGTACGTCTTCAACATCAGTATTCGTGAATTACGAGCAAACATCAAGACTGAGGAGCCTTAAACCCTGTACTTTCATATTTTTTATCTTTGAAATAAAATCACATGAGTTAGTGATATGGGAGCTAGAAAAATTCCCAACGTATGGGGACAATAAATCCGCCAGCCATTTAGCAAGTTTGCTAGTGCAGAGCCGCGGTTGGATATGATGGGCCTAAGGGGAATGTCTGTTTTGTGAACTTTAGGGAGACCATAAAAATATGGGAGCTTAGGGTTGTTGACTTTCAAATCAGTAATACATTTATCAACTGTGATGCTACGGACTTGGCTGTTGAACTCAGTGGCTGCGTTCTTGAGGGGATTTTTGTTAAGTCTTTCATATGTGGCCGAATTATCAAGCAACCCATGGGCTTTCTTAACATATACAGACTGTATCTTCGCTAACTTTTATATGGGACATATTGAAGAAGCACCATCCGAAGCCAGAAATCTACGCAAGATACGTGGACGATATTTTCATCAGTGTCAACACAGAAGAAGTAGTCGTGAACTTAATTTCCAAGTTCAAAACAAATTCCTGCCTCAATTTCACCCACGAGATAGAACAACACAGCAAGCTCCCTTTCCTCGATATTTTGGTCCGTCGTGAAGCCACTTCATTTTCAACAGAAGTTTACACCAAATCCATCAATCTCGGAATCTCCCTTAATGGTGCAAGTGAGTGTCCTGAGCGGTATCGACGCAGTGTCACCAACGCCTTCGTCAAAAGAGCCATCACCCACTGCTCAACATGGACCTCCACGAACGCAGAGCTTAAGAGAATCACCCAGCTTCTCAGCAGCAACAACTATCCCGTGCAAGAAATAAATAGCGTTATACGGCATCAACTGGACACCTTTATGCACCAACAAGAACAACAACCAGTTACACAAAACATAAAACTCTTCTATAGTGGTACTATGTCTTCAGCCTACAAGGATGACGAGAAAGCCCTCAAAAATATAATTTATAAGAACGTCACACCCACCGACCCGGCTTCAAAAATCGACCTCGTCATTTACTATAAGACAAGAAGGACATCCAACTTAGTCGTAAAGAACAGCTGCCTCCCTAAGACAAGTGAAATGCAAGAGGTGAACGTCGTGTACCAACACACATGTTCCAGTGGTGACTGCAGTCGCCTAAATTCTCGGTACATCGGCGTCACCACTACAACACTGTCAAAGAGGATTTCAGCACATCTGTAGGATGGCGCCATAAGTAGACACTACCTGTACGAGCATGGACTCGCACTTAAGAGGCACTATATGGAAGGCACCACCACAATCATTGAAAGAAATAACGACACCAGAAGACTAAAGACTAAGCAGTGTTAATTTATAATCAAAAACTCGCTATCAATATCCAGTAGCAGCCTGAAACGTCGTTACCAGCCAGAAGACAGAGAATGCATCCCGCGCGCTGATTGGCGGGCGGACGTTTCAGCTCTCCGCTCTCCGCCGATATATACCATCATACGACAAAACCGAGTCTTTCTTTGTCAACAATTTGACCGGTCAACACCTCCTGAAGATGGCCAGTTAAGAACGAAAGACGTCTGGAGGAAAATATCATGGACTTTAGTACTCTACTCAGAAATCCACATCCAGACGACCGCACATTGGTGCGTAACATAAAAAAGAAGTTCTATAAACAGAATAATGCTATCACAAATGTTGTCTTTAACAACGCATACACTATAAATGGCCTACTTCCAATATATATATATATATATATATATATATATATATATATATATGTATATATGTATGTATATATATGTATATATATATGTATATATATATATATGTAATAATAGTAATAATCAACGGTTTATTGGGTATAGCAGCATTTCTGCTGAAAATATACATCCTACAAGATTATGACAATATAAAACTATGACAGTGAGAAGACGTTGTTACAAGCATTCAAAAACAAGACAAAAACAGCAGGCTAAGTAATAAGTGTCTAGTACAACAATGTTAATTCTAGTTGTTGATTAAGTCTACAAATGTCGGTATAGGGTTCTTCTTATACCCGTCTGATTGGCTTGATGGAATTATGGTGCTGCACCTGCCGCCGTGGGCGAGGTACCTGAGGAGGTAGTAGGTTCCGGTGCCGAGGATGTTTGACCAGGGTGACCGCAAACGACCTTAGACTCTGAAGATAGCGGTTAGCAAGGGTGGGTAGTCCTAGTGTGGTCAGAGCGTGCTGGTAGGTGGTGTAATCTTTGCAAAGGATTGTGCGACAGGCTCTTTTCTACACTTTCTCCAGCTGACACTGCTACGTCATAGTGAGTGAGGAGGCCCAAGAGGGGGATGCGTACATCAACTTGGGTAAAATGAAGGAAGTGTAGATGGTCTTGAGATCTTCAGCCTGTGCCCCTAATGAACTCAGTCGACGCAGCATATACAGCTTGTAGGAGGCTGCCCTGACGGTGTTGGCGGTGTTCTCCTTCCAGGTCAACTTGTTGTCGATGGTAATCCCCAGCAGCTTAGTAGACTGGACCACTTGTAGGGGTTGGCCATCAATTGTCAGCAGGGGAGGGGGGGATAACGTCGTTGGAGGTGTGGAAATGCATCACCACAGTTATCTTGTGGTTGTTGGAGACTTTCTTGGGCACTGTCCATGTGTGTAGTTTGTCCAGCGTGTCCTGCAGTGGGTCGTAGTTCAGATCAGTGTTGGACACAGGGATCCCTACCGTGGAGTCCCCAACATATTTCCACCTGTGCAGTGTATCTCCCAGGGCATCGTTGATGTGTGTGTGTGTTAGTGTGTGTGTGTGTGTGTGTGTGTGTGTGTGTGTGTGTGTGTGTGTGTGTGTGTGTGTGTGTGTGTGTGCGTATATATATATATATATAGATATATATATATATGTGTGTGTGTGTGTGTGTGTGTGTATGTGTGTGTGTGTGTATATATAGTTACGACTGTAGACCCGTCGTAGTCAAGAACTAAAACATTTGCGTATATACGTAAATATAGATTATGTGCACGTGTGTGCGTATGTAGACATTTGGTAAGTTGCGAGGTATGCCGACTTTCCCACGGTATTAGCACGAAGTTCGCACATTCGAGCAACTGTCAACGCGACGTACGAAAACTGTGAAATTAATTATTGCCACCTTTATATACGTATTTATTTCTTCTTTCGCTTGTCTACGTTTTACATTCATTGCATAAGAATTGATGTATGTGTATTATCTTATGGACCTATCTTGTCAATCTTAGTAACTGATTTACGTAATATTTGGGAAATTGCATATTTTTCTTGAGTTCGGAAGCCGCAAGCATTAGTGTGAGAACGAGAGTTGCACCTGTCCGCGTGCGCTCTGGCTATAGATTGCTAGGGAGAGTAAGTTTTGGCAACAGCGTTCCAGCTTCCATTTACGTATGTATTAATGTATAGATTTTCATATAAAACTATTAAGTTTCTTCTTGTATCTAAGATTGACAAGGTAACTTTATTATATATTATTTTGTATGCCCATTTTTGTAAAGAATATGTCCGTGGATATATTCTAAACCCTTGTTGTTCATTGCATCTGGCGACATTTGGCAGCCCTTCATTGTCTAGCCGGGAAGTGTATATATATTGGTGTTTGCAACGGAAAATTTGTCTCTGTTCATACAGAGTCCCTTGCTAACTCCTCTCATACTTTGTCTAGCCTTATGCTTGTACTTTTTCACTTTGCTGGACTTAGAATTTTAGTCGTAGAATTTCTCGACTTTATAAACTTTACGTAGGGCTTAGTTTCCCATTCAAATTGTCGATATTTCTCGACCTTGCTACGTATTGTCTTTGTGAAGACTATTTTCTATTGAATATCGACATTTTATCAAGTATTTATATATTTACATATGTCCTGGCGAATTTAGCCGTTTATGTCCTAAAGGACTCATTGTCTGGTACTTATATATTTTGCTTTGACATTTCTTTTGATATTGTGAACATTACTGTGTATCGGAACTTGTAATTTATGCTCGCTTGGCGACCTCTATCTTTCCATCTTGATTGTTTTAGTTTCTGTTTGAAGAAAATAATTAATGTTTTATTAGAACTCAAGAGTTTTTTTAACCTAGCTCTTCCCCTAGTCGTCACAATATATATATATATATATATATATATATAAATGTATATGTATATATATATATACAAAATAACCACAGGAGAATAGAAACTTGTTGACAGTAAGTACTTTCGTATATTACATCTTCAGACTAAATGACAGAGATACAGAGTTGTATTTAAATGTAAGTATCAGGTGGCAACCATAGGGGGGGAAGGGGGGAGACAATACAATGTGAGGAGGGGGAATGATTTTACCTCTATCGACCTGACCAACACACAAGGCTCAATCTGGCGGAAAGATCTTGGTGACCATTTGGGTTACCAATTTATCACATTTAAAATGACCATAGCCTAAGTTTGCATTTTTATCAAACGTGCCTGATATTAAGCAGGATTCTATTATATTTCTTTCTTGTAGGCTTTTTCCTTTGGCTAGTATTGTTGCCTTAGACCAATCAATATGATGGTTATATAATGCTTTATGTTGAAATAACGCATTATTTTCCTGGGCAGATCTCATACTATATTTATGTTGGGAAACCCTTGTTTCCAAGTTTTTCCCAGTTTATCCAATATGAAATTTGTTACAATCTTGGCAAGGAATTTTATAGACCACACCGTTGTTGTTAGGAGGGCTGTTCTTAATTAAAGTTTTCTTAATGGTGTGGTCATATTTAAAAGCTACTTTGATATCCAATTTTTTGAGTAGGCTGATAATACTAAGAAATTTTTTATGAAAAGAAAGAACAAGTTTATTAAGTTGTTTATGGTTTCCTTGTTCTTGATTGCAACTTTTGTAAAAGCGTTTTTTGGCAGTATTATGGCATAGATTAAGAATATGAGTGGGATATTCTAACTTTTCCCAAATACTCCGGATAGTTCTAATTTCGTCATCAATAAATTCAGGATCTGAAATCCTGTAAGCTCTCAATTACATGGAAATAAAAACTGATCTTTTTACATTGATGTGGTGATTGGAATAAAAATGAACATAGGAAAGAATATTGGTAGGTTTTATTTAGACTTTTGTTTTCAGAGTACCATTATCTCTAATTATTTCAACATCTAAAAAGGGCAAACTGTTTTTTTTTCTATCTCAAGAGCGAAGTTAATGGAGGGTACCAGTGGATTTAGATTAATAAGGAAATCATCAATAGATAGGTTACTAGGCCAGAAACACAAAACATTGACTATATATCTGAATCAAATAACTTTTTCATCTTTAATAGTTGGTAATAAATATTTTTCAAAATATCCTATGTAGAAGTTAGCTAAAACCGGTGAAAGAGGATTTCCCATAGCCATCCCGAAGGTCTGTGTATAATACCTCACCTCAAAGACAAAAGAAGAAGAATTTACACACAGACTTATTAATTTTATATTTTTTTTTATAAGGGATACCATCAATACTGTTACCTAGAATATTTGGGAGAAAGGTTAAAACATCTTTAATTGGTAATCATAATTGTAAGGAATCACATCACCGTGATCCAAAAATGCAAAATAACCACAGGAGAAGGGAAACTTGTAGACAGTAAGTACTTTCGTATATTACATCTTCAGACTAAATGACAGAGATACAGAGTTGTGTTTAAATGTAAGTATCAGGTGGCAACCATAGGGGGGAAGGGGGGAGACAATACAATGTAAGGAGGGGGAGTGACCTTAACTTTATCGACCTGACCAACACATAAGGCTCAATCTGGCGGAAAGATCTTGGTGACTATTTGGGTTACCAATTTATCACATTTAAAATGATCATAGCCTAAGTTTGCATTTCTATCAAACGTGCCTGATATTATGCAGGATTCTGTTATATTTCTTTCTTGTAGGCTTTTTACTTTGGCTAAAATTGTTGCCTTAGACCAATCAACATGATGGTTGTATAATGCTTTATGTTGAAATAACGCATTATTTTCCTGGGCAGATCTCATACTATATGTTGGAAAATCCTTGTTTCCAAGTTTGGTTATTATGGACAAAAGTGATTATGATAACAAAGTAATTGATCATTTACAAGATTAAAACACTTATTCTGAACTTAACAAAGATCCTAGTGACACAGTTAATGAGAATTTTCATAAAGAATTAAGAACTTTACTTAAAGGCAGAGAAGATTTGATTAAATATTTCTCTACACAAAATCCTTCAACACCTTATTTGTATGGGCTTATTAAAACTCACAAGCCAAATCATCCCATAAGGCCCATCATCAGTTCTGTAGTCTCTGTAAGCTATAAGCTTTCTAAGTGGCTTGTGACAAAGCTTTCTTCATTTGTAGGCACTATTTCTAACTCATTTATTCAAAATAGTGAAGAATTGATTCAAAAGGTTAAATCTCTTAACATTGATTATCCTTACAATTTAGTTAGTTTCGATGTTACTAGGCTATTTACACATGTCCCAATTAAAGATGTTTTAACCTTTCTCCCAAATATTCCAGGTAACAGTATTGATGGTATCCCTTATAAAAAAAATATAAAATTAATAAGTCTGTGTGTAAATTCTTCTTCTTTTGTCTTTGAGGGGAAGTATTACACACAGACCTTTGGGATGACTATTGGAAATCCTATTTCACCGGTTTTAGCTAACATCTTCATGGAATATTTTGAAAAATATTCATTACCAACTATTAAAGATGAAAAAGTTATTTGATTCAGATATGTAGACGATGTTTTGTGTTTCTGGCCTAATAACCTATCAATTGATGATTTCCTTATTAATCTAAATCCACTGGTACCCTCCATTAACTTCGCTCTTGAGATAGAAAATAACAACAGTTTGCCCTTTTTAGATGTTGAAATAATTAAAGATGATGGTACTCTGAAAACAAAAGTCTAAATAAACCTACCAATATTCTTTCCTATGTTAATTTCTATTCCAATCACCACATCAATGTAAAAAGATCAGTTTTTATTTCCATGTACTTGAGAGCTTACAGGATTTCAGATCCTAAATTTATTGATGACGAAATTGAAACTATCCGGAGTATTTGGGAAAAGTTAGAATATCCCACTCATATTCTTAATCTATGTCACAATACCTCCAAGAAACACTTTTACAAAAGTTGCAATCAAGAACAAGGAAACCATAAACCACTTAATAAACTTGTTCTTTCTTTTCATAAAAAATTTCTTAGTATTATCAGCCTACTCAAAAAATTGGATATCAAAGTAGCTTTAGAATATGACCACACCATTAAGAAAACTTTAATTAAAAACAGCCCTCCTAACAACAACGGTGTTGTCTATAAAATTCCTTGCCATGATTGTAACAAATTTTATATCGGATAAACTGGGAAAAACTTGGAAACAAGGGTTTCCCAACATAAATATAGTATGAGATCTGCCCAGGAAAATAATGCGTTATTTCAACATAAAGCATTATATAACCATCATATTGAATGGTCTAAGGGAACAATTCTAGCCAAAGGGAAAAGCCTACAAGAAAGAAATATAATAGAATCCTGCTTAATATCAGGCACGTTTGATAAAAATGCAAACTTAGGCTATGGTCATTTTAAATGTGATAAATTGGTAACCCAAATGGTCACCAAGATCTTTCCGCCAGATTGAGTCTTATGTGTTAGTCAGGTCGATAGAGGTAAAATCATTCCCCCTCCTCACATTGTATTGTCTCCCCCCTTCCCCCCTATGGTTGCCACCTGATACTTACATTTAAATACAACTCTGTATCTCTGTCATTTAGTCTGAAGATGTAATATACGAAAGTACTTACTGTCAACAAGTTTCCCTTCTCCTGTGGTTATTTTGAATTTTTGGATCACGGTGATGTGATTACTTGCATATATATATATATATATATATATATATATATATATATGTATATATATATATATATATATATATATATATATACGAGTATGTATGTATAATATGTGTGTATATGTGTATATGTACATATAAATTGTGTGTGCGTGTGTGAAAGTAAGCATAAAAGTGTACAACCTTGAGGGCCCATGGCAGGTCCGTCGGTTTATCCCCTTCGGGATGATATAGCAATGGTACCTTACTACAGAGTCTGAAATATTTGTGTATGCTTGTGTGTGTATATATAAGTCTACGTATATGATTGTATGTGCGGTGGGTCTATCCATGAATGAGATTGCTATCACGTTCGTCACCAGCGGGCTCGCACAATTCTCAAAATCAGAAGAAAGGACAAATGGGGGATGAAAGAAGGGACCATTTTCCTCTCCCCAGTTTTGAGAAACTCTTCTACATACCAGTAATTCTTAGCATTCCTCTATTTCAATCTCCTTCTGTTTTTTTTCATCGATAATTCTTCCCTCTTCAC
>NC_134779.1:77693698-77703698 GCF_046742065.1 Oratosquilla oratoria
AATATACAGTTTCCCTGTACTTCCGTCATTTTTTCTCCGATAGTGGGTTTATAGTGAACTTTTACATATGTGTTATAACATACCAATTTCCAAGATGTATATATACATACATTCATGTATACATACATATATGCATGTATATATATATATATATATATATATATATATATATATATGAGTAAGTAACCACTAGGAAAAGTAAACAAAGGAAGCAGAGCACTTTCGTATAATTACATCTTCAGTGCAGATACAAAGAAAGAATTATAAAATGAAGAAACGAGATACAGAATATATGACTGAGTGAGACATAGTGAAGAGGGTATTCGGAGAGGTAGTGGAAAAAGTACACGTGACGGACGTTTGGACCGTCCTGGTAACCAAGAAGTATGGGACAACTGCTCATAATTTATATTGCAATTTAAATAATTTTGAAATTTCATGAGAAATATAACTATCTAATTTGTACAAACCTTGATGAAGATTAACATTTATTCCCTTACTAGATTTGATCAAACTGCATTCAATTAATTTTTTTTCTGTTATGTTCTTGTATATGATGACTTTAGCGTTAACCCAGTCAACAGGGTGGGTAAAATGGTTTATGTGGTTGAATATGCCACTAGATTGGTTTCCCTCTCTAACGTATTTCTTGTGTTGATTGATACGTTAGAGAGGGAAACCAATCTAGCGGCATATTCAATATAATAAATATATAAATATAGTGTAAATATCAAATATAGTGTTGTTTCGGGTCTTTTTCTGAGGACACTAAGACTATGCAGCGCATCTTATTTGGATTCAGAAATTTCAACCATACGAAATCAGTTAAGAAGATTAGGGTACCCAGACTGGTTTACAAACAAACCCTTAAGGCCAAAACCAGTTACTATTAACCCACTTCCCACCCATCTCAGCATCATAAATGGAACAAAAATTGCCTAAAACTTCCTTATAACAAATCTATCAATAATTTTTTCCAAATGCTACCAAAAGACAACGTAGAAATCCTTTATATTTATCCCAATAATTTATTCAGAAAAGTAGTCAACGTTCATCACAGAACAACAGAGTTTACAAATTACCCTGCTCAGGATGTGATGAAGTGTATTGGGGGCAAACGGGTAGAGAATTGAAAACAAGAATAAAAGAACATAAAAATTCAGTAAATTACGCACAACAGAACTCCGCGGTATTTCAACACGTCGCAAACAATAATCACCTCATAAATTGGGACGAGGCAAAAATCATTTTCAAATTAAAATGTAGTTATAAAAGGAAAATCATTGAATCTTCCTTAATTAAACAATTCCCCAATTTTAACATTTCAAAAGGACAATGGTCACCTTGGCAGTTAACAAATTATTTCCTTCTATTGTAAAAACGGATGACTTGCCACAAAGCCCGCGCAGCAGCATAGACGCCACCTGATATGTCATGTCCATGTTCAAGCCTTACCCCACCTCTCTCCTCTGTATATAAGATAGGTGTTTTCTCTTGTCTTTGTATTCCGCCGTAAAGGATCACAGCAAGTGATCGAACTATACGGAAATCCTCATTTCCTTTCTTTTCTTAAATCCAATCAACAGTGGGTTTTTAGTGTGTTTATGTGTTACGGCATTATTTGGCAGTGATATATATTTGTATACATATATATATATATATATATATATATATATATCATATATATACATTTGTATATATATACATATATATATATATGTACATATGTGTATATGTGTGTGTGTCTTTGTGTGTGTTAATATATATGTATATATATATATTTACATTATGTATATGTATATATATTTATGTATATACATATATCGTATACTTAGGGCGCATGTACTCCTTGATACATACTGAGTTAAACACCACAGCATTGTCACAATTATTTATCTTCTTCCTAATATTTTCAATTCTCCTTACTATAGTTCTGACTTTGGGAGGGTGATCGAAAACCAACTGTCCAAAGTTATCCATTTTAATAACAAATTCGACGTTTCGACTTCAAGGAGTCATTTTCAAAATAATTACATCACAACACAATTACACAGAACACAGAACAACTACAATTTTACGGACTGAACAGGGCGACGTCTTTCCATATACATGGAAAGACTTACAGTGGTATGTGGCTTGATGACCTGACCCTAGCAGATCGCCTTAGGGGAGGGGGAGGGGAAGAGGGAGGGGAAAGGGGAAAGGGAGGGGGAGAGGGAGGGGGAGGAGTAGAGAGGGTCGGGGCAGTAGGCGATGCGAGAGGTGTGGACATAATCCCACCATTGGTGGGATTATTTCTCACATGTCTCGATGAGCTTTTGAACAAGGGAATGGCCGTAACCCTATTAGATTGAATATTAATGGTAGGAGCCCATTCCCTAATATACATAGCCTCTAGCATTCTTAATTTTCTAACATCATTACATTGTGTAACTGCTTCAGTGTTGTTAACAATGGTTGCTCTATCAAGGGTAGATTGGTGCTCGTGCTGAAAATTATTTTTAATCGCTCCCTGTTGGAGATAGAGCGTCAGGCGACGGCTGAGACTACAAGTCGCAAGCCCAATGTATGCACAATTGTAGAGCGCGCAGTCTCCATAATTACAGTTGAATCTGTGCATCACATTGGTTTTTGACAGAGTCCTAGACTTGCCAGACAAATCATTTTCAGCACTAAGGAGCAAGTGCGGGGGTTCTTATGACAAATCACCATACGTAAGACATGGCTATCTTCCACCGGTTTGCAGTTCCTAAAGACGATGTGTTTAATACGTTTTTCGTCTTCCCTGTACGAACTGCTAAATATATTTTGGTAGTAAACTGTGATTTTATTTTGCTGACACGGAGAGTACTCAGGGGCACGACGGTCTAGCAAGTATTTGGTAATTTGATCAAAATCTGTGTTAGAGTAACCATTGATAACAAACATCTGACGTAAGTGCTTAAGTTCGGCATGAGTTATGTTCACCCCTCTTGCATCGCCTACTGCCCCGACCCCTCCTACTCCTCCCCCTCTCTCTCTCTCCCTCTTCCCCTCCCCCTCCACTAAGGCGACCTGCTAGGGTCAGGTCATCAGGCCACACACCACTGAAGGTCTTTCCATGTATATGGTAAGACGTCGCCCTGTTCAGTCCGTAAAAATGTAGTTGTTCTATGTACTGTGTAATTGTGTTGTGATAAAGGTTATTATCTTGAAAATGACTCCTTGAAGTCGAAACGTCAAATTTGTTATTAAAATGGATAACTTTGGACGGATCACCCTCCCAAAGTCAGAACTATTGTGAGGAGAATTAAAAATATTAGGAAGAAGATAAATAATTATGACAATGGTGTGGTGTTTAACTGAGTGTGTGTGTGTGTGGAAGGGTGGTTGTGGGTGTGTATACTGTACATATATCTCTCTATCTATCTATCTACAGTATATATATATATATATATATATATATATATATATATATATGAATCACAATAAAACAGGTGTAGTCATAGGTTTCTACCTCAGAGCTCTCAGAATTTGTAGCCCTGAATTCTTAGAGGACGAGTTTAGGCACATAAAGGAGGTTTTTCATAAATTAAAATATCCAGAGTGCATCATCCACCAGTGTAAGAAAAAGGCACTCAAAATAATGGAAGGGCGGGAACCAACAAAAGATCCAGCTAGGAGGCTTATCCTTCCAGCCAGCAGCGTCACCGCCACCCTCACCCGGACACTTGGGCGTTGCAACATTCAGGTAGTGGGCCAGTCCAGCAGAACTATCAAAGAGCTTTCAAGAAGGAATGACAGCCAGGACGAGATGTGGGGAAAAAAAACGCTGGTGTCTACCGCATACCCTGTGCTGGATGTGATAAAGTATACATCGGCGAGACTTCCCGTGACCTGAAGACCCGGATCCGGGAGCATCGCTACGATTCCCGGAAAAACATCACCACCAACGCCTGTGTTATCCACCGGAACACCAACGACCACCTGATGGATTGGGATAACGCAGAACTTCTGTTTAGTGAACCAGATAGGATGAGGAGAAAATGCCTCGAAGCGGCCGCCATTCAAAGCTTCAAAACCATTGAGCAGAACAGAGGCATGTTTAACATCGCCCCTCCTATAATCCATCTGTTACCCGAATTAAATAAATGTATGAAATGTCCCCCTTAGTCCACTTCAACAAACTGTCCGAAATGTCCTCCTTTGTCTCCACCAAGTCCCACCCGTCCCCCACCACCTACCACCCACCCCTCTCTGATAACCTCTCCCAGTTCCTTCCCTGTTGGCTTATATGTGCTCAGAGTGTGTGTCATGTCTGTACTTGAAAAAGCTGTAACAAGCGAAACGTAGTACTAATAAAGGTTTCGATCTCACAAGGTGTTTATTCTCACAATATATATATATACAAGCCGCGGGCTTCGCCCTCCCCAGGGCTTTGCCTGTAAAGCCGATGCAGTAGAGAACAGCTTGATTTACAAAATTCCATGTAAAAGCTGTCCCATTAGTTATTTCGGAGAAACCAGCAGAGGGATAAAGAAACGTACCTATGAACACAAAAGCGACATCAGAGCTCACAGAACATCAAATTCGTTAGTGGTCCACCTTGACAACTTTGGCCACCTACCAGATTGGGAAAGAACAGAGGTGCTGCATAAAGGTCTAACAAAACCGAGAAGAAAAGTAATTGAGGCAGCCTATATCAATTTACATCCATGTAGCAACCACCGTGATGGATTTGTAAAGTTGGCGAGAGTAACGGCCAGCTTGGTTATTCGTGATGCCGAACGGGGGTGCATGAGGAGCGAAGACGAACGGGGAGGAACGGGCTAAGTTGTGGGTATATAAGCTGTTAATGATTTGTTTGTGTACACTCTGAGGAAGTCCTTTCAGGACGAAACTTTAAAAATAAAACTCAAACGGTTCCTGGTGTTTACCTCACCACCCTTCCACTCATTCTGTCCTACGTACTTCAATATATATATATATATATATATATATATATATATATATATATATATTTGTGCATATATGTATATATATATAATATATATATATATATACACACGAGGTGTGTTTGTTAAGTAAATACCATTTTGAAATAATAATGAAACAATAGAATATTCGTAACAATTTTATTTTTGCATGAAAACCTGTACTGTAATCTATTTTTCAACATAATTTCCATTAATATTGAGGCATTTATCATATCGTACAACCAGCTTTTGACTACCATCCTCGTAGAAATATGCCGCCTGATTAGAAAACCACTGCAACACCGCCGTTTTGACATCTTGATCGTCATCGTGGCGATGGTCACCCAGATGCTTCTTTAGATACAAGAAGACGTGGTAGTCACTGGGCGCTAGATCGGAGCTGTGCGGAGGGTGATCAAGTTGTTCCCAGCCAAATGATTTGATCACATCTTGATTTTAATTGGCTGCGTGTGGCGGCGTCTCGCCCACTTCGTTTCTCATCATGCACATTTGCACGGCCATCTTTAAAAACTCTCACCATTTCCACACCCTCCCATCACTCATAATGTTTTCTCCATACACTTCATTGATCTGACGATGAATTTCAGCCGCTTTCAGGCCTTTAGCAGTAAGAAAACAAATCACAGCGCGTATTTCACAGTTGGTGGCATTCTCAATCGGAGGAGGCATTTCAAGTACCGCTATCCAAGAGATAGCGGTATACAACGGGCATGCGCCAAATGACGACCGCAGCGCCAGAACGGCGAAACTTCAAAAACGGTATTTACTTAAAAAAAACACACCTCGTGTATATATGTATATATGTATATATATATATACATATATATATATATATACATATGTGTGTGTGTGTGTGTGTTTGTATAAAACACACACACACACACACACACACACACACACACACACACACACACACACACACACACACACACACACACACACACACACACACACACACACATATATATATATACATATATATATACATATATATATATATAATCATATATATACATATATATAAATATATATACATACATACATACATACATAGATGGATAGATATAAGAATTTGACCCATTATTACCAAGGCCCAGACGCTATCCAGGAACTTACAGATTGTGTGATTCAGCTTTTATATCACTCTTGGTATGTAGAATTATGACTTACTACATTTAACTTATAAATTGTCCACTCTATGAATAATATTTTCAATATCTAACGTAAAGTATAATATGTATATTAAACATTGTTGAACCTTCTTGTACTTATACAGAAATAAATACGACATCGAAGCTTCTTTTGTAGCTTATATGCATTACGTTATTTGAAGAAAAATTAAGATTAATAAAAGAACTGTATCATGGTCTGTCACAATAAATGAATAAATAGATAAATAGATAAATGAATAGACGAATAAATGAATAAATAAATAATTAAATAAAAAACAACAAATAAACAAGTAAATAAATAAATAAACAAATGAATAAATAAATAAACAAATATGAAAATAGATAAATAAATTAATGAATAAATAGATAAACAAATAAATAAATAGATAAATGAATATATAGATAAGTAAATAAATAAAGCTTGCAATTTGGAGATGGCGTGGTTGCAGAAACTGGGAGAAGGGGTGAGGTAGGCTTTCCAAGGCCCATGAATTCAAACAAATATGTGAACGAAGATAACAAGAGAAATATTGTACTTCAATAAAAATAAATTGAATCAGAAAGGACTCTTGTCATTTTGGAAAGACAAACCATGGGATTGCAAATAAAACACATTAATGAAAAAAGAAAATAATATATTTAATGTTATCACTAAATCATGTTTTAAACAAAAAGAACGAGTCAATCAATATTAAGTGCCAATTTCATATAGCTATTACAATTTATCATAATGAATATATTCAACTATTGTTTAGATTTTTTCATCTTGAAAATGCTATTAGATTTGTATTTGTGTGTAAGTATATATATAAAGGTCTATTACATTTTTATATTATGTATATATTTTACATAGTACAGGAAATTGTATAATAAACAATCCAGTAATGACATTTGACTACTTTCTTGTCTGTGGTGTGATGTTTCACGCCATTTGTAACTGCATGGGATATATCGTGATCCACTTCCGCCCGAGAGAGCTATTCGATCAAAAGCCAGAAAGCCACTGGGAGCAAGGTCCAGGGAAACAATTTGTTTGTGCCAACTCATTTAATTCAGTGTTCTCGTAGAATGTGTCTGATTTCGTTGAGTTGTGTTTTGCATGGTGAGAGTTACAGCCGTGTTGTGTGTTATGTGCTCATGTATATGTGTGGCTTCATTGAGAATACGGTGCATTCTGTATTCATATTATGGGTGAATGAATGTTTTTCTGGGGATGATGAGGTTGGCTGTGATGAAATTAGTTTGTTGTGTGTGTGAGAGATGGAGCGGCCAGTGTCTTTCTCGGCTCCTTCCTTGTGAATGGGTCCGGTCTGTTCTTGCTGGAATTAGTACATGCCCCAGCGTGCTTTAGTGTATGAATATATGCAGGTAATGGGTCTATGTATAGAGTTAATGGGTACAGTAAGGATGACAGGTACGTGGTCACTTGTTCGTGGGCCAGGTTTTATGTGGTATGTGCCGTATATCTGTTGGCGAGTATTATGTCCGGTGTAGTGGTTGTGTTAGGTTCTTGGACTAAAGTCAGGAAATTAGGTCCCAGTACCCTCGGTCAGGTTACCGGCCAAGTAGATCAGGCCCCTGCCTGAGCACTTAAGACTGAGTGAGGGTCCTATTATCTGATGCTTAGAGTTTAGGTCGCCTGGTATATATACATCATCATCATCAACTGGGTGCATACGCCAGGGAGCGCGTTGCTTTACTCACACACTGCCACCAGTTTCCAAGGTCTCTCTGAGCAAGCTCCCATGCAGCTATCCTTCCCATTCCAAGTAGATCTCGACATGTTTGATCGACTTGCCCCAGCCATGAATTCTGTGGGCGTCCCCTTTCGACTCTTCCATCGAGGGCTGTCTCTTGTGGAGACAACCCTGTGAGTAAGATCAACAATAGGAAAACGTGCCACATGCCCATACAGCCGAAGTTGACCTTCATATATGCTGGTAACTGGCCTAGACTGAGTATCACAATACAGTATCTTATTTGATTCAGTCATTCCAGTTATACCCAATGATTCTCTAAAGGGACTTAGTACCAAAGACATATAGACGCCTCTTCAGTCCAGCATTCAGTATCGAGTCTCACAACTGTACAGCAAAACAGGGAGCAGAAATGACTTAAAGATTCGAATCTTAATCCTCCTTCATAAATAATTATAACGCCATATAATGGGTTGAACGAGTCCATAACATTATTGGCAATGTCAGTCTTCGAAGTACTTCCTGACATAACCCAGCACTGTTATTCACTACACTACTAAGGTATGTAAAACTTTCCAAACCTCAATTTTCTTGCCACATGCATGAACAGACTGAGCTTTGTCATTTAGTACTCCCCACCCCCAAACTCCTGGACCTGATCTTGGTCCTAGAGACCTCAAGTCCAAGCGATCTTACCTCCCTGTGCAGACTCGAGGGCTATAACCAGGACCTCTAACGACTCCGCAAGAAGGACAGCGTCATCAGCAAACACAAGGTCAGTGACCTTGGTGTTACCAATAGATGCTCCGTAACAATATTGATCGACAAATCTGTCCAATACCCAGTCCATGCAGGTGTATGTGTTAGGGCGAGGGCACACCCTTGACTCATTCCTGAATCAGCAGGAAAGAAGGTGGTTTGATATGACTGGTTTGTTAAAGTCCGGGAAGTGAGGGAAGCTTCTTCCAGCTGTTGTGGTGGGATTTAGTATTGTTTCAATTGTAATGACTCATGCTTTTGAACAGAAATCTTCGTGTGCTTTATGTGCTTTTGGACAGAAATACTGATTCTGTCGTGCATTTTTGCAGATTCGTTTTTTGTGGAGGTGTAGTAGCCTGATATTTGATCGGATGTTCCAAAAGACAGCCGCAGGTTGTGACGATGATGTCTGTGTCGACGTCTTAGGAGCTCATAGCCTATATGCCGGGACGATATGTTATGTTATGGAGAGGGTGCTGTACTAATTGTGAACTAAGTCTGACTTGTGGGTCCCTTATGACTATGTGAGAGTGAGTTTATCTATATTGGATTTCCTCGGTAGAAAAAAAAGTGATGATAATAATAACAGTAAATAGAAACACAATGAAGAAAGTGAAATAAAGTAAAAAGAGAAAAAAAATTAAATAGAAATTGAAAATGTATATATTATCATAAACACCATACTAAAGTTAGGGGAGGCAACAACACATAATATAAAAATGAAATACAATAAAAAGACGAAAATGAATAAAACAAAAATGAAAATGTATGTATGGTCATAAACACCATGTTAAACTCAGCGGAGGTAATAGCACACAGTCGCCCCTTATCTTTCCTCTCGTCTGGATGCCATTCAATCCTGACAGGAAAAACACTTCACATTTCATACATAGGAATCCCAGTGACCTTGTTTACCATCTGCCTAGCCCCACTGTTCCTTCGCGATGCTTGGAATATTTGGATCAGGTGTGCGGAATCGTTCTTCCATCACCTGTTTCCTTCTCCCCCATCCCTCTCTTTTTCTCTCTACCTCTGTCTCGGTGCATTTGTATTTCTGGGTACAAGTGTGCTTTTTCGTTTCCTGTTTCTCTCCCTAAGCCCTTCCCTCCTCCTCCTCCCTCTTTTTCTCTCGGTGCATGTGTGTGGGTGGGTGTACATGCGATTTCTTTCTCTCTCTCTCTCTCTCTCTCTCTCTCTCTCTCTCTCTCTCTCTCTCTCTCTCTCTCTCTCTCTCTCTCTCTCTCTCTCTCTCTCTCTCTCTCTCTTTCTCTTCTCTCTCTCTCTCTCTCTCTCTCTCTCTCTCTCTCTCTCTCTCTCTCTCTCTCTCTCTCTCTCTCTCTCTCTCTCTCTCTCCATCTCTCTCTCTCTCTCTCTCTCTCTCTCTCTCTCTCTCTCT
>NC_134779.1:77708698-77713698 GCF_046742065.1 Oratosquilla oratoria
CTTGTATCAATTTGCGATCCTCTTCACATTTCACCCTTTTCATGATCTTGGCGTCATCTAACTGATATATTGATATGTTGTCAGAAGCAAAGCTTGTGTTACTTTAGTTGTCACCCCTCTTCAAGCCGATACCTCATTAAACTGCTGTACGTAAATGTCTCTCATCTAGATTAAGTTTTTACAAATGTCAATATACGTAAATACTGGCAAAATATGGAGGTGAGGTTAGTACCAGACGTTTCGACCTTTTGAGCTTTCTACAGTGGACTGATGGTAGGAGAAGAAATCAAACCCGTCAACAACTTTCATTAGATGGGATAGCCCCTCCCGACATGCCCTGACAATCTTGCTGGACCTTGCTTCGGCCCCTTTATCCTACACTCACCAACCACCACCTGTGCGAACGTTTGTGCCCAGGATATAAACCCACCTCGGGAATTTGTGGTATCTTCGGTGGCAATATATGCCGCCTCCAAAGCTGTTGTTCTCTTTCCCCCCATTTTTCTGTGTAAAATGTGATTTTCTTTCCAGTTCGGCAGATGATCTTTCGTCTCGATGTGAACCAGTAGCTCATGTTAATTTACACTCTTCAATTTCAAATAAATTTTCCAGATTCAATACTAATCTTTTGTGTTGCACCTTGACGGAGGCCTTTTCCAAATCCAGGTATGCACAATCCACTCAACCTTTTCTCTCATACAGCATATTAAATATTCTCGAATAAAATCTTAACAGGTTGATTACACAGGAGTTTCCTTTTATGAATCAAAATTGATTGTCAACCACGATTCCCCTCTCCAAATAATTCATCCATCTATTCTCTATAAGTTTTCACACATTTTGGCTATTAAGCCAAAATTACTAGTCTACTTCAGCGGATCCCACCTGTTTTTTCCGAAATGACTGATTTTTAATCCAGTGGGACCTTACCTTCATTCAGAGAGCATGTATTCAATTGTATCTCATCCACTAATTGATTTCTATACTGTTTTAGTATAACCGATTTGAGATCCTATTTGGCCTTGGGGACTTTCTCACTTCTAGGTTCCCGAGAAGTCTAATCACTTCTTGTACTTATATGTATAAGACACATTCCTTCTCTTTATTCTTTGCTTACTCAATATTCTTTTCCTTAGTAATTACTGTTCAGAAACTTTTCTTTATTATTTTATATGCAACTGGCAGTTACCGACAAGGGTATTAAAAAAACACCGTGAGGACGGAGCCTTCATTAGTACGACGTTTTGCTTGCTAGACCCTTATGGAGTACATAAATGGATTACAAATGCGGAGCATGCCGACAGGAGACCTTTTGATCCATAACTATGTCGGATGCAAAAAATAGATATATAAATATAATATTGATAAATAAATAAATAGATAAATAAAAATATGATAATATAGATAATAGAATAAAATAGATAGATGCATGTAGTTTAAAAAACTCTAATAGGCAAAACGTCGTACAAGTAAAGGCTATGTGCTCACATAATGTTTTTTTTTTTATTATTATAACTTACTTTCTCGATCCTTTAAATACTACTTTTCTAACTTTTAACCTGGACATTCCATCTCTGTGTTTCAGTTTACGTAGCATCCACAAATTTAAAGGACAGCTTATGTTTATATTTGCACACCAATAACATTCTTTTCAAAGTTACTTTATTTCATTTTTTTCGAATTCTTGCACAATAGTTTCCGGCTTTTTCGTATCTTCATTTGCCTTCTTTATTTGACACCTCCTCCCTCATGCGTCTTAATATCTCCTCTGTTTTACTGTTGTTGCACATCTTTTATTAAATTTCTTTCTGTGATTATTTCCTGCTAATTCCAGATACGTACATTTCCACCCCTACATGAAGATTTTTTTTTCTTTAAAGTATATTTTTAGTTATCTGGAGTTGGCTTCGGCACAATTACATCTTTCTTGTCTGTGTATTTCTTCTCTTATTCCTGTCTCCTCCACTTTCAGAGTAAATCCAAGGACATAAAATAATTTCTATCTGTCTGGCACTTTTGATTCAATTTGTCAATTACCTTGGGGTCTTTGACGACTAATATCAAACCCAGTCTTGCAGATGTATATTTGCCTTAGTATCATGTTGGCTCTTTTACCCATTGGGGGATTATATAATTCATCGTTGTATTCAACACTGCGTTGCATATGATTCCTCACTTCCCCCTTTTTTCATTATTCCAGTCCATATCTAAAATCACCCATCAACATCATACACTCTGTAAAGGATTCTTTCCAGTCGTTCGGCTGTATTTTATATTAACTCTTTTAACTCTTTTTCATTTCATGCTTTTGATTTTGGAAGAATGCATGCCACTGCGATGTCTCTTTTTCCACTCCCTTCAATCTTTATTCTTGTTTTCCTTATCTCGTCATTTCTTATCCCATATTTACTCCTTTTTACTTTGACGTTTCTCTTTACTGCCGTCATCAAACCATCTCTCATTTTTCCTCTCCTGTCCCTTTCCACCCTATGTTATACTTTCCCTCATCCACCTGAACATCAATATTTTCATGGAACTTGGTCTCAGCAAAGCATATTATGCCTCATTCTCCTACCTTTAAGTGATGATTTATCTCTAATTTTGTTTATATCTCTCCAATTATATTAGAGTAGCATACATTGAATTTTCTTAGTTCATTTTTTTCCTTTCCTTCTCTGGATCTTTTCTTAGGTATCACATTCTCCTCTCCATTTTGCTTTATGTTATAGGGTTTTATTTAGTCGTTTTTACTAATTTTCCTTTATTATTCCTCTGATCGTCTTTTCTCCGCTGTTGGATCTCTTCGTATTCATTTATTTATTCATTTTTATTTATCTTTTTTATTTAATTGCTAGTTCCATATCTTATAATATTCAATGTGGTCTATGACTTAAATTTAATTTCAATTGGTCTTACACCTTTTTGTACATATCTGCTGAAACCAATTTTCTCATGTATTTCTTCATGTATGCCTTCCTTATTGCTCATTACTAGTACAACCTTTGTTTCTGACTTTGTTACTTGTTTGTTTCTAGCTGGTAAATGTTCCTCTTTACATCCTACACCCACTAAAGAATTTATGTTTCTCTACTACCTCTTATCTGCGTTTTTGTTTTTGTTTTTTCTTTCAAGTACCCTTATTTGTTCTTTCACAACATTTTCCCTTTCTTCTCTTTTTATTCTATTTTATTGGACTTGTTCCTTTTCCTGTGTTTTGAATCAACCTTTCAGTCATTGTTTAATCTCTGATATTTTCTTTACTTTCCATACCTTTTGATACCTTTATTCCATACCTTTCTTTACACAGTTATCCAACTCATTCCTCTTTCTATTTGTTACAATCATCTTTCATCTTCTGGAATTCTTTATTGTGGGTTCTTACTAAAATTTACAAATAACTTAACTGGCATTGTTACTCCCCTATTTTCACCTTTTGGTTTTTTGCCTGTTTATCAATTGCATTCATATTCTTCTTTGCCTTTACCATATATTCCATTTCCTTTCAGTGTTCCACTTATTCTCACATTCTTATTATTGTTTCTTGTTTGCACTAAGTTACCTACATCACTTTTTTGATAATCAATATATAGTTCCTGTTCAATACCTGTTTCACTACTACTGTCTTCTTCGGTCTCTAGGAATTCATTTACTTTCCAAATTATGGTTTTTCAGGTTGGTAATTTACAGTGTAATTTTCCAATATCTTATAGTTAATGCACTATCAGAATTAGAAAAACAATTCCTAACGTTCTCTTAACGTATTACCTTACCTGCAATACTTCGCAAATTCGGACTAAATAGCGCCCTTGGGTTTTTTCCTCGACTCATCAGGAGCTGGATTGTTCGTCCGTTCATTCCAGCGACCAACTGTTTGTGTTTGTGTTTTGTATAAATAAGCCACTGTGGATTAAACTGTATCTTTTTGTCGAATCCCAATGCACTACAGCGACAAGGAACAAAGCCCCTGATTCAAGAATGGTTAACCCTTTTGGCACGGTGGCACACTATGAATTCTGTTTTGCCTACCGCCAGGCTATTTACTTATATCGTATCACCTTGGTAGTGAAAGGGTTAGGCTGAATTTATGGCTCATCACAATTAGGGCCATCTGTGTATGTCGTGAAACTCATCAAAACTCTTAGTATCTGCTGGATTAAATTCTACTTCATTGCATCTGTGGTTTATATATCCCTTTGGGTGTTTTGGGTTTATGAGATATTATACTTAAATTTTATAGAAGCCATACTTGCAAATGCCTAATATTAGATATATCAACACAGTTCTCCTCTCTTTCTCTTTCTCTCTCTCTCTCTCTCTCTCTCTCTCTCTCTCTCTCTCTCTCTCTCTCTCTTTATTTTCTTTTTACATTGTTGACTGTCCCTTTTTCGGATAAAGGACAAAGCTTTCTATTACGTTGTACACTTGCATGATAAATATAAACACACACTCAAACAAGCGAGCTTACTGCGCAATCACGCTCACAATTCGTCCTCGGCGTGTCACAGTAGGGAGAAAGGTACGTCTGAGAGAAAACTTTTGCATACTCGTTTCTCTCATGGTCTCCGCCAAGCCGACAGAGAATCTTTAGTGAACAAATATTTTGGGAAGGCAGAGCGGCGGGAGAAAAGGTTTGTACCTCGTCGGCGTATCCAAACACAGCGGCTCAGGTAACAAGGTCTGGAAGACTTTGGCTGGCTACCTCACTCTCTCCCCTCCTCTCTCTCTCTCTCTCCCATAAAAATATATACACATAGGTTGGGAGCCTAAGCCAGGAGGTGTGTAGCTGTGTCTATATCCGTCACCTTTGCCCTATGTTCTTTGGAAACTGTTGGGGGAAGGTAACAATCACTTCAGAGAATCGGGGTGGAGTGAGATATTCGAACCCACCAGTGCACACGCCTATTATATCCATTTTGAACATACATACCCATGCACAAGAATGAGATAAATATTGAAATAAATTATTCTACATGTGTACCATCACTGTTCCAATCTACAAC